>NW_012150063.1:9908681-9920527 GCF_000956105.1 Propithecus coquereli | reverse complement strand
TATTTGGCCAAAGGCTGAATCCACAAGATAAGGATTTACTCTATTAAACTGCTTCCTAATAGAATGCGGATATCTCCGCCTGTCAGAGTATCTTGGTGTGTGTGTGAGGGGAGGGTGATACGTGCATGGTTCCTGGTGCCCCCACACGCCCACCTGCGTGAACTGCATCAGCCCATGGCTGCCTGCTGGCTCCTGGACCCATATTTATACTTGTTTCTCCCCATCTGTTGCTGCATCACTTTCCCTGAGGTCTGACTCTCTGTCTCCCCCGTCATTCTCTCTTTATTCAGCTCCTCCATATTCATATTTTTCTGTATTTTACACTTAAGTGTACATACACAAGATTATTCTTATGGAAGAGTTTTAGGTTCTCTGTTCCTAACTTTATGATTGGATCATTTCTTTCTGAGTCCCTTAAAGTGAAAAAAGATCTACTAAATTAAGTGCCTTGCTTTCCTTGTTTGAGCCTCAGTTTTATTTCTCTCCTATAAGACGTTGAATTTAGGAGACAATTTCCCACTCATATCCTGTCCTGTCATAACAGCTCCCAACACTGTAACTCCAGAAAAGGAAATAAGATGAAAAGAAGGATGATAGTCCCATTGTGCCTGAAAGATATGTCCAATGTACAGCCCATGACCAGAGGGAAGGTCATGGTTGTCCTTTACTTTCACGATAACATGTAGAGATACTTGCACTCAGATGCTTTAATTCAAGATCATGCTCTCAAGAAAATTCATCTTGTTGGTACTATGTTGTATTATGATAACAGAATCTGAGCAGATTGCTAGCACACTGTTTCTTGTGAATAGACGTAGACATTTAGAAAAGGAGTTTTCTGGAGTTGCAGAATTCACAGCCTGAAATTGACTCATACCGGATGAGGCCAGCAGAATGGAATCTTTGGCAAGTTATCCCTTCCCTTCAGAAGAACTTGAGTTAAATCAAAATTAATCTGACTGCATAGCTACAGTGAGTGAAAACAAGGTACAGATTTGAAAATGTGCAAATCTGCTAAAACAGTTAAATAATTAAATATTCATTGAGGACCTCACAGAAGGCAGAGAACACTGGACTTGGTGTGGGGTGTGGTGATGAATAAAATATGGCCCAAGCTTAAAGGATCTCAACACCCTAGAGATATCACTGACGCCAGTTTCAAAAAGGTTCCAGACCTTTGGAAGGTTATAAGAAAGAAACACACAGTAATCTGCCTTCAAGGAAAGAATTAATTAATAGACTGGCTTTTTACCAAACAATGAATACAGAGTTTCAGAAAAAAGCCATACAATAATATGCCAGCTTTAAATCCAAACTAAGAAATCAAGGACCTCAAAAAGTACATACACATACAGAACAACAGATGATAGTTTTCCTTATCCCTATTGGCCTGTGGTTTCAAATCTTAAATCATGATTCCCTTCCTACTGAGAACTCACTGGATTTTCTTATTCTTCTGCTCTGTGACATCTGTCTATTTCTGAGTGACAGACTGAGTAACAGCAACAGGAGTCCTTTAGCTTTCTGCTTGCTGAGGTACTTACCCTTGGATGGTTGAGCTTTCCCGAGTTCCTCAGTCAACTCCTTATCTCTAGAGCTCTGGCCTCCAATTCTGTTGTTTGTAGCCTTTAGGGGAGGGTGTTGGGCATGGGAGGCTCACACAGGGTCAGGTACTATCACACAAGGAGCATCAGCCCAACCAGACAAATATGTCAAAGCCAGAAACTTGCTGACGGCAGCTTGGAGTTGTCAGGATCATGCTCAAAGCTCAGGGAGCACTTTTTTTCTTCTTCGAGACAGTTCTTTAGATCATCAGATAATATTTGTTATAGGCCCATATGCTTTTAACATTGTACTAGGTAATGAAGTTGCTTGTCTCATGCCTTCTCAAGCTAACCAGTGGTAATTGTCCCTGCATATGCGTTTTCAAAAGGACTTTATCAAATTAAGAGCCTTGTAATTAATTATCATGTCCATCTGTTTCAAGATACTGTCTCAAAGAAGATGGCACTTAACAGTTTTTGGTTTCTTTTTAAGATTGGTCTGATGGTAGACAAATTTCTCTAATTTGGTTCAGTTTTTCACTTTAACTTGGATAATTTCTCCAGCTGCTTTTTGGGAATAAATAAAATTAAATTATACAATATGTAAAATATGCATTAGCATAGCACAGATTTAAATCATTCCTGACTCTTAACATGCTATCATGGTAGCATTCTCTTTGTTTTTAAACACATGCAGAAAAAATTTTGGAAGTATATTTGAAGCTCGTCTTTCTCAACTAAGAAAAGAACATCTATTCTGTTGCCCTCTGTCACAGTAATTTTTGGCCCAAAAGAGCAAGTCAACTCATGACTAAAAAAGCCAGAGTCTATATTAAACTCTGATGTTTTTAAAACAAAATAATTGCAGGAATTCCATGCTATTGTTGGACCTATCCCCAGATTGAAGAAAATATGCTTTCCTAGAAGTAAAGCCCTTGCCTATTGGAGATGAACTATCTCCCTAGTAGAGTGTTTGATTTGTCAATAATTCACTTCAGATGTGTGAGCTCTGCACTTCCTACACTAGGGCCTTATGCCTTTTGTATTTCACCATGAATTTGACCCAGTATCTCATCTCATTTTATATTTGTTTTCATCCTGAAAACAAACAAGACTCTCACTCAGTGGCTTATAGTTTGGTCTGAGTGGTTGTGGACGTCAACAGACAGCATATACATGGCCCTCTGGCTCAGACCAAGAGAAAGTAACTTAACTGAATTCCGTGAGACTTTTAATGAAGTTTGAAAACAGAATCTACAGCATGGGTAATATTGGACCTCAGACAGCTTTCCCTACCCGCCCTCATTTGCTATGTCCTCATCATAACACAGGCAAACAGAAGAATAGCTCTGGACAGCTCTGCAAAAATGCTTTGTGAAATTACTTACATAGCTAATAAGCAAATCTAAAATGTTAAAGTCCTCCCTCTTCTGGAAATACCAGAGGCAATCCAAATTTCATGGAACTCTCCATTTGCACCTTTACACTGGATATAAGTGATAGGGATCCTCCTCATCACAGTGGACACAGCTAGCAGAGGGTTCGGGGTTATAGTTGCCCTAGAAACATTTAAACGCTCACTGGAACCCGGGAAGTGGAGGCAGTTGGTTTCTCTTGGAATTAATCTGCTGTGAAAGTATCCCACAGACAAGTGCATTGTAAATGATCTTTCCTGACTTTGCTTTTGTTTGAAAAGGAAAGAAGTTGCATGTCATGGCTCTTGTGACAATATGATCGAGTACTTTGGTTTCCATAGCTGGGTCATGGATTCTTGAGGAGACTTAATGACATTTCCCAAGACATTAGATTGTGTCCTCTTTGAGGGCAAGGACTCACTTTATAGATTTCTCTCTTGTGAGTGCCTAGCACAGGTAAATAATGAATGCTTTCAACTAAATTATATAGACAGTCTGCAGCAACAAGTCCTAGCTTCAAAATCCCATGGTGTTCTTGGTTTGTTCAGGGAACAGGTATTTTGAGTGTTTATCATGCCCCAGGCATTGGGCCACCTGGCAGGCATAAAATGTGGTCGCTGCTGTCAAGGAACATCCAGTCTAAAGGGAAGGCAAACGTGTAAAAGTCATTGTAGTTTAAAGTGTTATGTACTTTGAAAGAAGAACTGTGCAAAAAACCAAAAAGTTCACGAAGCAGAGATACTAATTCCTATTTGGAAAACTGTCAGATTTGACTTTTGAGCTAAGTCTTTAAGAATGAGTCAGAGTTCAACAGATGGAGAAAGAGAGAAGGGCATTCTAGGCTATTGCAGTTGTTTATTTTTCACCTTTTAATGTGTCTTGCAGCTTAAAACATTAGCATGTATCCCACCTATCTTTATGATTCAAGAAAAATGGAATTCATGACAATGTTATTTTTCTCAGATAACCATCCATTACAAGACTACAGCACTTAAGATGTTATATGACTTTTCTGTTGCCTACAAGTAAAGATGCTTCTTAGTATGATATGCAAGGCCTCTTATTACCCAGCCCTGGCCTATCTCTCTGGCCATGTCTCTTGCCAGTCCCCCCAGAATATCCCCTAGTCCTCATCTCAACACATAGTATGCTTCTGGTCGGCTAAACCATGTGTTCTAACTAAACATACTATATTCTTTCTCGCCTCTGTAGATTTAGTAGGTTCTGTCCTCTACCTGGAACGCCTTCCCTTCATCCCCTCTCCTCCACACTTGCTGGACACTTCACAGTGTGTGCCTACTCACACCCATCCCCACGGTGCCACGTTCACACACGCACATGTGCAGAGCTTCGGCTCTTTATCTTTGTGCCTCTAGTTAGAGAAGGTGTCATGGAAGAAGTGATCCTTGGGGATGAATGCAGGTGTGTTAGGCACAATGAGGGACTTCAGCATTGAAGATGTGGAACAGCTATTGCCAGGAGTGTGCTTTTCCCCAGCAGGCCTCTGCAGCTTGGGTATAAGCACAGAGGAATTTGCGTGTGGCATTGTAGGGGCTGGATTTGACCCGAAGACATGTTTTCTTTGGTGTGCCCTTTTTTTTCAATCTCTAAATTTGTTGCCACCATTTAAAAACTGGCATCCTTCACATAAAAATCTGGCTTCTCTTGAACAAATGAAAGGTATAGCGACATTGAATTTACGTTTCTGCAATGGAATGAGTAGTGATACCTTCTCAAAGATCACAAACCCTCTTGAGCTGTCTGCAATACCCCTCTACTCTGTTAGGATTCCTGCCTGACCCCTGTAGACATTCAGGTTTTCCATCACTGAGTTTAAATAACTTGGGAACAGATTTAGAAGGTGTATAAGAAGGTAGGAAATTTGAAGGCATTAGGAAGATGATGGTTCAGGTGAAACACTGTGGCTTTGGGCTGCATTTGTTGCAGAGGTGCAATCAGGAGGAGGCACAGGCTGGGGAGAAAAGGCAAGGACCTGGAGTGTAGACATTTCAGTGAGGTTGAAGTCTCAGCATAGTGGGTGGACTGGGAAGAATTGGAAGGATGGACTGTTGTGATTGGCAGGCAGGATGTGTGACTCCAGAGACTTCAGAGAGCTGTGGCCATAGGAGTGGGTAACTGAAGTCGAGGGGGCAGCAAGGGTCACTGAGTCCCAAAAGATCAAGTGAGGCCAGAGTATTAAAAATGCCTTGTCCATGTGGACCCTGAAGCCTCTCAAATCATAATCATATAAAATAACTAACAGGTGTTGAGGGCTTCTGTGTTCCAGGCAGTGTCCCAGGTGCTGTTCATATATCAATTCATTTAATCCACATAGCAATCATATGACATATGGGTACTTTAATCCCCCCTACTTTATATATAACACAATTGAGGCTTAGAGAGATTACATAACTTACCCAAGGTCACATAGCTCCTAAGCGGCCAGAACTTGAACCCAAGATTGCCTTATGTCAAAGTGCATTCTCCAAACTCCAGACCTCTATCCCCTGAGGAGCTGGGTAGAAGATGAAGCCACATAAAGGGAGGGTTTGCGTGAGAGAGGAGAGGAAATTAACAACATGGGAGTAGCCAGTGGCAAACGTGGAGAATGTCAACCTCCCTTCTGTCCCAGGTGAATCAGTGAGTTGGGTGGGAATTTGTGATCTCACTAGAGATAACGACAAGGAAATAGTGTCTTTAAGGGAAAGCCAAGTAAGTGTTAGAAACAAATTTGAGTCAGAGCATTGCTCTGTGGGATGTGCGTTCTCTGGAGGACAAGAGACAGTGTTATCTCGCACTTTGCACTGATGACATGGATGAGAGACTGGGAGTTAACTGCCCATGGGGATCCAAGTGGGCTCATGCTTAAAGCCATCTCTTTCAGCACCAGCTCAGGCCCTTCCTGGCTCTGGAGGCCTGAAGGAGTGTGAGCAACCCAGGCAGCAGAGGTGTTGCTCAGGTTTTCAGTAGAAGGTTAGTCCAGACATCATCAGTCTTTGTTCTTCATGTGCTCCGAGGAGGGGATTGAGTAGTCTACATCCTGTTATGTTCTAATTTGTGATTATTTATCTGACAACTCCCTAAACTAAATTCCCTAAACCAAGGGGCCAGGACCCTATGTATCCCCAGCTCCACCCAGCATAGTGCCTGCTGCATGTGCACAGTAAATAGTTAAGAGATAATTACATGTTCATAAACAAGCTGATTCCAAGTTCCAAAGCATCTATTTCTAATGCAGTTGGGATCCCAGGCTCTGAAATGGGAATACCTTATGTTGCAATACTAAAACTTACTCTCCACGTCCAAGCCCGGTCCTCCTCCTGTCCAGAGAGTGATGTGCCAATTTCCCTTCTTTCTCAATTTTCCTGACTGGCCCTCTGTGCATCTCTCACTGCCATCCCATCTTACTCTCTAAGGTCATCCTTCCAGCCATGAAAGCAGATGCCTCTGTCTTCCCCCAGACCTACGGAAGTGAAGGCAGGGAGCCTTCCATTCCTGGGACTCAGCTCTCAATACTCGATACTGAATTGTTGAGCTGGACCGAGTGGTCCAGGATGCCTGCCAGGTCCCAGCTCTAACATTTCCAACAGCGGCACGGGCCCTGGGGCTATTTTCCGCTGTGTTTCTGTGCCTCTGGTTCTCCTGCTGCCAGGATTGAGTCCCTTCAGAACTGCCTCAACTCTCTTTTTTAGCCGATCACATCAAGGTGGTAATTTGTGGAAAGTGCCATTGCTTTCTCTTCTTCACACCCACTTACTGTGGGGCATAGGTGTAGAAGATAATTTTATAATCCTTACAGGAACCATGTGTGCTTACACCTTCTATTTTCCCACAATTTATACCACTTTCAACTTAGCACCTGCAGATAAGTTTCCTGGGTCACATACTAGCCTTGTGGAGGGAGCTGTAAACTTCCATCCCTTGAGAAACCTAGGAAGAGAAGAGCTATAATGACTACTTCATTATTATTATTACTAATATTAGAAAATGCAAAGGAATATTTTACCTAATTGGCCTCAATTTATACATTCCCTACATGGGAGCATATCCTTTGATTCCTCCCCCCAGAAGAAAACAAAGCATAACAATAACAACAACAAAAGCAGAATGATTTCAGTAATCTCTGAGGGGAAAGTAGTGAAGAATGTGCGGTTTCTGGCTGACAGGTAGCAACTTGCTGTAGACGGGGGAGGGGCGGCTGCCAGGAGGAAGAGTGTGATCCTCAGAGCTGGGCCACACTTGCTGTGGCTAAAGCACATGTTTCAGTGCTTGAGGCGTGGACATGTAAGGGGATCGTGCAGGAATAAGCTCAAGGAAGGATGAGGGACGGTTAGTGATTTAGAGAATGGTAAATCTCTGATGCTGAGACATGAGGAAAACTGAGGCTGAGGAACCTTCCACAGGAAGGATTTGCTGTTTTCCATAGAAGAGTTGGAACCTCAGGTGGGAAACCCATTTCTTTATGGATACTTTATTTGCAGTCTTTTTTTTTTTTTTTTTAAACTTACAAATTCCTGGAAGGAGGTAAGAAATTTAATCAGTAGAAAGATACTGCATCAAATTTAATTAAAGTCGAAGCTACTTTTTATGGAATTAGAACTGTGTTGTATGTGTCATTATAATTTCCATTCCCGACAAGCTATTTCATTAATACACCGTGTGGAATCTTAGTCATACAACAGCTTTGTCCTTTTAATTCCTCATTTATCCTTGTTTCCTGACTACAGGGAGACGTCCCTCCCTCTTGTAAATAGTAGTTTTTGATTTATAGCTGGTGATGTCTCCCTTTTTGAAGGACGCCAAGCACTCGGTTCCAACGTGGAATCAATCCAGTATGGGAAGAAATATTTTCCAGACGGCCTCACTGACTTGCTGTCCAGGATACAGGCGAAGATAAGGATCTGCTTGGGAAGACGAGGAGTCGGATGACTTGCTGCTTCTGTATTTCCTCCTTTGCAGAAGCAGCTTGCTGTGGGGGAATGTTAGGATAACATCAACGCTGGCTGTGTGGCACGCACCCCAGGGGCACAATTCTGGGGCGTTCCTGTTCTTGCCAAAAGGGCTGTGGGCATGGCAACAAGGACTCCTCTCCTGTGGCCGCCTCTAGCAGCCCCCTGTGGTTTACCATCCTTTAAAATTTCTCTGGTTGTTCTGGCAAAACAAACTATTAATTCTTCAACTTAGTTATGAAGGGTCTAAGACATGCTTAGTGATAAAGAGACATCAGCATCTAGCATGTTCTTCTCTTGCATTGCTTAGTTGTCTTTGGTAGGAAAAGGAGAGGAGGGGGGTGGGTCTGGGGCATGAGATGAGGGCTGTGCCACTTGGACAGGGCACAGCAAGTGAGAAGCAGCAGAAGAGGTTGATGGGGGTAGCAATGGCAACAACAGAAGCACGAGATTTTACCGTTAGAAGAAAGTTTGTTATGGTCCAGCCATCTCACTTTTGTGGATGAGAAAACCCAGCCTTCAGGAATTTAAGTGGCTTGCCTATGGTTACACATTTTTCTGGCAGATGACGGTATTGGATAAGTAAATAATAAAGTTCTCTTCTTTCCCCACAGTGTCTTTCACTCCTAAGCAGCGCTATTCAGGCAGGAAGGAGTCTTTGTAAAGGATGGAGAGCAAGTACTAACAATCATCGTCCTCATTAAAATGTTAAAACCAGCTGTACTTGTTTTTTCCCAGTGGAAAGTGCAAATTAAGTTATGGCCACCCAGACCCTGCCCATCTGGGCATGAGGTCCTTGGGAAGTGGATTCCAAATTCCCTTCACTGGAATCTCCTGGAGAGCGTATGGTGTGGGCAGATTCCAGAGCCCTTCCCCAAACTTGTAGAAAAATAATGCTTGAGTATGGTACCCTGGAATATAGTCTTTCTTGTCACATGCTGATTTTGAAAAGCATTGCACCTATAAGCTCTCAGTCTAAAACTTATAAAAATAAAAAAACATAAAAACAATGTATGGTCTAATCCCAGACTATTAGCTATGAAAAAAATGTTTATTCCTGATTATTGTTTGGATTCCTTTATCTTTTTTAATTACTGTTATTATTAATAAGACAAGACATGCCCTCTTCACTAGAGGGATTCACAGGAGAAACAGTATGATTTTATTTAGTATAATGAGCAGGTATACTCCAAGAGTTAGATACCATCAGAGGAGGGAAAGTTAGTCCTGGTTGTTTTTTGACCGGAGAAGGCCTTGTAGAGTGGGTGTTCTTTAGGACTGTGGGGAATTCGCCAGGGGCAAAGGAGAGGCAGGGCATTGAGGCTGGGTGGACACCTGAGCATGAGCTGCGTCGGGGAGTGGTGAGGGGTGGGGGAGAGGGGAATCCAGTGCATGGCAGCCCAGACCTCCGTTGTGGCTGGACTGTGAGTTGTATGAAGGAACCAGCAGAACGTGGAAGCTAAAAGACAGGTAGAGACCAGACTTGGGAGCACCCTGGAAGCTATGTCCAGGAGCTAGGACTCTGACCCTCTGGCTTGCCTGGGATTGTCTGTGTAGCCCAAGGAACAAAGCACATGAAGGGAAGGAATAAATATGCGCTCACTGCCCATTCAGCCAACAGAGCCAGCCAGCCTGGGCCTTCTAAGGAGGTGAGTGCCCTCTAGGGGTTTAGATGATTTCTGAGTGCTGTTCATCATCGTGCTCAGGCGCTCAGATGCCCCAGCTGAATCCATTACCTACTTGAGGAAAAAAAAGACAGCTTAACCAAGTCCCACCTGGCTGCAGCTGTGATTACATTATGCAAAAATTTATTAATGTGGTGCCTTGATTGATCATTATCTTAATACTGAGGATCACACTAGAGGCTTGATTTTTTTTTTTTTCTTTCTGGTAACTTGCAAATACAGGTTGCTTCTCTTTTGAAGTTAAAAAGCCCTTAGCCCACATATTGCATGATGCCATTTATATGAACTGTCCAGAATAGGCAAGTCTATGGAGACAGAACATAAATTAGTGGTTGCCGTGGGCTGAGAGAGGGGAAGATGGGGAGCGACTGTGAATGGGCACAGGGCTTCTTTTTAAGGTGATGAAAATGTTCTCAAATTAGGTACCCGTGATGGTTGTACAACCCTGTGAATATAAAACCACGGAATTATATACTGTACTTTAAAAGGGTGAATGTTATGGTATGTGAATTATATCTCAATAAAGCTGTTCCGTTTTTTTTAAAGCCCTTAGCAGTTCTGCTCAAGGCGTCATGCAAATCGCTCTGCCTGGGTTGGACTTTTCAAGTTCACAGCATAGTAATCTCAGTGCTCTGCTTCTCGCTTTCTTCAGTATTTTTGTTTTGTTTGTTTCACATCATGTCTCTCTTCTTCTTCTCCAGTTCTGTTCCATTTAAGAAATATTTAAATGATGACTGTACCTGATAGGTACAAAGAAAGCTTATGGGAAGATGAGTACTCGGGTCACCACAAAGCAGGGTGAGAGGAGGGCTGTAAGGAAAGGGTGATGTTTGGGGGTTCAGAGAAGCAATCATCATCTGAGGTTGGCCTCGAGAGACAGCTGGGCGCGAGGCCTGGACAGGGAACGTGCAGGAGCCAGTAGGGCAGGCCGTGTGAGATGGCAGAGGAAGGGCTTGTTTGGAGAAAAGAGTGTGACTATAGCGTAGGAAAATGAAGGGGAATATCGGGAGACAGAACTGGGAACAGGGTGTGTGGACGTCAGAGTGCTGAATGGTAGGCTGAGAAAGTGGCACATGAAATGAGGAGTAATTGAAGAGTTTTGACTACGGAAGTACAGGAACCGAGCCTTAGGATGGGTGTGGTGTGGGTTGGGAGAGGGAGAGACTTGGGTGAGAGCAGACTAGAGCTGGAAAGTGGGAAGGGGGCTGCAGAGGTGAGGGGTAGGGGGTGGCATCAGCTTCATTAGGCATTTCTCATGTTAGTTTATTTCTTCTGTCCCTGATCCATCTGTGATCGCCTTTCCTGTGCTTGCTTCTTTTCCAGGAATTGGGATAAAGGGCAGGGGGAGGATGGTGTGGAGGGGGTAGAATAAAAATGGAGAGAAAGAAGGTGGGGAGGGCAGGGTGCCTGCTGTTTGCGTGCTTCAGTTGTTCTGTAGTTGAGCACTTCCTCTTTATGACTCAGTAGAAGAGAATCTAGTCTCTTCTAGTGGAAAACACAGGAAACTCTGTTTAATTTCGGGTCAGTTGATTAAGCTGTGTACCTTCCCTGTTCCCATCTATAAAAGGGAAGGATACCTACCTCCACTGTACGGAAAGCGGAGAATCTAGAATACCCTTACTCATTTAAAACTACGTGGGACTCACATAGTCTGTAGGTGTAACACATTTACTGGGCAAATACGGATCTGTTACCTGACAGAGTGACTGCAGACCTTTCTGTGGAAAGATAACTCATGGGAATTGTATTATATTGAACTATTTTAACATACAGAATTGCTATTTGACCATTTCTGACTTGCAAAAATGGCAGTTCTCTAAGTTTTCAAACTAATAGACAGCTGCTAGATAGATATCTGACCTGAGCCTAGGTTTACACCTTGTGTGGTTCTTTCATAAGCTGCTCCTTCATTAAGACATTAATTTCAGGTTCGGGGGAAGCCGTTAGAAGTCGAAAGAGGGCAGCTGATAAGGAAGGGCTCCCAAGGGAGAAGCAGCCAAGGGGCTGGGCAGGGCTGGAGCTTGCAAAATCAGGGAATCCAAATCCTGCAGTCTTTATTATGCAGTCATTCTAAGTTTAGAAGTAAAACTTCGGCATAAAGCATTTTCCTTTCCTGAGTGGATTAATAGGCAGTTGTGTGCAATTTCCTATGTTCTGCAACATGCCGGAGACAACCTGTAAGGGTCTCTGGGAAAATAATAGAGATATTTAAATGTTGGGAAAGAGGTGCGAAATAAAAGAGAAAACAGACTT
>NW_012150063.1:9801327-9908631 GCF_000956105.1 Propithecus coquereli | reverse complement strand
AAATTAGGTACCCGTGATGGTTGTACAACCCTGTGAATATAAAACCACGGAATTATATACTGTACTTTAAAAGGGTGAATGTTATGGTATGTGAATTATATCTCAATAAAGCTGTTCCGTTTTTTTTAAAGCCCTTAGCAGTTCTGCTCAAGGCGTCATGCAAATCGCTCTGCCTGGGTTGGACTTTTCAAGTTCACAGCATAGTAATCTCAGTGCTCTGCTTCTCGCTTTCTTCAGTATTTTTGTTTTGTTTGTTTCACATCATGTCTCTCTTCTTCTTCTCCAGTTCTGTTCCATTTAAGAAATATTTACATGATGACTGTACCTGATAGGTACAAAGAAAGCTTATGGGAAGATGAGTACTCGGGTCACCACAAAGCAGGGTGAGAGGAGGGCTGTAAGGAAAGGGTGATGTTTGGGGGTTCAGAGAAGCAATCATCATCTGAGGTTGGCCTCGAGAGACAGCTGGGCGCGAGGCCTGGACAGGGAACGTGCAGGAGCCAGTAGGGCAGGCCGTGTGAGATGGCAGAGGAAGGGCTTGTTTGGAGAAAAGAGTGTGACTATAGCGTAGGAAAATGAAGGGGAATATCGGGAGACAGAACTGGGAACAGGGTGTGTGGACGTCAGAGTGCTGAATGGTAGGCTGAGAAAGTGGCACATGAAATGAGGAGTAATTGAAGAGTTTTGACTACGGAAGTACAGGAACCGAGCCTTAGGATGGGTGTGGTGTGGGTTGGGAGAGGGAGAGACTTGGGTGAGAGCAGACTAGAGCTGGAAAGTGGGAAGGGGGCTGCAGAGGTGAGGGGTAGGGGGTGGCATCAGCTTCATTAGGCATTTCTCATGTTAGTTTATTTCTTCTGTCCCTGATCCATCTGTGATCGCCTTTCCTGTGCTTGCTTCTTTTCCAGGAATTGGGATAAAGGGCAGGGGGAGGATGGTGTGGAGGGGGTAGAATAAAAATGGAGAGAAAGAAGGTGGGGAGGGCAGGGTGCCTGCTGTTTGCGTGCTTCAGTTGTTCTGTAGTTGAGCACTTCCTCTTTATGACTCAGTAGAAGAGAATCTAGTCTCTTCTAGTGGAAAACACAGGAAACTCTGTTTAATTTCGGGTCAGTTGATTAAGCTGTGTACCTTCCCTGTTCCCATCTATAAAAGGGAAGGATACCTACCTCCACTGTACGGAAAGCGGAGAATCTAGAATACCCTTACTCATTTAAAACTACGTGGGACTCACATAGTCTGTAGGTGTAACACATTTACTGGGCAAATACGGATCTGTTACCTGACAGAGTGACTGCAGACCTTTCTGTGGAAAGATAACTCATGGGAATTGTATTATATTGAACTATTTTAACATACAGAATTGCTATTTGACCATTTCTGACTTGCAAAAATGGCAGTTCTCTAAGTTTTCAAACTAATAGACAGCTGCTAGATAGATATCTGACCTGAGCCTAGGTTTACACCTTGTGTGGTTCTTTCATAAGCTGCTCCTTCATTAAGACATTAATTTCAGGTTTGGGGGAAGCCGTTAGAAGTCGAAAGAGGGCAGCTGATAAGGAAGGGCTCCCAAGGGAGAAGCAGCCAAGGGGCTGGGCAGGGCTGGAGCTTGCAAAATCAGGGAATCCAAATCCTGCAGTCTTTATTATGCAGTCATTCTAAGTTTAGAAGTAAAACTTCGGCATAAAGCATTTTCCTTTCCTGAGTGGATTAATAGGCAGTTGTGTGCAATTTCCTATGTTCTGCAACATGCCGGAGACAACCTGTAAGGGTCTCTGGGAAAATAATAGAGATATTTAAATGTTGGGAAAGAGGTGCGAAATAAAAGAGAAAACAGACTTAGGGCAGACTCAGTCCCAGTGTTGAGTGTAGTGTGAATCTAACACTGAGAACCTAGCACATAAGTGCACGTACATGTTCAGTAAAGGTTAACATCTGAAGAGGTATTTTTTGGTTGATTGTATATTCTTTGGTGTTGAAATTAGAATGATTCCCTGGAACACATCAGTAGGCGAGAATGAATTGTAGAAGATGTGTAAGAAAGGGTTGATCTGTTCTTGTAGGATGCTTGCCCTGTAACCACATCTGGACATTGGGATCAGGGTGCGGCCTCTCAGTACTCCAGCCCCATTCATCTGTAAACTCTAAAGAGTCTGTAAGTTGTACAGAGTGCCACGTGCCATAAATGTAACAATATAATGATACAGCAATATGATTATGTGCTCACAACTGCAGTGGCTAGGCACATAAGCACGAAAGAGGATGGGGTGACCTTACCAGGCTCTAAAAGCCCAGCTCACATGTACTCAGCCCTAGAAGGTGACTGCCCTGCAGGAGTATTTACTATGAATTGAGAACACCCAGCTCTGCTGACACAAAACAGGCAAACTTTTATTTGAAACCGTAGGCAGAAATATCATTGCAGCAAAACCTTAATTGTCTAACACCCTCTTCTCCCAGGAATCCAATATAATTGTCACCCCACATGGAAGAACCCTGAAAGGGCCTGCCTTGGGGTAGATAGAGGTGGGGGGTCACTCACATCTTTCCAGTGGCTTTAATAGTCTTTGGTGCAAATTTTAACTTAAATTCATTTCCTTTTTAGTTCCACAGTTAATTATAAATGTAATTAAATCTCTGGGCCTGATTATTGAGGTACTTGCAGACTATAGGCATATTTTAATTTATTAAAGATCCAAAGAACAATAGGTGAACAAACCAATTACTTAAGTAAGAAGGGGGAAAAACAGAGTGCATATGCTAATAGTTCTCCCCTGCTGGGAATGTCATCTCCCCTCGTCTTGGCCCCTACTGTACATAAATACCCACACACTTCCTGCCAGGATGTCTTTTTTTAGGATGCCTTCATTTCAGTCCTGTCAACCTGCGAACTCCCTGTCAGCCTCCCCGCCCTCTGAGCCAAACTTCTCTCCCCAGGGGAGTCCCAGGGCACAAGCCTGGCTGTTCCTTCCACGTCGTACGTGCTGACACACAGCTGCCCTGAGTTTTCCATTTCCAGCCTTCGTGGTAGCAGATACAACATTTTGTCTCCTCTTACTTTACCTGCCCATGTTCGCCAGGTTTCTGTGTGTAGGCGAGTTTCGTGGCAGAGTGGAAGGGAAGGGTGAGAGCCAGCACAGCCAGCTGGCAGTTCATTGAACACCTCATTCGTGCATGTGGAGATAAATGCTCTGATGGTAGCTCAGAAGACCCCAAAATTTAAGACTTTCAGCTTCCACGATAGCTGTCGTAAAGGCCATGTCCTAAAGCTGGTACCCGCTCTTTATATAGAGTTCCTCAGTCTTCAGTCAATTTCTTCCATCGCACACAGTATAAATCCGATGTTGCTCGAGGCGAGGGTGCTACAAGAGACAATCACACTGACAAGAAAAGACTGAAAATCTAATAACTTAATCGTTGAAACAAGAGTCAGAAAATCTCTGAGAAACACCTAGACATCGATAGCAACAAAGCAGCACCGTGGGGCTGCTCCACGCAGGGTGCTCGTTCTGCGTTAGCCTGTGTTATGTTAGCCCGTGGGAGCAGCATCGATGCACAGAATAGCTCAGCATATGCATTCCGCGTCCGCCAGAAATGTTTGTTATGCTCAGTACCAGTCTGGTTAAGTAAGAAATGAGGTAATGAGTTTTAGAAATATTTCTGTCAAAATCAGTAAAGTTAAAAATTGGGGTGTATATGAAGTAGATGAGCCTGAAGCCCTTCTGCTTCCCTGTTTCCCAGTAACACCAGATACACGAGCCAGGGTCCTTTAGACCAGGTACTTTGCCACACCCACTGCCACTTTGTTTGTGGTCTCCCGACTTCTATGTTGTTGTTTATTCATGGGGTTTTCCTTCCCTTTTCTTTGGTTTCAGATGCGAGTGTCTCTCTGGCTTATGTGGTTTCCCCGTGTGTGAGGTGGGATCCACTCCCCGCATAGTCTCTCGTGGAGATGGGACACCCGGAAAGTGCTGTGATGTCTTTGAATGTGTTAATGGTACGTGGGGTTTCTCTTGTTCTCAGAGAGTGTACATTTGTGCAGGAGGAGGAGGGAGGGTTCAATTGAGCTGCTTCTGCCTTTAACAAAGCCGGGAATATGCTCAGGGACTTGCTGGAGGGCACTGAGAGAGAAGGTTTGCTTAAGCTCCCACGGTGCAGTAAAGAAAGTTAGGATGGGAACTGTCATTCCACCCATCAGAAAGAGAACATTGGAAATGCAATGGCAGATTGCATGTAGCTATCGTACTCTGCTGTGTTTCCGAATTTCAGAAATCTTGGGATTTTAGGAAAAGGATCGTGGAGCCTGTTAACGATATTCCTCCTGCAGTCACTCAGTAACTCATTCTACGGCTGTCAGGAGGTGCTCTAACTAAAACCACATCAGAGCTGCCACACTTTGGAACAGAAACAACGTTGCTCATCTAGTTTAGCGTTTTCCTGCTTAGGGAGAATACCTTTGACCAATGGTTGGTCACTGGTGTTGGCCTGCTTTAGGCTTGACCCTGGTGGCCCAGAAGAAGGATTCTTTGGTCACAAGATTCCTTCAGACAGAATCTGCCTCTCCCTTTCACCTTTCATGGGAAAGTTTGGTGCTTGGTGACTTGGTGTTTATTGAATTTAGATACTAGAAGGGAGGGGAACCTACTCCCTTCTAGTGGTGGAAATGCTTCTCCACCAGAATTTTCAGAAAAAAAAAAAAGCAAAGAATAACACTCAGACAAGTTAGATGTCAGCAATTGTGCAGAGCATTATTTAGTCAAGACTTACACACACAGGAGAATGGAGATGAATTTGGACAAATGCAACAAAATTATTCATGCAGAATTATCCGTATCAACTACTGCCTATAAGAATTCAGATTTCAGAAGGTTTCCTGCCCTCCTTCCAAAGCCCCTCCCTACCCCACAAGGAAAGGTTATGTTAAAGTTGAGTCTTCCTTGATTATGTCCTCTGATTTTTAGTCCAGTGGGCACATGCTGTTTTGTTTTGTTTTGTTTTGTTTGCCTTTGGAGGAAACACTTGCAGTATGGCTTTGTGGTTAAGAGAGAACACAGATAGAACCAGCCGACCTCAGTTTGAAAACTGGTCCCTCCACTTACTAGCTGTGTAACTTTGAGGGAGTTTCTTGGTCTCCCTGGGCCTTACTTAGTTTCTGCATCTGCAAAATGGAGTGAATACCAGTGAATTAAATGACATATTATATGTGTGAAGCACTTGGAATTATACTTTACGTGCAGATAGTCTTTAGTATCCGGTGTGCCCACCCTCTGTTCACATTCAGAGCCACAGTTCTGGGCTTTTGGGGGCAGGGGAGGGAGACAGCGAGGTTGAACTTCCTGGCTTACAGACCTCATAAATGCAGCATATAGGAAAGGGTGCAGAAAAAGTTCCGCGTGCTTAATTCTCCTCTCAATGCCCCTCCCACCTCTCTTATCGCTTAGCCAGCAGTAATGCCCGGTGAACACCAGCAAATGACCAAGCAGACCTTTCTCTGGCACCACTGTAGTTTAGTTTATTGTGGATGATATTCTGTGAATACTTAACTTGGACCATTTGAGACAGAAATAGTCGCTGCTTAGGTTCCCAGCAACCTCGGATGTGCTTCCTTCCAGTGCTCATTGCTCTGAAAATACCTCCTCTCATGCCTGACTCTCGCTCTAGAATGTGGTTGTCCATCACGTTCATCTTTGTGTCTGTGGATATTACCCTGTGTCTGCTTCACAGGGAAGATATTGTTGAGTGAGTGAGTTAGGGAGTGATCTGATTCATATCACCCCAGTTTGCTCTAGAGGTGTCTATTAAATACCAGCCCATAGAAGGGTTACTTTCTAAGTATCCTCCGTCTTTTACTGCCCTACACTTTAATCTTAAGTCATTTGTCCCCTGGAAATATCACTTCTAGTAATAAGATTTGCTCTTGTTTCCTCTGGGTAAGGAACAAGAGTGCTTTTCTTCTCTCCTTGCTTCTTGGTTCTAGAAACTCGAGTGTCATGCTTTTCTTATCACAACATTGACTTTACATCTCATTCCAATCTGATGTGTCTCAGGCTGTTAATAGCTGCACCCCCGCCTCAGTGGCCTTGGAATCAATCTTCAGAGCCTGCCCCTGTTGATAGCCACTTTTTGTAGAGCCATGACTTCAGGAAAAGGATTTGCCATCTGCCAAGAGAAAATGTTGAGTCAACAGAATGCAGTTTACTGTTTCTGGTGGTTGCTTCTTTCTTGCCACCATAAACTTGTTGAGTGATCTTTGCTTATTTCTCGTCCTGCTGTAGTGTCTCTGTTGTGTTAGTCATTCAGCTGTCGAAGAGACTAGGAACTAACTCTATGAAGATCCATAATCCTGCACAATATTTTTAAGGGCAGTGTGTCTCAAAGCCTATATTTTACTTTTAACATATACATACATACACATACATACGTACACATATACATACATTAACATATACATACATACACACTCATATATATTTATATATGAGTGTGTATATATATATATATATAAAAAATACATTTACCACCCAGTTTCCCAGAAGAATCTTGCTATTGTCATAAGGTCACCATTAGAAGATATTACATATGAAATATTCATTATCATCACTTAGAAAAGCAGAGGTCTGTTTTTCTGTATGTATACATATATAAAGTTATCCACAGAGGATATGAGGCAGCTTTATGAGTGTGTATATATATATATATATAAAAAATACATTTACCACCCAGTTTCCCAGAAGAATCTTGCTATTGTCATAAGGTCACCATTAGAAGATATTACATATGAAATATTCATTATCATCACTTAGAAAAGCAGAGGTCTGTTTTTCTGTATGTATACATATATAAAGTTATCCACAGAGGATATGAGGCAGCTTTATAGTGAGAACAGTTTCAATAACATGGTGGTAAAATATTAATGAGAAAAGAGAATCATAACCACGGAGTTGTAAGAGAAAATTGAAAGTGAAAATCAAACAGAAAGCACCCACAGGTATGCAAGCCATACACGTCTACGTAGTTGCCGGAGTTAAACATCAGATTAGACCCCCAGCTTCCTGGCCGTCAAAGTGAAAAAAGAGAAAGGGTCAGATACACAATTCTTATTTTCAAAGAAAAAAAGCTTGCTGGACAGAGCAACTCTTTCTCTCTAATGGAGATTTCTCACATAGAAATAAAAAAGAAGCCTTAGATGCTGAAGTTGATCATGTGCTCAATTGCTTTCACACCACAAATGCAGAAACAGGTTTCCTGTGGTGGTTCTTCTCAATTAAACACAAAAGCAAATATTAAAATGCAACTCAATGGAAGCAATTCCAAGAGATCAGACTGACACAGCTAGACCCTAGGCGCCTAGAGCATCGTCTCTTAATTTGAGAACTTCTCAATATGGTAGAATAGATCCAAAGACCCAAGTTCAGGAGACAGTGGGTTGGATGTTAGCATAACTGACCCCACATGCAGAGTGGAGAGTGCATGGCAGCACACAGCTTTTACGCTGCCATTCACAAGATCCAGATGGTCACATTATTTTTTTTTAAGATAAGCATTAAAGTGGAAATAGAAGATTTGAAAATATTCACACAGAACTTGAGTACCCCTCAGTTTTTAAAACACTAGCCTGGATGAATAGATAGAACACCTTCCGTACATATTATTTCTCTTGGCGGTTTGGTTTTATTTTGTTTTGGCGGAGGGATGGGAGAGTTGCAAATCAAATTATGACAGTTTTGTGACTGCATTCTCTGACAAGAGCCAAAAGTAGGATTTGTGAAGTGTTGGCTGAGTGAGAACCCCGTTGTTTAGAGACGAAAGGAACAGGTGGTATGATTGAGTTCCTTTTATGTAAACTTAGAAGTTGTCAAAATCATCACCTCCTGCAAGTATGACCTCCAAAGCTTGTTTGAAAAATCCTGTATCTCTTTCAAGAAACAGTTCTACGTCTGCTTTGGCCCATAAACAAATGTTCTGTCAGCGATCAGCTAGAGCTGGGTGATGGCCTCTACTTTGAGATGGGCATGTGTTCTCCATTTTATCACGTTACCAACTATTGTCTGACACGTGGCTCACCTCTTTTGTTTCAGAAGGCATTCGTTTTGAAATCCTAGGCAAAGAACGTGGAAGTGATCATTTGGTTTCTTAGATATGATCGGTTGTCCAGTATATATGCACAAACATCTCAATAAAGTAGAATATCTTGGTTAAAGTGTTAATAGGCAATAACTGACTCTTCTAGCATGACTTAGTTATAAACTGTTCCCTAAGTAAACGAATTAGTCTGCAGTATTACATTATTGGATATAAGCCAGTTGAAACTACCAAAAGTATTTTTAGCTTTATAATATTTAACACTGAGCTGTTCATTGTGACAACATATTAATAGTTAGCAGGACCAGGTATATATTGAGGCTAGTCTGTATTCACAGCTCTAAGAACATGTCATCAGGATAAAAGAGAAGTATCCTCCTCTTGCCAGTGGTACCGAGAGTGGTGGGTAGATGGGGCAGGGCAGGAATGTCACTTGTATACACCAGCATTAGCCAAAGGTAATTGCAGCTGTGGTTATGATGTAAGTCCAGACAGAAGGGAACAGAATACAACTTAGCTTGTGTTTGTAGCCTGTTCGTGTGCCATTTGAAATCTCTATCTGTCAGAACACTGTCCCCGCGGCACTCTGATTCTTAGACAGTATAACGTGCAGATTTTAACCAGCCTGACCAACATAGTGAGACTCCTCTACAAAAAAATAAAAAGATTATTTGGGCATGGTGGTGCGCACCTGTTGTCCCAGCTACTGAGGAGGCTGAGGCAGGAGGATCCCTTGAGCCCAGGAGTTCAAGGTTACAGTGAGCTATGATTGTACCACTGCACTCTGGCCTAGGCGACCGAGCAAGACCCTGTCTCTAAAAACAAAACACAACAAAAAACAGATTATAAATGAGCACTAATAGCTAAGAGTCTTTATTATGGTCATGTTGCCCACCCAATAGTTACTTCCTGTTTTATTCAAGGATATACGAAAGCATAATAAAAATTGGAAATCATCCTGTGTTGGCCCTGACAGAATTTTCTCAGACATTAACGTGTAAAATTCACCATTTAAAGGGGAGCCATGCCCAGAGTCAGCTTGCTTCTCACGTAAGATTTTGGCCTAGAAAATTCAGATCTGCAGCCTGTTAATAAGAAAACTAGTACAAAAAACATCTATTAAGAACCATGCAGTACACTCAGTGAAGTTTCTAGGGACATAATGTCTTCTAATGATACAGTAATGGAGAGAATCGGGTACTTTAAAAGCAGTTCTCCATTCAGTATGTATTCATTGAGCACCGCTCATGTTCCTGGGGCTTTATTAAACTAAAAGTGATGTAATCTTTTGTAGGCCGGGTGTGATGGCTCACGCCTGTAATCCTAGCACTCTGGGAGGCCGAGGCAGGTGGATCATTTGATCTCAGGAGTTCGAGACCAGCCTGAGCAAGAGCGAGACCCCGTCTCTACCAAAAATAGAAAGAAATTAATTGGACAGCTAAAAATATATAGAAAAAATTAGCCGGGCATGGTGGTGCATGCCTGTATTCCCAGCTACTCAGGAGGCTGAGGCAGGAGGATCGCTTGAGCCCAGGAGTTTTAGGTTGCTGTGAGCTAGGCTGATGCCACAGCACTCTAGCCCAGGCAACAGAGTGATGTAGTCTTTTGTAGTCCTTTGTAAGGATTGTTCGCTTTCCCTCATCCTGAAATAGGGTCTGCTCGGTGTCCCCCAGCACACACGCACACTTCCCCTCGCCCCCATAGAATAAGCCAATTGAAATTACCAAAAATATTTTTAGTCTTATAATATTTAATACTGAGCCATTAATGTAACAGTATAGCTAGCCAGACCGGGTATATATTGAGGCTAGTCCACATTGATAGCGATAAGAACATGTCAGCAGGATAATTAATACATTAAAGAGAAAACATAAGATTTAAAAATATTCACACAGAACTCGAGAACCCCTGAGTTTTGAAAACACTAGCCTGGTTAAATAGATGGACAAAACCTCCTCCATCAATATTACTTCTCTTTGAAGTTTGGTTTTATTTTGTTTTGGTGGAGGGATGTGAGAAGCTGCATGTAGAAGCTGGTGTAGAAGCTGCAGCAAGTTATCCAGAAGATTTAGCAAAGATTGTTGATGAAGATGGCTTCATTAAATAACAGATTTGTGATATAGATGAAACAGCCTTATATTGAAAGAAGATGTCACCTAGGACTTTCATAACTAGAGAGGAGAAGTCAATGCCTGGCTTCAAAGCTCCAAAGGACCAGCCTGACTCTCTTGCTAGGGGCTAATGCAGCTGGTGACTTTTAAGTTGAAGCCAGTGCTCATTTACCTAAATTCCAAAAATCCTAAGGCCCTTAAAAATTATGGGAAATCTTTTATGTCTGTGGTCTGTTATTAATAATGTAAATGGAACAACAAAGCCTGGATGGCAGTATATCTGTTTACAACATGGTTCACTGAATATTTTAAGCCCACTGTTGAGAACTACGGCTCAGAAAAAAAGATTCCTTTCAAAATATTGCTGCTCATTGACAATGCACCTGGTCACCCAAGAGCTCTGACGTAGTTGTACAAGGAGATTAATGTTGTTTTGATACTTGCCAACACAGCATCCATTCTGCAGCCCATGGATCAAGGAGTCATTTTGACTTTCAATTCATAATAGTTCAGCAATACGTTTCATAAGGCTATAGCTGCTGTAGGTAGTGATTCCTCTGATGTATCTGGGCAAAATAGATTGAAAACCTTCCGGAAAGGATTTATCATTCTAGTTGCCATTAAGAACATTCGTGATTCGTGGGAGGAAGTCAAAATATCAACGTTAACAGAATTTTGGACGAAGTTGATTCTAACCCTCGTGGATGACTTGGAGGGGTTCAAGACTTCAGTGGAGGAAGTCACTGCAGATATGGTAGAAGTAGCAAGAGAACTAGAATTAGAAGTGGAGCCTAACTGGCATGGTGGCTCATGCTTATGACCGATGCAGGAGGATCACCTGAAGCCGGGAGTTTGAGACCAGTCTGGGCAACATAGCGAGACCCTGACTCTACAAAAAATAAATTAGCCAGGCATGGTGGCACATGCCTGTCCTCCTACCTACTCAGGAGGTTGAGGCGAGAGGATCGCTTGAACCCAGGAATTCAAGGTTACAGTGAGCTAGGCTCTCGCCACTGCACCTCCAGTCTTGGTGACAGAGCAAGACCTGATTGATTGATTGAGTGATTGATAGATAAAGTACAATACAGAAATGGAGCCTGAAGATACGACTGAATTGTTGCAATCTCATGATAAAACTTTAATGGTTGAGGAGTTGCTTCTTAGGATGAGGAAAGACAGTGGTTTCTGAGATGGAATCTACTCCTGGTGAATACTGTGAACATTATTGAAATGACAACAAAGGATTTAGAATATTACTTAAATTTAGTTCATAAAGCAACAGGATTTGAAGGACTGACTCCAGTTTTGAAAGGAGTTCTACTGTGGAGAAAATGCTCTCAAACAGCATTGCATGCTGCGGGGAAATCTTTCATGAAAGGAAGAGTCAATCAATGTGGCAGACTTCATTGTTGTCTTGTTTTAAGAAATTGCCGCATTCACCCTAGCCTTCAGCAGCCACCACCCTGATCAGTCAGCAGCCATCAACATCGAGGCAAGACCCTCCACCAGCAAAAAGATTGTGACTCACCGACGGCTCAGAAGATCGTTAGCATTTTTTAGCAATAAAGTATTTTTAAATCAAGGTATGCACATTTTTTTAGACATAATGCTGTTGCACACTTAATAGACTACAGTATAGTGTAAACGTAACTTTTATGTGCGTTGGGAAACCAAAAAATTTGCGTAACTTGCTTTATTGAGATACTTGCTTTATTTTGGTGGTCTGGGTCCAAATCCTCGATGTCTCCAAGGTATGCCTGTGCCTGTCACCACCTGCTAATCAGTGTAATTCAGTAGGCAGTAGCGTTTAGTAATAGTCTAAATTATTAATATAAGGCTCTTTTTCAGGAATTCTGAAATATATTAAAGAGGGGAAGGAAGATTCTAGAAGTTAGAAACATAAAATTTAATTTTGCAGACACAAAACATGTATAAAAATCACTAAAAAGACACTTTTATGCATCACTGCATTGAGAAGTACAACTTACATAGTAAATTATCTCTTCATAATATTTTTCTTTTCCATATCCACTTAAATCATCCTCTTGTAGAGGTTGTGGCAAACTCCACACTGTTGTGAGAGTTACGTCTGTTCCCGACAGGGGAAGGAGTCATTGGTCCTTGGTCCTCAAAGACTACAGGTAGCCTTTTTATCTTGCACTTTTTCTGACGAGCCTTTATAAATTGTTCTCAGCGTCAAACAGATTTCTTGTGTAATTTTTTTTTTCAAACCTAAAGGATTGATCATGTTTTCTGAGCTGTGTTTTTTAGGACTCTCCGTCTTGCTAAATTGCCCTCCCTTGCTCCCCGTGCTGTAAGTACTGGAACCTCACTGCCCCAGTCCTCTTGTCAATCCCGTCCCCTGCCCTGAAGCTCTGCACACCCCACCGTAAAAACATGTCCACCTGGAGCAGCTTCATTCATAACCAGAATCTTCCCTCCTCATCTTTTCAAAGATTTGTGGCGTTACCCAGATGGTAGATGTGGTTGATTAACTCAGCTAAGTAATTCATATTGATTGGTCTATACACTTTTTTTTCAGTTTGAATAGATATTCAGCACTTTGTTAGAATATGGTATTTTGCCTCACTCTACACCCTGCGAGTGTGATTTATGGAAACGCTCCATTTTCTGTGTTTCTTGGTACTTGTGGTCCAGATGCCCAGTTCCTTCCAGTCCCAACTGAGATGAGTATGTTGGCTAAAAGTATATAGAAGAATTCTGGGCTATAAGATGATTCTTTTTAACATTAATTTTTTGAAAAAAATATTAGTCATGCAGCACCAAGGAAAGAGCTTCAAACACACATTTACCGAATGTGAACACATATGGTCCCCACTTGTCTGACACAACTCTTGACTTTAGGCAGGTGCCTGATCTCTTTAAATTTCATTTTCCTCATTGAAGAAAAAGAATATTAATACTTGTTCTGTCTTCTCAGTGAGGTTGTTATGAAATCAAATGAGAAAGAAATTGTCCTTAAATACAATAAAAATACAAATATACTCAAAATGCAATGAAAGTTTCTGAAAGTGTTTCAGACATGCAAGGTGACATACTGAGAAATTATTTGGGGACAAAGGAGCCCATGAAAGATGTGAATACATCATCCAGCTTTCTCTACCTGGTTGAACAGGCCTTATCAGCCCAGGAGAACTTTCTTTAGCTTAGAAGTACTTCTTTTAAATAGTTTTATGAAATACATAGCAGACAGTTCACCAGTTTAAGTTGTATAATCCAGTTGTTTTTAGTATATTAACAGAGTTGTGCAGTCACCACAATCAATTGTTAGAACGTTTTCATCAACCTCCTCTTCCCCTGCAAAAAACTCCCGAACCCATTAATAGTCATAACCCCATTTCCCACCAAAGCCGCCAGCCCTAGGCAGCCAGTAATCTACTTTCTATCTCAGTAGATACGCCCGTGATGGGTATTTCATATAAATGGAATCATACAATGCATGGTTCTTTGTGACTGGCTTCACTTAGCATGTTTCAGGGTTCATTCATGTTGTAGCATATATCAGAACTTCATTCTCTTTTATGGCCAAATATTATTTTATGGGATATACCACTTTTTGTTTATCCATACATCAGTTAAGGGACTTTTTTTTGGCTGTTGTGCTGCTATGAACATTTGTGTACAAGTTTTTTATGTGGGTATATGTTTTTAATTCTCTTGAGTATACACCTAGGGGTGGAATTGCTTGACCATATGGTAATTCTGTGTTTGATGTTTTGAGGAAATGCCAGTTTTCCTAAGCAGCTGTGCTTTTGCATCCTCACTAGCAATACATCAGAATTCCAATTTCTCTGCGTCCTCATCAACACCTTAATCTGTCTTTTTGATTATAGGTATCCTAGTGGATGTGAAATAGTGTCTCATTGTGGCTTTGGTTTGCATTCGCCTAATGACTTATAATGTTGAAAATCTTTTTGTGTGTTTATTGGCAATTTCTATATCTTTTTTGGAGAAATGTCTGTTCAAATATTTGCCCAATTTTCAACTGGGTTATTTTTTATTGTTGAATTGTAAGAGTTCTGGATATGGGTTTGTTTTTTTTAAAATCAGATATGCGATTGCAAATACTTTCTCCCAATCGTTGAGTTGTCGTTTTACTTTCTTGGTGGTTTCCTCTGAAGCACAGAAGTAGGTGAAGTCCAGTTTGTGTGTTCTTCTTTCTTTGGTTATGCTTTTAGTGTCATATCTAAGAAACCGTGGTCTAATCCAAGGTCACAAAGATTCACTCCTATGTTTTATTCTAAGATCTCTATAGTTGTAGCTGTTATGGTTAAATCATAGCTCTATGATTCATTTTGAGTTAAATTTTATATATGATGTGTGATATAGGGGGTCCATCTTCATTCTTTTGCATGTAGATATCCAGTCACCCAGCACCATTTGTTGAAAAGACTTCTTTCCCGCATTGAATTGTCTTGACTGCCTCACCAAAAATCAATAAATGTTGTAGTTTATTTCTGAACTCTTAATTCCATTGAACTATATATCTGTCCTTATGCTAGAACCACACTGTCTTGATTACTGTACAATTATGTTTCGAAATCAGGAAGTGTGAGTCCTCTAACTTTATTCTCCTTTTTAAGATTGTTTTGGCAATGCTGGGTCCCTTGCATTTCCATATGAATTTTAGGATCTGCTTGTCAATTTCTACAAAAGAGCCAGCTCGGATTTTGATAGGGATTGCATTGAGTATGTAGATCAATTTGGGGACTATTTCCATTTTAGCAATATTGTCTTCCAATCCATGAACATGGGATGAATTCCCATTTAGTTAGGCTTTATAAATTTCTTTCAGCAATGTTTTGTCATTTTCAGAGTACAAATTTTGCATTCATTTTATTCAATTTATTTCTAAGTATTCTTTTTGATACTATTGAGAATAGGATTGTTTTCTTGACTTGATTTTCTCATTGTTCATTGCTAGTGTATAGAAACAGTTTGGGGGGTTGCAGTTGTACTCTGCAATCTTGTTGAACTTGTTTATAAGTTCTGTAGTTTTTTAGTGGACTCTTCAGAATGTTTTATATATAATATCATGTCATCTGCTATTAGAGATAGTTTTACTTCGTCCTTTCCAACCTGGATGCCTTTTATTTATTTTTCTTTCCTAATTTCCCTGGCTAGAATTTCCATTACAATGTTGAATTTTAGTGGCGAAAGTGGACATCTTGTCTTGTTCCTGATCTTAGGGGGAAAGCATTTAGTCTTTCACCATTAAATATGATGTTAGCTGTGGGATTTTTGTAGATGCTGTTTATCAAGTTGAGGAAATTCCCTTCTGTTTCTAGTTTGTTGAGCATTTTTATCATGAAAGAATATTAAATTCTGTCAAATGCTGAAAGCTATATCTATTGAGATGATCGTGTGGTTTTTGTTCTTTATCCTATTGACATGTCATGTTACATTAATTGAATTTTTTTGGATGTTAAACCAACCTCACGTTCTGGGAATAATTCCCACTTGGTCATGGTATATAATCCTGTTTATATGTTGCTGGATGTAGTCTGCTAATAATTTTTTTTTTTTGGATTTTTATGTCTATATTCATAAGAGACACTGATCTGTAGTTTGTTTTCTTGTGATGTCTTTGTCTGATGGGAGTTATTTTAAATCAACCAAAATTAAAGATAAAAAATAAACTTAGGGAGAGTCTTTCAGTGCAGAGACAAATTTAAAAGTCATTGGTATGGCTGGGCACAGTAGTTCACCCTTGTAATCCTAGCACTTTGGGAGGCAGAGATGGGAGGATCACTTGAGGCCAGGATTTTTGAGGCTGCAGTGAGCTATGATGACACTACTCCACTCTAGTCCAGGCAACAGAACAAGACCCTGTCTCAGAAACAAAACAAAACAAAACACTGGTGTCGTGATGAGAGTTCTAAATATGCAATTATGAGTCCTTAGCAGAACATAACCTTGAAACAATGGAAAGCACAGGGTTTTAGTTGAAGAGCCACTGATTTTGCTTCTGTCGTTTGCTAAATGTATGACTTTGAGTAAATTACCCAGAATTTCCTCACTTCTAAACTCAGCATAATAATATCTACATCAGACCTTTCTTATTGAGATTAAGTGAAGTAATGCATGAGAAAGTGATTTGTTATAGACCAAGCACTATTAAAATTATAAAATTTTAAACCAGATAGAAAAAAGAATTTGAGAACACTGAAGGAACAGAACATTACCACCTCCAAAAAGGCCTAAATAAATTTTTTGAGGCAGAACAAAACCTAATGTGAAGACAGGATCATTTATTTCGTGTCGAGAATGATTTAACAAAACAAATATAATCTGTTTAAAGCATATACCAGATATGTGAGTTTCATGGTCATAAAGTGTAGGTTTATTTGGGATGGGAGGAAGTCAGTGTAGATTTTGCTAAGGGGAATTTTGATTCCTTGTTGTAAACAGGATAGCAATGCGTTTTGTTTATTTTGCTTTGCTTTATTGCTTCCGTTACGTAAAGTTATATTGAGTTTAGTATATTTCCATCGAATTGTAACCCCTGCTATTAGAATTTTCTAGAGGCTGTTTAAAAAACATTAAAGGACACCATTCAAAAATGACTCAGAATATGCTTTGTTTGTTTTAACTCCTTTCAGAAACAAAGCCAGCCTGCGTCTTTAACAACGTGGAGTATTACGACGGAGACATGTTTCGAATGGACAACTGTCGATTCTGCCGATGCCAAGGGGGCGTTGCCATCTGCTTCACTGCCCAGTGCGGCGAGCTGAACTGCGAGAGGTACTATGTGCCCGAAGGGGAGTGCTGCCCCGTGTGTGAAGGTAAGAAAAGGTGCTAATTGAAGATTAATACGAGTATACATGGTACAGAGTTTTAATACCAAAATTGACCTAATTCAGTCTCATCTAAAAGTAGAAGAATATTGAAGTTCCTTTTTTATGACATTGTGGTCTGTATTTTAGAATGTTGATAATGCCAGGTAGAGTATATGGAAACACTTCCCTGAAGGAAGCCATACTCTGGGTGTAGACGATGGGTCACCTGTTTCCACAGGTGGACATGAGATTTCCCAGAGTTGCTTTCTGTTCCTCCCCTGCAGTTCTTGCAGTTGGTTGGCAAGTCCTGGGGCAAAGCTTTGTCTTCACCCTGACATTGGAATTCACCACCTGTTCTCACATTGCTCCACTGGGATAGGATGGACTTTGTCACTGACAATCTCAGCCAGTCAGCCCAGAAAGCCACCCACCCTGCCTCCTTACCAACACCCCTGCCCCTCCAGTGGGATCGGGACCCTGCTGCTCCTCCTTTGAAAATATGTGGTGGTTGGAGGGGGGTTGTGGTGTGGTATCACGGCTCGAGGCCCAGCCAGGTGTCAGGTGTGACTTTTAGGGACCTGCTTTCTCTGCATTCCCCTCTTCTCTCCAAGAAGTAACATTTCCATGTTCCTCTAACAGGCTGTGTCTTCCAATCTCTGACATTCATAAATAATAAATACCTCAAAATTTTGCCTCTCTCATTCACTACAACGTACACATTTTAAAGATTAGGATGTTGAAGTTCAGAAAAGTAAAGTCACTCATGTGAGTTTATAGTGAGACTAGGAATAGTACTCCTGTGCCTGGCCGTGTCTGTGGCATTCTCCTGACCACACGGCAGTCGTCCCCAGAGAAAAGGTCACGTGAGCCTTTTTGTCCTGACTGGACCACACATCTTCAGTCTGAAGTCATACATGTTAGTCTTGTACCTGAACTCTGCACACAAAGTGGGAGGGTCCATACTTTTTTCTGTTTTCCTAAAATCCTTTAAATGATTGAGCTATATTTGCCACATAATGTTGAAGATCTGATAATGTTTACATTCCTAACATTGATCAGTTGTTCATAACAATGGGACCTTTTCCTTATTAGAAATTATTTTAGCCAACACAGGAGAAAAGTAGTTTACCTTTCAGTTGTCGTCGAAGATTAAAAAAAAAAATTCCATCAAACTTAAGTCTATAATAGTGTCTGAAACTATGTAGTGGTTGGTGGTGTGAAAACATAGATATGAACCTCTGCGTGTGTAATAATCATAACGAGTTGTCTAGGCACAGATCCGGTTATGTCTCACTTCCTGGAATTCAGATCCAGCCTCAAAGTAGGAATGAAGGATTTTTTCATAATATTTTTTATAAAGGAATTTAGAAAGTCTTATCTAGTGCAGGTCTGTTGGCCACTTCCGTCACTGGCAGACTGCCTTTCTAAAGCTGTGACCGCATTATTTTAAATTTTGACTTTCTCACTTTCTTATAATGCCCTATTACCTCTTTAGAATAAAGATGACCAAACTCTAAATTATCTAGACTCTTCTCCCAACACGGCAGTGCCTGTTTTGTTGAGGCCAGTTTTTATGTATTTCTGAGAAAGAAAATCGAGTAATTTATTTAGTCGCTCTCAATATAGGAATACTCAGGTATTGTGCACGCAATATTTGTATCCTTGTCGGTAAATTCGATAAACATTTTTTTTTCATGGTCGTCTTAGTGACTTTTGTCTCCCAACCTTGGCTGCTGCTTAGCTGCCCAGCTATGGGAAGAAAACAGCCTTTCTCCAAGGAACAGTGACCCATGGTATGTCTAAACCTGCCTTGTCATGAACAGGGCCACTGCAAGGGCCTGTTCTACTCCTCACTGTTGACCACATGGACTTGCAGGCTCCGTGAAATATAGTTCAATTAGTCCCAGGAGTAGCAGTATCATTCTAAGTGAGATGGGGCAGTATTCCTGCTACTTCACAGGCAGTGAAATCGAGGTGTGATAAACATTCAAGTCAACAACTCTAAGACATTGTCGGAGCCTAAAATGAATCTGTGTTTTCTAATTACCAACCCACAGCTCTATCCACAAAGCTTTCCAACTTTATGGAGTGACAACACCTGCACATTGGTTTTGAGGCCACAGATCCTCTCCCCTGACTGCCGTGTCAGGACCAGTAGAGATACATTTGGTATGACAGCTGCTTTTGCTCGTACCCCTAGAGACACCTCATGTAGCCCTGAGCTTCTCTTGATCACAGTTGGAACAGAACTGCTGATGACTAAAACCTGGGGAAAAAAATGTCTCCAGGTACAGGCAGAGACAAGATGCAGAATATGCTCAGTCTTACTGTGAACTCATGTTTTAATTTAGATCCAGTGTATCCTTTTAATAACCCCGCGGGCTGCTATGCCAATGGCCAGATTCGCGCCCATGGAGACCGGTGGCGGGAAGACGACTGTACGTTCTGCCAGTGCATCAACGGAGAACCCCATTGCGTTGCAACAGCCTGCGGACAGAGCTGCATGCACCCCGTGAAAGTGCCTGGGGAGTGCTGCCCCGTGTGCGAAGGTAAACCTCAGAGATCCTAGTGAGTCCCCGGCGAATGGCTCATGTTGGAAATGCTTCTACCAGTATGTTCTTGTTTGCTTTTTATTTCCTCGGGCATACTGTCTGCTTCATGCTATTACCAGTTGCAGACGAATTTATTATACAGCCCAAACTAATCATCTGGGGGAAATCTTGCACATTTAAAATGAGAATAGCGTGGTCTTTATTTTGCCATTGCAAATATGCTTATCTCAATGTGGTATAAGAATACATACATTTTAATTCAGTTCACTTCAAGCCTAATTAACATCCAAAGGTCAACACAATGAAATAAAATTGGAAGTAAGACCCATGACTCGAGCACAGCATGTTCGACTTGTGGTGCTTCCATAAGCCCAAGGGTCCTGGCAACTAGAAGAAAAACTGGAACTGTCAAAGGCGATTTGCACTGCCTAGTGCCTGCTCTCTGAGCATTCTTTGTACCTCTAACATCACAACGGTTGTGGCTTTGCAATTCCTCTCATATTTTTACTTACGTCTTGGTTGCCTGTTTTTGCTACTTCTCTTCCTGTTTAATGGAGAGAAGCCTGAGGTACCTCGGACCAGTTTTTCTGTCCCAGCTCCTATTCCAGTTCATTTCCTCCACCCTGGGAAGATTCTTTGTGCACTTACTCATGTCATTCCTAACCTTCTGTCCATGTCCGTTAGTGCAGACAAGAGATTGAATATTCATAATGACATTTCCAATAAGGAGTATCCATCGTTAAAAAGCACATTTGCATAGTACATTGAACTAACGTGGGTCAAAAATTATTCGTGTTGAAGATGGATCCTTCTAGAATTTTTTAAAACAGATATTAAAAAACTGACCAGTTTTCCCATAAAGTAAGTAGCCTGTGTCTTTTAAGTATCAAGAAGCCTTTTGCTTCCACCTAAATATTTATAAACTCAGACTTCAGAGTTTGCCTAACTAGGTTTTATTAACCTCTGAGGAGTTACACTTATTAAAAACCTTAAAAATCATATAAAAATTTAAGCTGAAGGACTCTAGTTCTATTGACATCACCAGTTTCCCCACCATTACTCTACTCAGAGTGCAGCTGCCACACTCCAAAACTTTATAGCTTCCAGATGACCGGTTTTGTGGAAGTCACCCACCCCCTCATACATACACTCCTCCGTCCCCTAAAGGCAGCGTTTCAGTGCTGAAAAAAGGAGCATCTGGAAATGTGTATAATAGTTGCGCAGTGGGCTTTACAGAAAGGGTGCCTTGCCGAAGCAGATAAAGGTGAGAATATCTGTCCCTAAGAATTAGGGACAATCTGTTGTCAACTTGAAATATTTAAGTATTAATACAAATGTGTGGGACATACTGTAAGAAAAATTAAAAGCATAAATACATAATCCATTAAACACCTTTTAACCTCATGGGTCTTGCATCATAAATTGATAATATGACTTAAAAAACTTATTAAAAAAAATAGGGCCTTTCCTGCAAAAGTAAACGAAAGGAAGGCAAATCCCTTTGCACTCGTCTTTTGCATTCATTAGCATGTCTATCGTGGTGAGCAGAGAAAGGAAGCAGGTGAATAGGTACAAATGTATATATATATGTGAAACTGATTTATTCTCTCCTCGTGTAGATGTTTGGATAGGGAGTGAATCTTAGTTTGGTCACTTAGAATTTGGTCTCTGCAACATCTGCATAGAGTTGTAATCTAATCTTTCTCTGTTTGAGGAAAGAGTTACAGTTTTAGTAAGCCATTAATTTCAAAAAAAATTAATTAAGAACCTCCTGGAGTTCAGATACAGCATTGCACACAAAGATAAATAGGAGGCAGCTTTTTAACTTCAAAGAACCTATTTAGGCCAAGTTTTAAATTAAACCAGGAGAAGGAGTTCCCTACTGAGGTCCTGTGGGATACGTGCTTAACATTTAACCCTCACAACAGCGCTGTGCTGACGGCCTTAGGATCCCCTTTTGGAGATGAAGAAGTTAAGGTTCAGAGAGATTTAGGTAATTTCCCCCAAGTTCAGTTGCCCTGTGTGGCTGGAGACCCTCACATCTGTCAGATTCAGCCACAGTTTGCTTGCTCCCTGCTCTGCTCTCAGCCGACTCGCCCTGTGTCTGTCTCCTTTTCTCATCTCTACTCCTCCCTGGCCTTGGGCTCTGTGTTGGGGAGAGACCGGAGTAGGGTGGCAGGGGAGGAAATCATTTGCAACGTGAAAACTGCTCCAGGTGTTCCGGATGTGATTGCCAGCCTGCTCTCTTCTTCCAATTTGAGGATCTCCCAGGCAAGATGCCTTTTGAGACGCATCCCTGAGCTCATTTGTTGAGCCTGGTGTCTGGGCAGCCCCCTCCGAGACCTCAGTGGAACTCAGCATCTCTGTCATTCCAGACGTACGATTCTGCCGGCCTCCTTTCCTCTCTGTTCCATGCTCCTGCACGTGTCTGTCTTCATTGAACCTTTCAGAAGATTCTGTTTTCTGGTTCTCAGAGAGCTAATTCATCTTGTGTTTCTTGTTTTCGTTTCTAACTTAGTTGAGTAGTGAGTTTCATAGAAGATTGTATTTGCTCTCCAGTAATGCTTGCATTTTAAGATGTAACAGGAAGACAAAGTCTTTTAATATGGGATCAAAAAACAGTGCATAGCTTAAGATAATGATACTAAAATGTTATTTGTTATTAAAATAATAAACTTACAAAATATACAAGGCGAATGGATCTTATTGCTTAGTGTGTAGGATCCAAGAAAGTCTTTGGAATCATTTGAAAGTATTTTCCTCAGCTGTCATTCAATAGCTTGCTTTAATGTAATTTCAGATGATTTCAGAATACCAAAAGGATTATATGAAAGAAGAAAAAAAGCAAGGTGTTAATGTGCAATAAATAAGCAATCAGCCAGATTTATTCAGACAAAAACAGAAACACTGGTATTTATGCAGTCTATACACATAGTAAATTCCTCTGTGCACAATTGCATAACCAGTGTTGGCCCTTTCCCTGTTAGCTACAGTCTGAAGGTACATAGTCAGAGTCTGAAATGAGATGAAAGGACCACACAAGGATTGTGGTTTTAGAGTTTTTCTAAATAAATCACTGCATAACCAAATATGGTGTGTTAGGGTCTACAGGGAGGAAGAACCTCGTTGTGGCTGTTGTTGTTATTGAAGATACATACCTTCCATGTGACCGCATGACGTGCTTGGTTACTCCCTGAGGACTGGGAACGTGAACCTGGGAGCCCTTAAAGACTAGGCTGTTGCTTGACAGCTAACTTGATTCGCAAGTACCTAAGTGCCTTTTAAATTGGCACTTGAGTACTCTCATGATGATGTCTTAGCAAGTTATTGTCAACACCCAATTCAGGTATACAGATAAGCCGTTCCGGTCTGTGGGTCTATAACTGATAAATATACGTGCATACTTTGCCTTGCTGGCTTTCTCTACATCTCTTCTTCATCAATCTCTTTGTTTTTATTTTCTGACCCTTGTAAAGAGGTATGGTGGAAATGCATGGAATAACATAGGAAGTTTGCAATGTAAGTGTACACCTACAAGATGTGGCCTTATCTCCTTAAAACTTAAAACAAAAAAGGAAGGAGGCAGCAGAATGAGGTCTTCATCCACATCTGGCACCATTTGCACCACCTTATTTGTAACCCTTAATGACAGTGGCTGACATTTCTTACATTCTTTTTGCCAGGCCTAAGTACTTTAAGAGCATCAGCTTTTTTGATCCTCACAGCATGTTTCTAGCGTGGATACCGTCATCCCAATTTACCATTGCAGAACCCAAAGTAGAGAGGTTATGTAACTGGCCCAAGATCATTGAGCTTGTAAGTGGCAGTGTGGTCACAGTGTGTCCCCAGAGCCCAGACTCTGGACTGCACGGATGCTGCCTCTGAGATAAACAGTACGCTGTGCCCTTGAAAGAGGCTATGAAGAAGGGGTTTACCATATTCTTTTGAATCCCTAAAATGACATCTGACATGTAAGTAGATGCTCAGAGGTTTTTAATGAATAAAAATGAGTGAGTGAAGGAGGGAAAGAATGGAGCAGGAAGTCCCAACCATTCCCTTCTTGCAGATCTCCTCCTTAGTTGAGTAAGGCAGCAGACCCTGATACAGGGTTACTGTAACCAGAGCCTAAATAGCTGATGGCCATTTGGACCCTGATCAAGCAGTTGAAGAAAGAATAATGTTAGGATGCTTATAGTTGAAAACACATTTTGAGGACAGAAATAAGAGTGTTATGGAAGTGTGTTAGACTTACAGCCAGCCCACGTGTCCTCGGGTGAGTTGGACCCATCAGCTGCAGATTGGTCACGTGCCCTTCTGATGAGCATTCAGCTCTCGGCGCCATCCCAGTGGCAGCCACGGGGGGCCTGACAAGCCTGGTGTGTACTATGTGGCTCTCTCCGAATTCAGTCTCTGAAGTCTAGAATCACAGAGCTTAGGTGGGGCTTCCCCAGACCCTCCGAGGCCAATGCTCACTGTCACATTCAATGTACTGTAATTAAGACACGTCTTGCGTGTGTGTAGCTGACACTACGTTGTTACTTCAGTTACTGATGCAGGCAAGAATTTTTTTTATATCATAATTAGGTATTGAGAATAACTTGCTAATTTTTTTCCCCAATAATACCAAGCATAAATGCTACCTGAGCTGATTCTTAATGTCAGAGGAACCCTAAGGACAGGGTGCCATTTCCATTAAGAATCAGTTAGTTTTATAATTAAAGGTAAGATAAGGTGTTGGGGAGGGAAATTTCGGCTATGAGATATATATGACATGCCTATGATTACTCAACAAGAAAAATTCAAGAGATGTGGAAAGGTGTGTGGCCAACTTAACTGTGATACCTGATGCAAGAGATAAGAACTTCATCATGACTTTGAAGTCTTGATGTCAGACCTGATCTACTGTCTCATCTTGGCCCATGGCTGAACCCTGCCCATGTGACCAATGTGACCTGAGTATTCTTCAGGCCTTGCTATGTGCAGTCTCCTGCAGAGAGCAGTTGATGATTTTGATGACCTTGGGGATTTTAGAGCCAATGCCAGAGTATCACTTTTCAAGAACTAGGAACAACTTAGGTAATATTTTAAAAGGTAGCATTAAAAATTATACTCAGGTTGCCAGTAAATAAATGTCAGGCTTATGGTTGGGCAAATGTGTAGTTTCCTTTCCACTATGTCTGTTTCTCTGAAACCAAAGCAAAATCCGTTTTCTATCTCAGACAGGATGCCCAAGAGTTATTTGTAGATTGTCAAAGCTGGGTGATGAGTATATGGGGGGTCCATCATATTATTCTACTTCAGTACTTTTAAAGTGTTTTCCATAATAAAAAGTTAAAATAGCATCATTGGCAGAGCTGTTAATCAGTTACTGAGCTAAGTTTCAGACAGGCCTAATAATTCTGCTAACCTGGAATTAACTCTTAAGGTAGAGGAATAAGAGATTCATTGTGCATGGATTCTTTCCAACTCTGGATCTAGGACAGAATGTGATTGAACCAAAAAATCAACTATCTTCCTTCCTGTCACCTGGCTTTCTTGGATCCCTTACGTGGGGAATCCTGGTCCTACTTGGGACAGTGCTGAAGAGTGGGCATGAGGCATGTCTTGACCTGTGTGGCTTTCGTAAGCAACACCTCAGCATCAGCTCACCTGGTATTGCGTGCTGTGCTCCTCTAAAGGGCTGGAGCTGTCAGATGTACTGCCTTCCCCATCATCAGTCCTAATTTTCTAGAAGTACCATATTCTCTCCCTGAATGCTGACAATACAGTTTGAATCCAGCTGCCCTTCAGATGAGATTTCCAGTGGGCTGCCAGAAAAATCTGTACCAGGCACATATCTGGGTGGGAATTCTTTGAAACAAGAAAAAATGTTTCCAGCCCTGCCCATAAGGCTTCCTCACTGAACAGTATCTCAAATGATTAAGCTACTGCTTTCGTGGCAAGGAGTCAAACATAGTTTGGCTGACCCCAGAGAGGCAGTGAAGTCAAAGATGCCACAGGGTCACATGTCATTAACATTCTGGTACATAACAGGGATCAAAACTCGGTTTATGGGTGGTATTGCTTCAGTGCCATATATGATGCTATTATTAGTAAGCCAAGAATAATAAAATATTTGTAATATCTTAAAGACTGTTAGGCATGCTGTTTTATCCTTTAACTCTAAAAGTCCTGGAAACTAGTTCCATAAATGGAAATTAAAGTATCACAGTCTGGTTTTTGCTTGTCCAAATAAGGTCATATGTTGGGTAACAAATGCATAGCAAATGACTGTCTGTTAACCTAGTTCTTTAACCCAAGCATCAAAAATTTGTCAGTGATGAATTTTAACAGTATTTTGATTTTTCTCTGATCATTTAAAATGTCTTTAGATATTTAAAATAGCATTAGAATATGGATGAAATGGATGTAAAAGACATTCCTATCTGTCCTTAAAATATCACTTACAAACTTTTTTATAGCTATGCAGAAATATGTGCATTCCATATGAGTGGTTTTCTTTACTTGTTAGAGCCACTACTTACATTAATAGTTGAGCAGGTGTGAAAATAAATGTGGAAGTAGTTTAGTCGACAAGAAATGGTTGTTCTTGCTTTTAGCTAGAGGTTCTGCTGCTAGTTCTCCAAGTCTAATATGTCTCTCCTTGTGTCAGTAATGCCTTGTACTTTGTACTTGATTTTGGGTAAGACTGCCATACTGACCAAAGTTTCACTAATAAAAATGAAGGGTGGCCTTACACTCTTAATTTCCTAGATGATCAGCTTCATCAATGCCTTAAGTATTCAGAACTGTTCAGAGCTGGTTCTGAAATACATGATTAGAGTATCCTCTGCCTCTGAGTTTACAGAGTTCAGCAGTCCCAGCTGTTAAGTATGTCCCTATTGAAGTGGCATGCAAGGGGGTAAGTTACTCTTCATTTCCCCTGCTGTCTGCTGCCCATACCTAAAAGGGCATTGTTGCTGAGAATCTCATAATTTTCCTACTACGATAATAACTGCATCTAATAGATCAGACTTGAGCCTGCTAATTTTCATCTAATCAACAGAGGCAGGAAAACATAGTCTGGAATGCTAACTATGTGAATGAAAAATATTTAGTCATTCTTGAAATGATAGGAATGTTTTTCCAACAAGCTTAAATAAACACGATCTCTTTTGAGACTGTGTTAAACTTTTTTTGGATAAGAGACAACTCTTAGGCAACCGAACAGAAGTTAATGAAGGTTATTAAGAGACATGCACTTCAGAGAAGGCTTGCAGACTTTAAAAAGAAAGATTCCATCTTCTTTATGGTACAACCATTGATAAGTAGCAGAATTGGTTTCCTTTTAGCTTTTATCAACCCAATAGAAGTTAACATTTTAACTAGTAATCACACTGTCCGACTTTCAAGAGATGGTCTTTTTTACCTAAATATGGCTACATTAGACCATCTTATTTTGAAGTCCTCATCTTCATCTCCTTCCACCATTTTTCTCAGTTGTAAGGAATGGATTGCTCCCAACACGTCTTTATGTAAAACAGCTGATTGGACTTTTCATACGAAGCATGTTTGTTTATTCCCACCAATACAAGGTCCAGCTAGATAGTGAAATCATTTTTAAAAAACATAGCAAGACTTACATAGTCAAGTGAAGTGTTTTTCATTTCAAAATAGTTACTTGGGAAAGCTGTTTGTGTATTCCAGGAATACAATCATTCAGAATATTTTCAGTACTTCTCTTTTGAAACTGATTTGAGAGCTTGCAGCACCCACGATTGAATATCCTTAGTTTTGTAAACCCCTAACTTTGAAGGTTTATTAGACTGTAGGAAATAGCCAAAGTCATTCACATCTAAGTCTGGTTAAAAAAAAAAAAAAAAAAGGTGCATGATCTAGCAGGATAAAACTGTTCAGAGGAAGCAAAAAGTGACAGTAAAATAAAGGCACTTTGTCTTCTATGACATAGTAATTTGCTCTGAAAGCAACGATGAAGAGAAGTTTCAAATAGAATTTTAACATGAACAGCATTTCAACATAAGAATATAGCCTCCCAAAGTGAGTACTTTTATCAGTAACACTTACTTGTAAGTATAACTTCTGGTGTGTTTATAAGAAAAAAAATCAATTCACCTACTACATAGTATTTTTATGACTTCTAGGGACTAGAGGCATATATTGAAGTGGTCGTAGATTACAACATTTTTGTGAAATTGCAGGTACTCCATGCAAACATATTTCTGAATAAATTATACTAAAATAATTTGCATATAGAAATAACTCTTTTAAAATAGGTGATCCCAATGTAATTTATTTTTAATATTTCAGTTTTCTGATTCCACTTCTGATTGTACCATTTTTAACTGTTTTGATATCTTATAAGAACAAAATGATTTCACATTGTTTAGTACATGAGGATTAGCATTGCAGATAGTGAACAAATCCAGTGAATCAATGTTAAAGACCCCATGAGAGCTATTTTCTGTGCTGTGTCTGATTATTGAAGATAAAATGTCACACAAATGTATAAAATATCTGCTGAAATATTATTGTAAAATACTAGGACAGACTAAAGGACTAGAAATGTCCATTAAAGAACATCTCTTGCATATTTTGCAGCAACATAGTGAAACACAACTAAGAGTCCTCTAGAAAATTCTGAGGCCAAGTACTTGGTCCTGTGGACCCCGAGAGGCATGTAGCTTTCACGTTGGCTGCTGGAGCCAACTGAGAGTTGGGATTGTAAACCACCTCCTCAACCAGACCTCACAGCATGCAGTCTGTGTGCTGACCTCCTCTCTGGGTACTGCTTGTTCTTTTCTACTTAAAATTTGCCTAGTCCTCCATTTCCTTACTATAAAAAAGTATTCATTCATGATATAATTTGAGGCTGCCTTGGCTCTATTTTGGAATCATAGGAGGTATATTTATATGCTTGTTTCTGTAGTCAGTGCCTACCAGTTGCTGTGCTTGTGCCTTGCACTGTGGTCAAGGCTGCCTTAGTTTGACCATCAGTAGGAAGGCAAGAAATCATGTTCTTCTTCACCTTCGTTGGACAGCTATTGCCCTGCATATCGGGTCACTTTAAAAACAATCCAGGAAGTCTCTGTTTGTTAGGGAAGCTAAAATATGTTCAGAGATAATAAGCTGTCAGTTTGGGATAGTCTCATGCCTTGGATACTGAGAAGGGTCGGCAAGCTCAGATCTTTTCAAAACCGTAAAGCTCTCATCCTTACTGGGAATCAAGTTTTCATGAGATTGCATGGAGATTTTATGCCAGATGAATTGCATAGGGGGTGCTCCACAGTCCTGTGACAGAGATATTGAGAACATTATTCTTTGCATGAAATGCCCCCAGTATTATTCTTATGAAAGTACTGGTTGAACTTTCTCTTCTTGTTAACATAAGTTTGAGATCATTGACTAAGACTAAGATTTGCTGATCAAAGACAGTTTTTAGAGATGGGTCCTCTGTATCTTTTTTCAACTTGAGAACCACAGTACTAGTGGCAAAGATACCATAGTCGTATAAATGATACTGTGATGAGTTTGCCCTTGTCCCTAAAGATCCAGCAAAGCCCCCATCATGAGAGAAGAAGAACAAGGGCAGCCAGACACACAGAATCATTGTTTCAACTCACATTGGATAAGCTGATTACTAAGAGATTTCTGTTCTCTTGGAGACACCATAGACGTAGTCAAAATGTGCAACAATGATGTCAGACTGCTACTCAGCAAATGTGAAAGGCGCCACTGACTGGTCACTAACATGCTCCAAAGCTTACCAGACCATATGAAAAGACAGCTCAAACCTACCGACATCTCAGATGCTTTTCATGTTATCAGTGGAGATGGAAAATGATGCTTAAGTTACAATGGACCGGATTCAGAGTGCCGAACCAATTGTCATGCCATTTATCAGTTGAACTTTTGAAGCCTGTGAAAGGGCTCAATGTGAGACCCTCTGAGCAGGCGGGAGCATCACTACATCAGTGGTTATCACAACAAGTAGTATTCACGTAACCCCTGGAATTTATAGAATAGTCTCTCTTTCTCCTTTTTACAATCTTATTTGAATCTTATAGGAATGTGGTGAGGTAGAAATAATGAGTATTCCTATTTTCTGGAAGCCCAGAGAGGTCCATCATCACATGTTAGATAATGAGAGAGCAGAGACTCAAGCTCAGTTTTCTGGCTCCAAATCCGTGACCTTGGCCCTGCTTCCCTGTAGACCCCCCCATTGTGAGAAGAGAGAAGATGCGGAAAATCAGACAGTGAATATGAAAGTGCTTGATCATCATGGCTTAGATTCAAAAGCCATTCTTGCTCCTGGCTCCATCCTCGTTGTTGAGACCCAGTTACTGTTATTCCGACCTCGGTGGCCTCGCCTTTGATCCCGGCTTCTTTCCCTGAGCCTCTGCCTAGAATTTTGACCTTACTGTTTGACCTCTGGGAAAGCTGTTTCCTGCTCCCATTTGTTCATTCCTGCTTCCCCCACCTAGGGACACAGCTCAGTCCAAGAGCCCTGACCTGCTCTCCCTGTTTTCTCAGGCTTGAGTTCTGCCCAGCTTCGGTCACATCCAGCCAAACTCCAGGCCCTGGTCCCTGACCGTTGGCACTGAAGTCCCCACTGAGTAAAGTAAATGCCCAGCCTCCCTCAGTCTGGTAGGCACTGGGATACCATCACCAGCACTTGTGCATTCTAGTCTGGCCTCTTCCTCGTCTCCCTCTGAGCCTTGCCAGTCTTTGATTAATCAGGCGGCAAATTTGCTGAGCAGTCAGCAAAAGTACCCATACTTTATGCAGTAGAAGAGTTCCTGAGTTGAATGAGTGCCCAGCTATTTTCAGCACTATTATAATAACACTTTTTCATTTGGCATCATCAAAGAATGGGATAGTTCCAAAAGTGAATTCTCCAGATAATTGAGATTTGGGGTATCAGATTTAATGTTAAGGAGTTTGATGGGAGGCCTCCTATAATGCTTTGTGTACTTTTATGCCTTCTTAAGCTGAAGATGTAGATCATATTTTCACCCATTTCAGGATACTGGGTGTCAACCCTGAGTATCTCATTTTGGACTGCTTGGATTTTGGAGATTTTGACTCAGTTTTCACTATTATAAGTGTGTCAAGCTTACAACAGCCTTCAGATTTGGTTTGCTGCTTCGGTGATACTCATTAATTGAGTGCCTACTATGTGCAAAGGACTGCCGCAGTGACTGCCCAGTCCTCTAAAAGTTAGTAAATTAGAGATTCAGCCTTTTAGGGATAACATGTCCTGACTTTAGGTACTTAGATGTCTTTTTTCCTCCTTGTTCATTCATTGAGCAATATTATAGATCAAATACTGTGCTAGGTACTGAGGTTAGCAGTGAATGAAGTATTGTCCCTAACATGGTAGACCCTTCCTCCCTGGTTCTCAGTTATTTCCCAAAAAGTTGGGTTGAGATTACTAGAACTCTGATCATTTGGCCCACTCCCCCCCCCCCAAATTGAATGTAACTATTAAAATGGGCACACACACAAATACACATACATCTGAATATGGCACATTTTTTCCAGTTAAAGGCTACCAAGATGTATTCCATGAAAATTAACAATAAAAAGAATGGTAATAATAAAAATATAAGACAAGTGTAAATGGTCTAGATTATTCTTGGAATCCAGTGATAATTTTTGTGAGCTGTGACAAGCTGAATTCTTGGAAAAAGATATTCTACTCTATATAAAAATTTTTTTTAATTTTTCTTTTGTGGTCTTTTAATAATCTCATAATCATACTGCCATCTTTTCCTATTAAATATGAGATTGGTAAAAGAAGAAAAATATATCCAACAGCCAAAATTCCTTAGAAAAAGCATACAAAGTTAATAAATAGGTCTAAAATAAATATATGGTTGCTTCTCTATCTGATCGCAAAATAATACAAATCTTGGGAACATTTTCACACCATTCATTTTAAAATAAGAAACTGCTCTGAGATAAGTACTTCAGAAATTACAAGGATGTAGGTGTTGTTATGAGAAATATATACAAAGGAAAAAAGGATAACTAAATGTGTAGTGGCTGAAAGAATTTGAAAACTCCAACTGTAGATTTTTTTCCATGACTTAATGAGACTTTCTTAAGTACACATTCATACCCGATGGAAATTCCCACTTCCAGATTAGGGAATTTTTGTATCCTTGGTGGTTTTTGTTTTGTTTCGTTTTTTCCTTGTTGTCTACGTTAATAGTTTTCCCTGTAACTTCATTTGGGAAAAATTTCATCTTCATTGTACTTCTCTTCCCAGGCTACAATTATGTTGACAGTTTGGTGATTTATTTGAATGGCGTTCTGACTAGTTATGGGTCACATTTGAAAAGCAACTGTGGTAAGAGAATGACATATGAAGACAGAGTAAAACAGATAAGCTATCTCCTTTGGTTCTGTCTTGGCCAGCCTTATCTCCAGTTTTACGGCCCTGGACAGGCTACCATGAACTGGTGGGGGGGCTGCAGGAGACCTGGCATATTTAGCCATTGAGCTGCCATATAAAGTGAGTGAAGCTTTGGAATTTTCCCACTCATTGGGTATTCACATGGCTTAACCAAGTCCAGCCCCCCAAAAAGCTAAGAAAGAGTCCCTGAATTAAGTTTGAAAAGAGAACATAATTGTTCATTTTTGCCTCTCACAGTATAATAAGCAGGCTTGGGAATTTATAGAGAAAAGCTATGTAAAATATGCAAGGCGTTATTAAAGCCCAAAAGGGGAGGTAATAAGAGAAATATGAGACAGATAAGAATTAGTAGCTTCATTTATCTTACTACTACTTGAAATTTTTTTAACTTACAAAAGAAATGTAAGAATGTATCTGCCTTTAAAAAGTACTTTTTTAGAAATTTTCCTATAGTGAGACTTTTCCAGAAAGACTTTTCTTAGTGTGCAGGGGCGGAGGGTGTGAATATGGATGTGTAGGGTGCTGGCGGACAACTGCTGTCCACAGCCAAGCCCTCCAGACCTGCCGCTGTCTCAGAGCACGACGTGGTGCAGCAGGACTCCTAAGAGGCAGTTGCAATCTGGAACCAGAGTTGATTACCCCCCTGACAGAGGCGATGCTACCCAAGAGGAATGGCTCTGTACACCTTCCACAGTTGTGCCTTTCCAGAATCGCCCACCCATACTCAAGAGCTACCAGTTGGCTGTCAGCCCTCCCATGGTTGCTAATCAGAAAGAGTGCTTCACGCATTTCTCAATGGAGATAATTAGTATTATTTACGAGCGATAGCCAGCTCATAGTAATCAAGGTAATGAGAACCTTGTGTGGATTAATTCAAAAACGGAAGTTCAGTGAAGACGTATTAGACACCAAGTTAAAAGCATCTATTAACATTTTAATTTAAGTTACATATACTTGAAATATAAAACCCAGTGATTATATTGTTTCAGAAGCAAACGAACATAATTGTTACACATTTTAAAATAACTAAGGGTCAGAATATATTCTTCTTTGTTCATTGTTCTCCTAAGGTCATTGGACTATATAATCTGATGATAAGACTGATTAAAAAAAAATCTTCAAATCAGCTTCTTAAGAGGTTGGATTTGGGTTTCAACCTCTTCCCTTGCTGCTTTTTTAGAGAATTTTTCATAAACTAAAATAACAAAAAGCAAGAAAGTAAAGAGCTTAGGCTTGTTTAACACATTTATAATACCTAAAAAATCAAGTTTGTGTTATTTTATGGTCTACTAGCATGGCCTTGGAGTTAGAATCGTGATTTTCATTTTAACTTTATATTCTTGACCAAATTAGCATCACAGTGCCTTAATTTCTCCACTGTGTACATAAAATTGCTCATAGGAAATACTTGAACATCAATATAAAATACTGGTGTTGGAGCTTCAGAAATTTAGTGTTTGAGGCTCTCTGATTTTTAAAAAATATTAACATATTTCTGGAAATATTTTTACTGATGAGACATTGTTGGGCTTCCTAGAATATGAAAGAAATATCCCTAAATTTTAAATAAATGTAAGATAAAGAACCAATATGTATTTTGTTTACGTTATTGCATGTTACAAGAGATTTGCTTCCAGAATTTTTTCTCTAGACTTGGGATAAGAATTGGTGGCTTAATATCTGCACTCCTGACAGAATCCCAAGGGTTCTTGTGAAAGTGGCTCTTCTGAACAGTGTAAGGTGCTTGGAGAGTCTCTAAAAATCCTTCAAGAAGACAACAGGTTGAGAATAGTGGTTCCCACACAGATGTAGAGTAGGAAACAGCAAACTGGATGTAGACATAACAAACACCCATTTTTGTTCTTTATTGCTTCTAGGCTCAGAAACTATTTCTAGAATTCTTCTCCACAAAGAAGCTGTTCCAGGGTTCCCTTTAGAAATAGTTGTAGCCAAAGACAATGAATTCCTGCTGTTTCAAGCCTTCTTCCTTTGGAGGACATTAAGGTATTTCTTTGATTCCTCAGCTGATTCAATGCAAGATAAGATGGAATTTCAGGGTGATCCTATAAGCAGTACTTCGTTGAATTTCCCCTCACCAAAACCCCACCTTTATGCAAATATTTCCTCATTCTCCTAAATGAAGAGATCCAAGACCATTTCTCTCCTTTGAAAGAGGCCTACTGACACATCCCTGCCCAGCCAATGTAAAGGGAGACAGTTGTCCTTGCTCCAAGCAACAGGTATCACGTACAGCGATGCATCGGTGCCTGCAGAAGCCTTAGCAGGACCCCTGTTCAGCTGAACTCTGTTCACCAACCTCCCCAAAGATAGGGGGTCGCCATCATCCTTCTGGAAAGGCATGTCCTCTCTGGCACATAAGATTTCAGTGTCATACCCAGTGTAATACAGGAGCACACAAATGTAGGATTGAAGTGAGAATCTTCTGTTCTTTGGGCCAAGACCCGTCAGATATTTTCCACATTCAAAGTATTCAAAGCACTGTTAGATAGATGAAAGTATGGGATAATAACAATTCTTGATGAACAGATTTCAAGATTCTCTAACTTTTTAGACAAGGAGAATGCACATTTCACATATGTCATTAACACTTCCTCAAGCTTCTTCATTTATCTGGATGAGAAATAATCATACTGTGATACCATGATTCTAGATTCTTTAAAATCACCTCTTCTCCCACCAAGGACTTCCTTGGACAAAAACTCTGTTAAAAATCTAACCAACTCTTGGCCGTTATTCTTTAAGGACTATAAATGCAATATTGATTTAAAGTGCTTTAATTCAGGATAGTGTCAAATGTGTCTGTCTTCGGAGATAATTATTTAGAATAAGAAAGTGAATTTTAGTTGTCTCATGGCACTTTTTTCTCAAAAAATGGCCCTAATAGTAATAGGACCAGTTCTGAGATACATATTAATACATTGGACTGAAAGCAAGCTCTCAGATATGTTTAAAGATAATAATCAGATTTTTTGCTAGATCATATATATAGATAGATCATTTATATATGTATAGATCATATTCTTGTAGTATTGTTCTCACAGAAATCTAACTGCTTTAGATATGGCCTCACATGGTAGGAAACCAAGCACTAAAATGTTGGGAGAGTGATGAAAGGCAGCAGAATGTAATGTATGACTCTAAATAAAATGTTAGGAGACAACTAGTTGCCTGCAAATGTGTCTATTACAAATCAACAGTGACTCCAATGACATAGGATAACAGCAGTACAGATTTAAGAAACATGCGTCACCACCCCCAAAAGGCTCTTAAAATTTGTTCCAGTTTGTATCTAAGCAGGAAAACGATATGTATTTAAATGTAATAAAATGAAATGCCAAGTGTTAAAACGCCCTTTTAAAAAAAATTAGACTTCTATCTATATTTAATATATATCACAGTGAATATTATTATATTCAGCTTAATTTATTGAAGGGAAATTGAATAGTTCCAGAGTAAATTGACAATTTTTGTGAATACATGATTTTTTTCAGTATCTGTGTTTCCGATATTAAATATTGAGGGTGTCAAAATTTGAAATGTGTATACTTTTCGATTTCTTCCATCTACTGTAGGACGCAAGTGGAGAGAATATTAATTGTGGAGACACAAAATAATTTTTTGTTTCTTGCACATCACCACATTGGTCTGAGGCCTGGATGACATCCAGGAGGACTTGTTTTACCTAAAATATTTAACATGCACATTGTAGGACCAGCACATACTGAACAGCCCTTTCGTTTGTGCATTGTTTTCATCTGTTCAAGTAAAAAAGCTGTTACACTGAATGTTTTAGGAAACATATTGGACGTATTTCCTCTCCTAGAGAAATATGTTTTAGGTGTACATCTGTGACTGTGTACCCAGCTGATAAAGCCATTTGGACAAAATACGGGACTGCAAAAGTCACTGTTGTAGTTCTGATCGTCAGACAACCCAGTCCACTTTTTTTCATTTACTTTCTAGCCACACAACCCTAATCCCATACGTTAATAATACCAAAAAAATAACATATACATCACTATTGAGAAAAAATATTTAGAGGTAGAAGATCATCTTTGTAAAAGTTGGACAACACATTCTCTTAACAAATCCCTAAAATTCACTGGTAGTAAAATTCCATACCACCCTATGATTATTATACATATTTCAGTGTCAGTTTAATCCACTTAAATACATTTTTTTCCATTATATACTTTCTGAAGGCAAAAGCTTCTCATAAACGCAACATCTTAAATGTCAACAAAGAGTACAAGGTTTTGGTTTGTGTAGATAAACTCAAGAAGTTTCTTTACCCATAAGTGGACCACTAAAGCAGTGCATGTGGAGTTCAGAATCCATCCCTAATCCTTGGTCTTAATAATGCTCTAGAACATCGAACTCTCGCCTCACTGGGATAACCTGTTGGTGGGGTTTACTGATATGTCTGCTGCACTCTATGTCTTATACTTGTGGTTAGAATAATTTTGACAAAACATTGGCCGTCTTGTGACTGAAGACTGAAATAGAATCATTATTTTGGGTGGCCAATAAGAACGATGATGAAAAACTAATAGATTTGAAACTGAAGATGTTTACAGTAAATCTTAAGAGAATATAGGAAAATGGCAATACCATATCTAATTCATCTTAAAACTTGCCTAGGCTGGCCCGGTGGCTCACGCCTGTAATCCTAGCTCTCTAGGAGGCCGAGGCGGGCGGATTGTTTGAGCTCAGGAGTTCGAAACCAGCCTGAGCAAGAGCGAGACCCCATCTCTACTAAAAATAGAAAGAAATTAATTGGACAACTAAAAATATATAGAAAAAATTAGCTGGGCATGGTGGCGCATGCCTGTAGTCCCAGCTACGCAGGAGGCTGAGGCAGGAGGATCGCTTGAGCCCAGGAGTTTGAGGTTGCTGTGAGCTAGGCTGACGCCACGGCACTCTAGCCTGGGCAACACAGTGAGATTCTGTCTCAAAAAAAAAAAAAAAACTTGCCTAAACTTTAACTACTTTTTGATGTTTACAGTTATCTGACAGAAAGAATACTTGAGTCATTGAAGGAAATTAGAAATTTTATAGCACTGAGAAGTTTATATAAAAATTTCAGGACGATGTTCTTCAAACTGTATGTTGTAATAAAAATAGAGAATGTGTGCTGTAGTCACCTCATACATATTTTAACTGGGAGGAGAATGCTGATCAAAGCATCTCTTTAATAAGTCATCATTGCCTACTACCTGTGAAGAGTTGAGTCATTGTCCCCTTTTAGCCGATGGATAAAAATTTAGAACTCTTGATCTGAGCAGTGGCAGCTAAAACACTTATTTTGGTCTCTCTTCCATGGTAACAGGAGATGAAACTTGAGAAGACAGTGTGGACTAATGGATAGAGTGTTGGACAGGAGGTCAGGAACCTCTGTTCTGTTCTATTCCCGGCCTGCTACTGGGTTACTATGTAAACTTAGATAAGCCAGTTCCCCCCCTGCACTTCATATTTTCCATCTGTAAAAACGTAGGTAGAGACATTCTGTACTTAGCCTCCTTCCCAAAGATATTACGAGAAACAGCTTACTTGGAAGAAGTTCATAGTATCTTTCGGTTGAAAAGATGCTACATAAATATGTCAGTGTCTCTGTTCCCTTTGGCAACACTGTTCTCACAACTGTCATTATATAAATTCTGTCTCATTGATGTGCTGTAAGACAGGTACCATCACAGCAGGCTTTGCATTTCCCAGAAGCTAAGAGCATGACTCTGGAGTCAGGCTACCTGGGTTTGAATCTTGAGTCCACCACTTATGCTGTGACCATGGGCAAGTCAGCATGTTAGATTTCCTTGTCCGTGAAATGGGCATAGTGACAGCACCCACCTCATTGAAGTGTGGGGAAGCATTTATGAACAGCGCTGTAAACGTTCCCCAAACACATAATGCACTTGATGTAAGTGTGTGTAGTTACTGTGATTACCCAGAGCAGTTCTTCAGCACCGTGGCAGGCAAAGTAAAGTGTCACCTCTGGTTCTGGTTTCTTCTGTGCCTCCCTTCCCAGCCTGGCTGCCCGCTCTTCCTTCTGAATGCTTGCATCTCCCTCTGCCACTCCCACAATCCTCTGGGCCCTGAGGGTAAGCTCTCCTAGTCACTGTTACCTGTCACATCATCTCTCATAAGTAAGGGAGTGTCACATAAAAGCTAAAAGAAATCCAGGTGTTTTAAACTGGTCTCAAAAACTGATTTAATAATTGCAAGAAGAAACGCTAACAGATTTCAAGAGTATTGCAGAATGGGGAGTGAGATAATTGACAGTTGGCAGCTGTGTCCTGATTATCGTAAGAAATAAACTCAGAAAACGGCAGGCAGAAGTAGAAGAACAGTTAATTTAAATGGAGTTCATTGTAACCTCTCTCGTCTACTTTCCATAGCGGTGACCATCAGAGAAGAATTGTGTGAGGGAACCAAAAAATGCGTACATTGCTCAAACACGAAGAAGTAGAGCATTCATGTTTTTAAAAATCTGAATAAAAATATTTCTGTTTCGGGGGTTTAAGGACATTACCAGAATATAAAAGTTTAGCATTTGATAAAAATTATTGATTAGATTTTTATAACTTACTGCGGTGTGGGATTTCAAAGATTGAATAGCATCTGAGAGGTAATCATATGTTTCATTGATTCCTTTTTTTCTTTTTATTATTAGAACCAACCTACATCACAATTGATCCACCTGCATGTGGGGAGTTATCAAACTGCACTCTGACGGAGAAGGACTGCATTTATGGTTTCAAACTTGATCACAATGGTTGTCGAACTTGTCAGTGCAAAAACAGTGAGTAGATGGAAGACTTTTTTTTCCCCTAAGGTCTAATATGATGTTGTCAAAGCATATTATGTGATTGAATATCTTTTTCACTCCCGTTCCGACATTCCCTTGACAACCTGAAAGAAAGGGGGAAAAAATTACATTTACATAAACAAATACGTAGTCATTTGGGGGAAAAGAGCTGCTTTATTCTGGTTTTCATCTTTGTTTCATCGTATTCAGATGCTCTTTGATGTCCAGTTGCATCAGGAGTGCAACCCTGCGCAGCTGTGGAGTGCATCCTTCTGGCCACCCAGAAGCCTCTCCCTACGGCGCCTCACCAGGGTCATCCAGTGACAAGGAGGTCACTCTCACATACGGTGTCACATTCCGCATATGGCAGCCATAATCCTTAGAATATGCTTCACTTTGTTGACCCCGGCTCTGCCTCCATGTAGATTCCAATCATATCTCCAGGCCATGACCTCTGAAACTAGATAGAGTCTATTGCGTTTCTTCCAGGAAAAAAAAATATGCTGTATATATTTAAAACTATTTTGAATTCCCCTAATTCTTCTACCAGAATAAGCATCCTCAGTCCCCTTGGCCGTTCGTCAGGTGACATGATTTCTACAGTTTTCTTGATCTTTACCACCTTCTGACAAACACGGTGTCATTGTCCTTACATAAAGTATGGCTCAAAAACAAACAAAATACTCCAGAATTTGGTCTGGTCTGTGCAGTGCTGTTATGTAGCCTAAGTTTGCATTTGCTCATCGAATTGCGCACCATTGGCTAATACCGAGTCCATAAGCAGCTGGAAACACTAGGTGCTCTTTGCATCACGTGTTGTTAGGTGGTTCTCATCTGTTTGATATTTGAACATTTATTTTTCTTTTATTTTTTATTGAGGCAAAATATACATGTATAATTTATCACCTTTATAATTTTTAAGTGTACAGTTTATGGTAATATGATTTTTTAATGATGTAAATGCAGGGCCAAATTTAATAAGAAATTATCCTAATGGTTTTTGAACCATTTTCTAACTACTTGGGATACTATTGAATCTTGATAATGTGATCTTATACTTTATGCCTCCCAGCTTATATTAAATAAGCAAATGTACATGTCCTCATCTAAATCATTGAATTAAATTAAACTACAGAACCAAGGAGAGAGATTTGTAGTACTAAAGACCTTCCTGCAAAATGACATTGAACATAATCTTCATTCCTTGAGTGAAGTTATTTAGCTAACAACACATCAGCTCCATCTCCACAAGGCCTATATCTTGTCTGAAATCAAAATACATTATATTATAGCACTTCTTTGCTAGATTTTAAAAATAAACTGAAGTTAGTGGGGCCTGTGCTAGCTCCTAGTGGTCAATGATCTTTTTTTCCTATATGTCATAAATCATATGTTTAACAATTCTTTCTGAAGAATTTTGAGTTGTGAATGTCAAGTTGTGTCATTTTTTAGAATTTTTTGTCCCTTTTGAATTGACATTTGGCCTGTTTTCTAAGATCTCTTCTGTTCTCTTTGATCTCTCCCAAACATAGACAGTGGCTCTATAATAAGCTGATTTTCTGTGGGCCTCTCAGCTCAGAGACTTTGTCTTCATATAGATAGATGCTCACTTTCTGATTTATCAGTTAATCTCAGGCTTTACAGTCTTCATAACCTTAATCATTTATCACTTAATTGTGTAAAAATGTTTTCAACAAAGAAGATACAAAATAGGAGTTAAGTAATTCTGTTTTCTCACTTACATGTTACCCTCATGCTATCTGCATGATGGAGTTAGTGCTATTAGGTCATTAAATATGAAATGTCCGATTTCGAATCAAAAGTGTTTATTGTATCTCAAACAAGAATCGATACAGTCAAAGTGTGCGTCTAAACCATCATCACAGTTTTGCCATCTTCACAGTAGCTTGTTTACGCCAGCAGCAAAGAAGCCTGGAGAGCAAGTGACGATGAAATCATGAAAGATGTTTTCCACAGCTTATTGAGAATTGAATGTTTTTCCTTGCAAAAAGCCTCGAAGAAGTGGTAGTCAGTTGGTAGTTGGTAGTCAGCAGGGTCCTGTGATTACCGTGGATGACAGAGAGTTTCCAAGTCCAGCTTCTGTAATTTGAGCAGCATTATTTTTGCAACATGGAGTTGAACAGTGTCTTGCAAGAGGATTGGCCTGTCTCTGTTGACCAATCTCAGCTGCTTAATCACAAGCATCCTTATCATGTCCAACTGGTTGCAGGAGACATCCTCTGTAATCAGTTGACCAGGTTTCATGAAGCTGTAGTGGATAATACCAGTGCTGGACCACCAAACAGATACCATTAGCTTTTTTTTGGATGAATATTCAGTTTTGGACTGTGTTTTGGCACTTCGTCCTTATCCAGCCATTGTGCCAAATGCTTGCAATTGTCAAAAAGAATCCATTTTTCATCACATGTAACAATATAGTATAGAAATGGTTCACTTTTATGTTGTGACCGCAAAGAAAGGCAGCTTCGAGACGATTTCTCTTCTGATGCACATTTAATTCATGCAGAACCCACCTATCTAGCTTCTTTATCTTGCCAGTTTGTTTCAAATGGTCTGATACTGTTGGAACAGTAACATCAAACCTTGCTGCTAATTCATGTGTAGGTTAAGATGGGTTCACTTCCACTATGGCTTTCAGCTCGTTATTATCCACCTTGGTCTCAGGTCTCCCACATGGCTCATTTTCAAGATTAAGATCACCAGAACGGAACTTCTCAAACCATCGACGTACTATGCGTTCATTAGGCACATCCTTCCCAAATGCTTGTTGATATTTCGAGCTGTCCATGCTGCATTGGTTCCATAATGGAACTCATATTAAAAAATAACAGGAATTTTTGACTTCTCAATGGTTTCATAATTGCTCTAAAAAAAATTTGGAAGATAACCACAAGCCAAAATGTGCATTTGAAAGACTGAAGATGTATCTTCACAATAAAAATAAAACAACAAGTGTCAAAGTGAAATGTCAGAGATATCAGCTGTCAAACTTAAGGAAATTGGGCATTTCATACTTAATAACCTAATAAAAACAGAGTTTATAAAACTGTTGTTGTGCTTATAATTATTGCTATCTTTAAATTTCCTATAAGCCTCCACCCATCTGGGGCTGTCCTGCCCTCCTACACTTGATTCTGTTCAGGGAAAGGTCAGTCCTTGTTGCACACTGATCTGCCTTTTATACCTCCCTTTGGAAAGCCAAGTTCACTAGAGAGTTGCCTTGGCAGCCCACGTTTGTTTACTCAAATAGCCAACTTTGTTTTTTTAACAGCAAGATAAATTGGTAATGACGTTTTGAAGAGTTTATAGTTCAGTCTTTTTAATGCCTCTTGAGCTACACATTCTTTCTGAATATGGGATCGTACCTAAATTTTTTCTGAACTTTTAAAAAGTCTAAAAATACAGATTTTATGGTTCCCAATCACCTCATCCACCACCTTCACTTGGGTTTTGCTCTTATGAAATGTTGGCCACCTTGCATGCTTATATAAGACTCTGGTCTCCTCACAAGAAGCCTTTCATCCTCAAGGTCAAAGAAGCAATTTCTCTTAACTGTCATTGAAGTGAGTCAAATATATTTACTGGCATTTTGCAAATTGAGACTACTAGGAAGATCCTCATCTACTCTGTCTTTAAGTTAGTGTTGTATTTTTTAAACATTTTTAAATAAGTTGGCTTTTTTAAAGGAACATTGATGTATACTTACCCGAGTGCATCTCCATCTCATTCATACTTCGGAAGAAACGTGTACAGTAGACATATTTATGTCAATGATTGTTTTTACATATAAATCCTTATTAGCCATTCATTATTTGTAAATTTTATCTATTTGTAGATATATCTAGTCTTTCTTCCTTTCCTCTTCCCTCCTTCCTTTCTTCACCTAATATTAAAAAAGTACCTGCCAAGTTTTAGGTAGTATACTAGGTGTTAAGCCTACAAAAATGAATAAAATGCAAGACCTGCTCTAAGAAAAAAATCTGTAGCTGAAACACTAATGAAATAGCACCATTTTGAGCCAAATGCTATAACTTACAGAAGTAAATCCTTTTAAGATAAAGGTTTGGTCCTTCAGAAGAACCCGGGCTTATGCCCATAGCAGAGTAGGGAAATGACTGCCCACTTCCCGGGCCGTGCTGGGTGCTCAGCAGATACTGGCTGAGTGATTGAGCAGGGAGCCTTCAGGCTCAGGAATGCCTTTGGACGTCATTGTCGTCTGAGATCTTGCCATTCAGGTCATATGTCCATCTCATCACACTGAGTTTCTTGACCCGAGTTAGTCTTCCCATCTCGCTCACTGCCACCCTACACCCAAAACATAATTAAACACTAATTGGAATTTGTCAGTTTGTCTATATCATACAGAAGCCTTAGGCATGTAGCATTCTCCTCTCATCTTCCCCACTCCTATTGACAATCCTGATTATTTGACAGCTTCGGAAGCCTCACCTTTGGGAGGTGAGTTAGAACAAACCGAATTGCCAGACCCTGGGTTGTAGGATTCTCGTGATTGTACACAGGTCTCCTCTTGGGCTCTGGCGTCAGACTGACCTGCATCTGAGTGACAAGGACAAGTTGTTTTACTTCTCTGGGCCTGTGTGTCCTCATCTGCAAAGGGCAGATAATAGTACCTAACTCATGGATTATTTTGAGGACTAACTAAATGAATGAATGCAGAGCTAGCTTCATTGCCTGACGTGTGGTCATTGTTTACTCTGCACCATAGCTCTTTTGTAGCATCTTTTTCTGAGTCAGCCCAAGCTGACCGACAGGAAAGCCCCCATCATCCCTTCCTTCGTGCCCACACGTTCTTCCTGTCCTTTAAGGACACTTACACCAACAACTTCCCTTTACCTTTTTAATTTTAACCCTCTAATATTCTCTTCCTCCTTCTTGGTTTTCAAAAAAAAAAAGAACTTTGTAGTCAAGGATGACGTATTTTTCCCCCATTGTAGCTGCTTGATGAGTATTTATTTTGTCTAAAATTCTCCTTTACATTATTTTTTCTGCATCCCATCAGAACCTTTTAACCATTTGTACCTAAATTTCTCTTAGGGATTAAACCTTGCTTTCATTGGCTTCAAGACTTCCTAAAAGAAAGCCAGCACCACATAGGTATTTCTCCTCTCTTCATTGATTTGTTGTTTGCCCATTCATTCGTTCCTTTATCCATCTAGTATTTCTCGAGTGCCGACTATTTGCTAAGCACTATAGGGATACAACAAAAATGTAAAGGATCCTTACCCTTGACTCATATTGGTGGTATGTTGGTAAGCACATTAGGAGTGAAATCAAAGCCCTGTGGAAATATGTCCTTCAAAAATGTGTGACAAGCATATGACAAAGGATTCATTTGTTGGAACATATTATAGGTTTGCTATTTTGACCTGCAACAAATAACATTCTTGTAACACTGCTAAGCAAAGGAATGCATCAAGGACATCTCATCCAGAGAGTTCAAATTATTCCTGACTCAGTTCCTCAAAGACATATTTAGAATAAGGAAAAGAAATATGGCAGAAAATGTTTAAGAAAGTACAATAACAACAAAAATTGAAACTAAAATCATTTTTAAATGATTTAAAGCTGCTAACGTTTTATCGATACAAGCTGTTAATAACATGATTTTTTAACCAAAATGTTTGTTTCTGCCTAATAGACATAAAACACTTCAGTTTACTATATAACCTCTGTATTAGATGCCATCTGTATGAATTAAATGGTACCAGGCTTTTGGCATCTTAGTGTCCACATCTTTAAATCAAGTGCATTTGACCAGATTTGTAATTTCTCTTCCCACTTTAACATTCTTTAATTCTAAGAATTAACACTGCTTTTATATAGAAACTGATGCAGATAATAGTAGCAAGGAGAATATTTTTCAAGAAATACATGTCTGAATCAAGCACCCCAAGAAGGTTGCAGCATCAAATATAGGAAGGCAGGCTCCTTGTTTTCATTTCATTGTAATTCTAAACTTACACCTGTCAGGATCAGATTGGAACCATTATATACAGTGTTGCATTTCTTTCTTTAATAGTGTCAGGAACTTCATGGCCATCCTTAACTGATAATAAGCTAGTAGTAATTGCCAGTATCCAAGAGTTTGAAATTCAGTTGAGTCCTCACTTAACATCATCAGTAGGTTCTTGGAAACTGTGACTTTAAGTGAAATAACGTATAGTGAAACCAATTTTACCATAGGCTAATTGTTATAAACTAGAGTTAAGTGCCTACAGCATATTTCTGTCAAAAAAAAAAAAAAAATCACCAAACTTCCAAATAAAGACCCCAAAACTCTTTAATATTAAACATTGAAATGAATGTGAGCTATACATACATTTAAGAAAGATTAATAAAAACAAATGAGATAATTCTTTATCCAATTTTTGGTGAATTAGTGCAGTCATAGTGGTGGTGGACTAAATCAAGAAGTAAATATTTGCAAAGCAAAAATTGTAAGGAGCATCTCCTTCCACCATGCAGTTCAAACACTGTAACAAGTATGGTGGCTCCCTGCGTGCTTTTATACTTCATCAGTTACTGTCGTGCATCTGTATCATTATAGTATTTTTTCTTTTTTATTATGCAATAGTTTGTATTATTCATTCATTCATTCTCCAACCTGCCTATTCCAGTTTGGGGTGAAAGGTGGCCAGAGCCTATCCCAGCAGTTCAGGGTGCAAGATGAGAACCAATCCTGGCCAGGTCTCCATCCCATCACAGGGTACACCTGCACCCACTGTTGCTCACCCTGGGACCATTTAGCCATGTCAGTTCACCTGACGTGCACACCTTTGGGATGTGAAAGGGGACTGGAGTACCTGAAGAAAACCCACGCAGATGTGGGGAGCATGTGCAAACTCCCCGCAGACAGTGGCCCATGGCAGGAATTGATGTTTTCCCCTCTCGTCCATGTTATAACAAACTGATGTTGGACAAAACAATGTTATTCAAGGGCCTGCTATACTACAGCAAAGAAGTACGGAGCACAACCATAGGAGGCACCATCCACATTGTGTTCTACAAGGAATTTACATTGTATTTATTCATAATAAAAAATGAATGATGTGCCCTATAGTTGTGCCGCATTTTGGCCCTACGAGCAAGCATCTTTTCCCCAGAATGAAAGCAGGGTTTATTGTGTAGTTGCTGTCGACCAGCTATAATGTACAGGCCCCGTCCTTTGCCGTTATTCGTCACTTTCTCTTCAATGGTAATTTTCCCCTGTGGATTAGAAAGCATTTTTAGATCAGAGTAAAGTTATAACGCTGAAAAATTATGAACATAAAACCACCTTTTTCTCCATGGCTGCCTCGAGTGATGTACTAAAGCTTTCCGAATAAACTTGTAAACCGCCTCCTACCCTTCTGTGACTACTGTTTTTCTAATCTCTGTTCTGCTCTTGATTGAAGTGTTTGCCTTGATGATATACATTTCTCTTAGGAAAAGTCTAAAGTTAATATATATGGATATAGGACTGCCTTCTAATCTTTAATGTTCTCTATTTCTGAACTAAACGATGGTATTTTGAGATATTTAGCAAGTTACCAGTATGGGAAAATTTTCAATACTATCAGAGAAAGTTTTTTCATGCTGTCATTTCTCTGTTAATATGGCAGCCTTGACGAGAGTGAAGGAGTAAGTAGCAAGGGCATTGATTGATGTGTTCGTTTAGCAAATATTTATTGAACTCCATACTAAATGTCCTGATAGTCCCTACGCTGTGTACGTAAAGGAAACAGGGCTCGGCTCTAGAGCTCCCTTCTGCTGAGGAGCAGAGCTGAGATAAGCCAGACCATAGCATGCAGGAGAGCGGTCCCACGTCAGGGAAGCACTAGAGCATCCCACTCCCAGGTGGCATAGCCAGTCTGCCTTCTAATGCATGTCCTGTGTTTTTGTTTAAACATACCAGCCTTTGTTTGAATTTCCCTTCCATTGCAAAGCAGAAGTAGGTTAAAGATGTAGTTTAGTTTTTATCAAATTGTTTAAATGCGAATAAAGATACGACCACTCTCTTTAAGGGTAAAGAGCTCAAGGTCTATGGAAAAACTCCTTTTTTTACAGGACCAGAAAAAATAAAGGAACAAAGGTGCTCAGACTCCCAAATTTCGAGGAATTTAATCTCCAGGGATGCTGACTCTGGGAAGTTCTGAGAATGTTTTTAATTTATCTATTTCCCATCATAATCCATTTGGTGTCATGATCTAAAAATTCTTGTGATAGAAAAATGAATTCATAACTTAGAACTTCGTGTCAGAAAAACTAATGTGGCTATGAGTCTTCTCCTTCCTCTGTCATCCCCGTAGTAATGGGAGATGAAAAATGATGACCTTTTCAGTCATATAATTACAAATTTTTTAATGAACCATTTAGAATTTCTCTTTCGAGGATGCAAATTAGTAATCAGTTGCTTCACAGTTTGCTACAGACCCATGAGGTTATATTAAATATGTGTAATGAAAGGTTTATGATAATGACAAAGTAGAAAATTATAGCATAAATCACATTTTCCATTTTAAAAGATAACAAATTAAATATGCAAGTATTGCCAACTAAGATTCACAAAAGATGCTATCTTAAAATATTTATGTAAAACATGGGCACATTTCACCTATTGCAGTTGAGGTTTAATTTTAGACTATAAGGTTTGTGTGTGGAGGGGACAAATGTGTTCTGTTTTTCCTAGTGACTTATGCATTATTACAATATTTGTGCTTAAAGGATGTCCAGATAAAATAAAAATCCATTTATCATTCCAGCCATATTCTCTGCTTCCCATCTTCCCAGTCCATGCAGAACAGAATTCAAACAGTTTCATACTTTCGCCATCCCATATCAAGTTCCCTTCTCTAAGTGTGATTATCTTTTAAATTCTGCGTTTAATTCAGATGGTTTGCTTTATTTGTATCACTAAACGTGCTTTTCTTACCTTACCATTTTTATTCCTTTTTTCCTCTGGTAATCCTTTTATCACCTTTTAAAATCATTTTAGAAGACTTATATTAAGCCAATATCTACAGTAATTTCTTTTGCCTGTCACCATTGCTACTTTCCTTTTCTTTTTTTTCTTGTAAAATAATATTGTCACTGGCTAGCAGAGGACAGTTAAACATCTCTCCAGATTCTAACAGGGGACAGTTTGAACATTTCAAATAGTGGTTAGGCAAACATTAATATGGTTATTTCTCCAACACATGCATTTTTTTAGTCAATTAACTAAGCATTTCCAAATTCCTGGATATTTGTCATCATGTAGAGAAAAAAAATGTCTAAATGTAGCAATCTTTTATGTTGCATACAATGTAAAGTATTATATGATGCCATCTAACACCCATAAGAGTAAATATTATGTGAACATTTAAGAACATGCATTAATCATGGGCATTGCAATAGAAATATATAGTGAAATTTGGAGTGTTTCTAATTCTCACATTTTAACATAAATGGTCACCAGTGGTTTGAGGTGACTAATAAAAGTTCATGAACAAATGCTCTCAGTCATTAATGATTGATAGTTACCAGCTTACTCTTCACCCAAAGCCTGCAAGATTCAATTATGCTTCAGAAATTGATTTTTTTCAAAGTTGGACTTTATTTTGTATATTAGTACCAACGCATGGAGTCATGTTAAGATAACCATGAAAGAGCACGATCGATAGATTTTAACTATGACTAATACTATGGCAGAGCTGAGAAACGTAAATCTGTGGAAGACTGGAGGGTTTGGGGAAGGTATTGAAGCATCATTGTGTTCTGGTCTGTTCATCTTTGGAAGAAACATGCCATCTGTGTGTCTTCACAGGGGAGGACCTGTGCTCGGGCCTTAAGCGAGGCTGCACCTTGGAGTGTCCCTTCGGTTTCCTAACTGATGCCCACAACTGTGAGATCTGCCAGTGCCGCCCACGGCCCAAGAGGTGCAGACCCATGATCTGTGACAAGTACTGTCCGCTCGGTTACCTGTACGTATTTCCTAACCCAGAAAATCTATTTTTTTTTTTTTAAGTGTAATTTAGTGAAACGTTTGTACCCTTTTTGTTAGCCATCGTGTGTTCGTGAATGAATCAACAACGCACCGAGTCCAGAATATCTGTACTTGTTTTGTTAGATGATTCAGAAGGCAGGGAAAGGATTGTTTCTCCAAAGATAAGAATCAAGTTTTATTCTCATTTTTTTATGGAGATGGGCCAGACACACCCTTTGTGCCTGTTATGTGAGACTTCCCCATAGCAAGGTCCTTTAGACACCGCCGGAGGGCCTGAGGGACGGTATTGTCGTGAAGTCCCAATGTTGCATGTGCTACAACTTTTCACAACTGTCCCAGGACCTATTTTGTGATGATTTATTTAAGCAGTTCTTTAAGATCGATCGACAGCCACTCATTTGCAATACAGACAGCATCCTTACCTACCATGCCTAGATGTCTTATCTTGGCACTAGTCAGCATTTATAATATTTTTTATTTATGTAACAGATTTTGTGAATTTTCTTGGAGATAAAGACCATGACTTAACATTTTTAAATATTCTTTGTTGAGTGAAACCCCATGAAAATCTACATTTTTCTGGGGGAAATAGACATTTCACACATTCATTTCTTTAGTGTCTGTATTAGCATCTATTTCTGCCTTTATCTGCCCTTAAAAATCGCCTTTCAGAATCTTGCTTTATCATTCTTTTCTTTTCTCTGTTCCATTTCAATCTTTCTATCTTTCCAATTGGCTATATTTGCGTAGTGCTAGGAATTATAAGGGACTAAGATTCATCATCTCTTGTCCATTTTCTTTCAGTCATCATTTTTATTCTTCCATTTGAAAATTCTAGTTTTGGGTGTGGTCTTAATTCTAATTTTAATTGGATGATTAATTTGTGAACATTATTCTTAAAAATTCCCCAAACAGATCATCATTGCTCTTAATCCTAAAATATGAATATGATACCGGTGAAAGTATTGTCATTTCTTAGCTGATGTAAAATAAAGTACAATTATCACAATAGTAGCCACAACCGCTTGCTACAGTATTATGACATTTTAGAATCAAGGTTGCATTCAAATCCAGCCCTCATCTTGGAGAGACATTTCTTAGAGGAGTATAGATTTCACTTTGTATTACTGTCAGTAGGCACATTCAGGGAGGACCCAGTTGACCACCACCAATAACTGAGTATTGTACTGTGTTTTAAGGACAGCCTCCGATAAAGAAATCTTGGCTGGACACGTTATGGGAGTGTCAGGATGGAGGCCGCCGTTGGTGCCCCTTGGATGCACCTGCTGAGTGAACCATTACTTTATGCATGTAGCAAGTGCCTATAGAAGGAATGGTTGGATGGACGAATGGATGGAAACAAATGAGCAAAAAAATCAATCAAAGCCTTGGTAGATCTTAAAAATGACACAATATGTGACATGAGTGTGAATAATTCATTTAATTTATTGTTCTCATTATGTTGAAATAAATAAGTAGACTCTAGTGTATAGTTCTCATTTCATGTAGCAAAATGCAGTTTAATTGTCACTTGGACAATCGTCACTTGTCAGTGGTTTCCCACAGGGCTGTCTTCTTTTAGAACTGCTTCATTTGTCCAAGATGAAAAAGAACAGGATTTTTTTTTTTTTTTTTAGTTGAGCACCACTATTGGCTCTTGGTGTTATGAACCATGAAGAGAAATAGAGTAACTTCTCCTTCTCTGAGACCCAGGAAGCCAGCCAGGGCAGAGCCCGTGCAGGAGATGCTGAGCCGGGGAGAGTCCTCAGTCCTGCCCTGCTGCTAGTGAAGAGAAGGGTGGGTGGGTGGGTGAACTCCTTTGGGAACAGGCAGTGTCGTTCTCCTTTTAGAGAAAATAAGGAATTCGGGGTAAGAATTTTTCGTCCAGAAAATCCCCCCTTAAACTGCTGTGATGTTTTTTATAAACACATATTTATTTAATTAACATCATCTTTCTGATTGGCAGAAAATATAAGCACTCCAGCTTATTAAAAGAAAAAAGTTTAACCTTTTTGCATGAAGAATTTTAAAGCTGATATTCTTTTCTAACTAAACCTAATCAAGTAATTACTGGACATTGACTATAGGCTTTTCTTCTTTATCAGCATCCTTCCCAGGTCTATGGGTCCTTAAGTTCTTCTATCTTCTGTAAGTTTCAGTAGGTATCTCATTAAAACTTTTCCTGATGTCTGGAATTTCTCACAGAATATGGTCATGTGAAGGCGGCTGCAGCCCTAACCAAAGGACTGTTGCCCCTAATGCTAGTCTCCAACATTGACCAACAATATTTCTTTCCACTTCCTATTCATGGGGTTGCATGTTCATCTTTTTATGTTGTGGTGCACCACTATTCCTAGTTAAATCAACAGTGATGTCACAGGGATTCTGACAGCCACATCCCAGAAGCACGTAAGTGCCTGGGCAGTTCTCAGCCTTGGTCACAGGTGGGTGGCGGTCATGGCTGCGGGGAGCTAATTAGCCCTGACTACGGGAGTCTTTGAGAGCAGAAGTCAAGTCGTTCTGCTTAATAGCAACATCACTTTATTGACCCTTGGTCTGAGCGCTTGGGCATCATTTGAGACTTTTTGATTTTCTGACCTCTGACAAAATTTTAATTACCCAGGAAGAATAAGCACGGCTGTGACATCTGTCGCTGTAAGAAATGTCCAGAGCTCCCATGCAGTAAAATCTGCCCCTTGGGTTTCCAGCAGGACAGTCACGGCTGTCTTATCTGCAAGTGCAGAGGTAAGTGTGAACACACGGCCCTTCCCCCTCAAAGCAGCCAGGGGCACCGAAACAAAGAGCAGAAGGACATCGTGTAAATGAAATGGTTTAAGTGATTGCTGCCTACTCTGACAAAAATGTCACTCTCTGTGTGGCACCGTCCCCTAAGACTCCCTTTTCCTTTCATCTTAATGGAATAAAAGCTCAGAACAGAATTTAAAGTAGGCATATGGGGGACAAGTGCATTGACCAAATTAATCTCTTCTTAGCTCTTCACTTTACTTATCTCAGGAACTTTAGCCTAAAGCACAATTATCTGGACCTCAGTAGAGCCTTCAGGACTGGGATTGATACAGTCGATACAGTAAAGCTTCCCATTTCAAAGCTCCTGAGGCTGGGAATAGCTAAAAAGTCTGCTCACATATTTCCTGGTAGAAGTTTTCCGTGAGAGTTTAGACTTTGGCTGAATAAGCACATGCCAGCCTACGGCTGTATATAAGCACAAATTCGGGTATCCCTGCTGCCTGAAACTCCTGCTCAGCCAGGACGTTCCCAAAGCCGCTGAGCAGGCAGCCCGGCTGCCATGTCTGCCCTTACCCAGCTCCAGCCCCACCGCCTGTCCCAGTGTGTTGTACTTGTCAGTGTGATCCACAGATTAAGTGATGAAAGATGCCTAAATTTTGTTGTATGATTTTTCAAAGTTGGACGGTTGTCACCTTAATGGTGTATTTCAGGGATCGCAGTAAACAAAAATCTAGTCACTGTTTCAATTGTTCTGCTGAACAAAAATCTATTAGTTGCAAGGGGCCCAGGATTTCCCCACTGAAAGAAGCTTCCAGAGTGATTATTCTGCATATATTAAACATATGTGTAACATCCTTTTAAAAAAATCAATGCTTGTTTATTGTATAAAATACTAGAAAGTAGAGTGGAAGGAGTAAAAAAAAATCAGCTGTCATCTCACCAATGGGAGAGAAGAAAGTATTACAGGTTTTTTCCTATCTCTTTTCTTTTTTTTAAAAGTGAGAGCATATTGACTTAAATTCTTTTCATGGACATTTCCCACGTCACTAACTGTCCTTTGTAGACGTACTTTTTGGTGGCTGGGTTCCAGTCCGCGTAAGGACGCTGCAGGCTGTTTCTCCTGTGCAGTAGCTGCTTCTTTACCAGGCTGCCTTCTGTCTGTCCAGAGGTCCCTGCTTCAGCCGGGCCACCCGTGCTGTCAGGCACTTGTCTGTCCATGGATGGCCATCATCATAAAAATGAGGAGAGCTGGCATGATGGGTGCCGGGAATGCTACTGTCACAATGGACGGGAAATGTGTGCCCTGATCACCTGCCCGGTGCCTGCCTGTGGCAACCCTACCATTCATCCTGGACAGTGCTGCCCGTCATGTGCAGGTAAAAGCTGGCTGCCATCTGTGTGCTCCGTAAGCAAATGACTTCTGCCTTGCAGGGCTTCAGACACGCCTGTAACTCTGGGGAGGACGCAGGGGACGACCCCTGGAACACTTTTCAGCCACAAAATCAGCCGAGCACTGTAAACAATGAGCCAAAGACCAGAGAAAAATCCTAAAGCTCTAGAAACGATTCTCCTTATTTTTGAATGGTTTCCTCAATTATATTGGTCTTTGAACAACGTTTTTGTAAAGATTTGTGGGTTTATGGACTTACATTCCCGCTCTCCATTTTATTGATAGCATGTTAAGGCTGACTGTGTTAGTTAATTTGAGGGGATCGGTGCTAGTTTTATTCCATAAAAGCTTATCAGGCATAAAGTATTATTTGAGAGGGAGAGAATTACTGAAGTCTGTGGCTGTTGCTCTTTTTTAAATTAATGGACGTGTGGCCCTCTTTCCAAATGGAGAAATTTAGAGTGACCACACATCCAAACATTTAAAGTCATAATAGTGGTAATCAAGATAAGTTACCAGTAGAACAGAACAGATTTGTGATTCATGGGGGTGTGAATTATGGTTGTCAATAACAGTAATTATTACCAAAATACCTCATTTGGTGCCTTTTATCCAAAGAGCTCAACACAGTTTTATATCTATTATTTCTCCCTCTGTGCAGGCCACTTTGAGTTAGGGAAAAATATACTTAGACAGTTTTTCATTTGGAAAACAGAAAGATTAGCTCCCTTACCCAAAGTAAAATAGTACATCAGCCAGAAAGCCAGGGAGAAATGAAGTCTCTCGATTCTTGCATCAGATTTCTTTTAAAGATTAAATGAACTATCAGATTTTAGAGTCATGATTGTTTTTCCTCTGGTCAATCCCTATCTTCTCTCTCCCTGTGGATGAGTCTGCCTATGCAAAGGGTGTAGTCAGGAGCCTGAGGCCTGGTCCTTTGGCAACAAGGCAAAACTATCCTGGGAGGGAAGGTGGCCTTGTCTGCATGGCGGGAGATGGGAGGGAGGGACACCTGCAGTCCCTTTGAGCTCTGAGATCCTGCACATCTCAATGACTACAGGATCAAAGTGACAGGCAGCTGCCATACCCCTGTCGAGAACCAAATTGCAATGCAGAAGAGATGACTTGTTTTTTGTTTCCCCGTAGTTGAGTTAGATGCGCTCTGCATCAAAACTCTTTCCTTTTCTACATATTTTGCTAGTTAAATGTGAAACACCACTAGAGTCCACTGCATCAGAAGGTAAATGAATAATTTAATAATAGAACTCTGTTGCCTCTTTGAAGAGGGGAAAAGTCATTTGTTCCCAGGAAGACCCATGCTTTAATTATAGTGTGAGTGTGTAGAGTGTGAATTTGCACCTGGGTCTCTGCTAAACATGTCTTCAGGGAAGAAGTTTGGTGGAAATGCAGAGACATGCCTATGAACAGATATTAACTGACCAGAGAACTAAAAGTTGGTAGAACCAGAAATATTTTTCTCCATTACAGAGTTTTGGAAAGTTCTTATGTAAATACACATGGAGTTGTTGACATATTATGATGGGTATGTGAATATCTGGATATACATGCATAAAAGCACATTTACATATATGGATGTGCAGAGGTATATTTTCCCAAAAGTCTTTGGTTTAGTAGATTGCCACATGAGGCTTCTTCTGACTAGAGCCCCCAGAGCTGTTGCATTCGTGGACTCCTACTTTAAAGAATATTTTCTCCCCTCTTCCATTCAGGGCCCAGCTGTTTTTCTTCCTGGGCTAAGTGGGCAGCTCCTGAACTCTTCTGATAGATTATTTACCAAGTGATATTGTCTCTCAGGTTTTTTTCCTCTCTTTCTCACCGTCTTCCTTTCACATTTTGTTTTGCCTCCGTGTCTCAGTCGCTTCTAGTGTTTTGCCTTGAGGTGCATAGTGTGATAAAGGATTAGCAGGAAAGGATACCTGCAGACACACATCCTCTCTCTCCTGACTGCCTCCCTGCGTGTCAGGGCAGTAGTGGTCAGTCCTCTCTAAGCCCTTTCCGAAAGCAATAAGGCAGGTGCTTTCCAACATCAGTTTATCGGTGCTCTTTGGAACAACTTTTTCTTTCTCTGCAAACCACAAGAAATGCACTTTTTTCATTTCGTTCCAGCTCAGTTTTCATTCGAATTATCTTCCTTTCAGATGTTCTTAAACTGGAAAGGTTGGTACAGTTGCTTGTGAATGTTAAGTATTGCCTAATGTCAGTTTTTTGGGGTATGTCCACTTAGAGTTCCAGTCTTTACTACCTCCTTTGAGATAATGCTGTATTGCAAGTTGCCCGCTTAACTGGGGGTAACTTTTCGACGCTCATGCTGACCACCACTTTAATAGTAACGGCCCCAGTTCATCCTCAGGAGATTTCAGCTCTGAGCGTCTCCGCATAAGATAGTGTAGTTCTCCTGGGGCGTGACTTCCACTGGGTTCCAAGCATGAGCTAGCCGTGACATTTCCAGGCTATTTCTCTGCAGGATTCAACACTGTCAACACCTTCCTGAAGTGCTTGTTGTATTTGGATTACAGGAATACGGTTAATGTCTTCATACTTCTCATTTTGCCAGCACAACTTCAGGGCAACTCCCAGTACCTCTCCTTAATTTTCAACATTAAGTTCCCTTTCTGTCAGTACCATCTCACCAAGAGACCAAAACCACCTCTCCCCTCTGGGAAAAGAACTCATAGTTATCATCAACGTCTCAGCGTTTACCTCTCTAGATGATGCTATCGCCAGACAGATGTTTAATCTTAGGTGAGGGCTTGCAGGCTGTTGATTCCGCAGGAGCATTCCTGCTTAGGTTGCTGGCAGCTGGCTTGGATTGGGGTGTGGCCTGCTTGACAGCAGGACCTGTTCCCAAACATAAAAGTACTCAGGATCCCAGAAATAATGAAGTGCATAGGGCATCGATCATTTGGAAGCTTTAATCTGGAGGCATATCTGTGATCCAAACTACATAGACTTGGGTTCCACAATCCCTTGTCTGCTTTTAGTACACCAAGCCCTCATTTTAATACTTGGAGTTTCTTCATACGTAAAGCAAGATAACAGTACCTGCCTCACCAGGTCAATGTGTAGGGAATAAATGAAATGACACACACAGAGTATGTAAGAGTATGTAGCGTGGAAGTCATTGGACCATAGCAAGCATTCGGGAAATGAGAGATCTTTATTTCAGACAATTCCTACAGATTGACAGAGATGCCCAAAGAGGCCCCTGTTCTCTTTCTTTAGAGTGGGAGTCCCACCCTGTAATTGAATTCTCTTATTGAATTCTCTCATTACTATTGACAGACTCTCACTTCCCGAGATTAGCTCTTTTGCCATTGCCTTCTATTTCTGTGCATAGAATATTTTCTTCTCTTCATTGTTCTCTTGATAAGAATAGAGTGAGATACTGTTCAGCCAGTTCATCTTTTCTCTCCCTTAAGGCAAACAGCACCAGGTTCTTCAAGAGTCAGAAAGACTGCAGATGAATAATGCCTTGCGTTTTGATTTTGTGTCACTCCCCAGATGACTTTGTGGTGCAGAAGCCGGAGCTCAGCACTCCCTCCATTTGCCACGCCCCTGGCGGAGAGTACTTTGTGGAAGGAGAAACGTGGAACATTGACTCCTGTACTCAGTGCACCTGCCACGGTGGACGGGTGCTGTGTGAGACCGAGGTGTGCCCCCCACTGCTCTGCCAGAACCCCTCGCGCACCCAGGACTCCTGCTGCCCCCAGTGTCCAGGTAACGAGTACTGTGCCTTGTGCGTGCTTGGTGGGGCAGGACGAGCTCTGGGTGTTGTCCTTCTACAGGGCTTCCGGGTCAGGGTGAGCCCCGTGTGGCATCGTGCCGAACCCAGTATCCCACAAGGACACCTGGCAGCCTGCTTCCTAAATCCATTCCTTTCTATCGACCACATATTTTTGCAATCAATATGCCTTGTACCTGAGATGACTTTGGGAAGAAAAGCAGACAGTTTCTTTCTGCCATTTTTTCCCCTTAACCCTGCATCTCAAACTCAAAGGATACACCTGAGTAGAGACAGTCCCACTGCAGCAAATTAGCCAAATGATTTTGCTAATGGGAAAAGTCATCTTTGTCTTTAACAAATGTGTAGAACAGTTATTAATAAACAACAATGTAAGAAAAACTCTTTGAAAAACGTAAGGGTGGTGAAGATACTTTGAAATATGCATAATGCCACCCCCTCAAACCTATGATGATTAAGATGTTAAGATACAAAAGTTATTAGGTGACTAGCTCCACACATGTATAAGGAGTATTCTCTTTTTCATTTCTCGGATAATATGCTTAGTAGGTAAATTTGCAGTCATGAAACTACATTAAAATGAAAATCTGTCAGGATTTTAAATATACGTTACTATTTATAACTTCAGTAGTACTTCTGATTAGCACTAGAATATGACTTTTTTAAAAGATATTTATTTAATTTGAAATATAAAATCGTGAAGTTGACAGAACTCATTTTATATTGTTGCTTATTCTCATTTTCAACTTAAAATCAATAACCATTTATTTTCTAAGCATATATTCTTAGAGCATTTCTGCTCAGCAAAACATAAATCCTTGTATTTTATTTCCTTTTTTTATGCATTGGATTATCTAGTCAGCCAGCCAGAATCTGTTGTTCTGTCATTATATCCAGCATAGTCATGTCTAAATTTTTCACGGGTTCATGTTATTTATAATGGTGTTTTTCAATCTGTACCAGATAAACTTATAGGGACAGACACATTATTTGCTGCTGTCATCATGGACCGCAGCTAAGGTAGCAGCATCTTTTCTAGTAGAAGAAATAGCTCACGTGTGTTACCTTTTTAGGATACGCGTGACCTATTCCCCACTATGTTATTACCACCGCCATTATTTTACACAGATCCAAACTCTGCTGCTGTTTTCCTGTTAATGTATAGGCATGACTCTATTTACATCCTCCTGGTAGAAACCACTTTGAGTGGTCTCTTCAATGGTGATGATGAATTTATATCCATTTAGATACTCATTTTACAAATACTTATAGAATGCCTGATCTGAGCCCTGTGGACCCCAAGGTTAATGAAAACAGACACAATTCCTGACCTGTGGAAAGAAGAGCCAAACAATCCAATATTCCACCTTAAGTAAATATTGATAAAGTAAGTTGAGTGCTTTGAAAGGGAGGATTTAAGAGCACCTGTAACCCAGGAAGCTAAAGCAGCAAATGCCGCTCTTGCCATTTGTGCTAGGATCAGAGTGATGAACCCAAGAGTTGATCAGGGAGGCCCAGAGTTACTGACGGCGTGCCTGACTGGGCTCAGAGGTTCAGCCCACACCGAGGAGGAGAGCGACGTGGAGTGGAACTCCTGCGTGTGCTGAGGCTTTGGTGTCTCAGAACAGGGCGCCCTGATAGGAGGGCGTGTGCAGAGGACTGCGGGTTCTCCCGCGGAGCTCCACAGTGGCGGTGACGTTCCCGCGTCCCTTTCCATCTTTCTGAGGAATAAGCGCCCCCTTGTGTACCTGGCTCTGGGTGGCTCGTTTTTTCCTTTACCTCTAACTTGAGAGATACTTCAACGATAGCCCTCCTCTTAAACATTAGGACTTTCTGTTTTATGTATCAGTATTCCTAAGATTATTCTTGCATCTGTGAATAAGAGCATATCTAGAATCTGTCTTTTAAAATCAGTCACCTACCCCATAATGGATATTTCTGGCCTTTCGCATTCATACTTATATGCCAGTGATAAAAAGATAAAAAGTCTTAAAACCCAAAACATCAGTTTCTTCACAGGAAATTTCAACAGTAGCATTGGTAAGTGGCATATTATACATCTAGAAAAATACCATCTCTCATCCTAGGATACTTGCATTCTAAAATGGTCTAAAAATTCTATATATGTGCAATAGAATTACAGCTTCAGGCAGGTTGCATCCCTCATGGTAATTCTATCTCTGGGTTGCCTCATCCTTCCCTCTCTCTGTCCTGGTTTAAAGCAAGGTTGGTAAGGAAATGGGTTTGTGAAGAAAGCAAGCATTCCTACTGGGGAAGCTGCTCCACCAGAGTATAAAGCGGAGAAGGTAAAATAGCACTGGTTTCTTCCTGTACCTTTAAAAATTTTCTTTCCTTTATTTTCTAGAGTTGGAAAATAGGGAGGGAGGGAGGAAGTAAATAAAAAGAATAAATGAACACCAGCAAAAACACTGATAAAGATAAAATAAAGGAGTAAATATTTGGAAACAGAAATATAAAGAAAGGGCGTAGGGCAGGGAAAATGGCAAGAGAGGCCCAAAGAAGGAAGACACCGTGGTTAAGATTCCAGATGATCCAGGAGGTTTGGAGCCCCTGCCTGCAGAAGAAGACCCACAGCTCTGGCCCTCACTCCACCACTGCCAGCACGTCGCCGTGTCCTCTGGGTCTTTCCAGGCCTCAGGAAGCAGCCTCCAGATTCCAGGGTGTTGATCTCTGTGGTCGTTTCGTAGCTTCATTGCTGTTGTCCCTGCTTGCTCTTCTAAATTTTTAGGCACAAGATTGGGCGTTACTTGCAAGATCTAAGTTAACGTAATGCACAGAAAGCTCGTGGTGATTTTCAGGGCCTTGTGTGGACAAGAATGAGTTGTTCTTATTTCCAGCCAAAGAAAAAGTTGGCACCAGTCAATCTCTCAAAGAAGAAATTATTCCTAGACAGATGTACCCCCAAAAGGGTCACTGAGAAAGTAAAATCCCGTCTTACCATCTTTAACCTGTATGGATGGGATCTGTGGAATCGTGCCTGAAACAGGACCTAGACCGTATGTGAAGCAGTGGAACCAGCGGCTGTTCTTCAACTTGTGCCTACTGCCTTTGGGACTAGTCATAGGAGATACAGTCACGCAGTTTAAAGGAGAGGATGTGGCAGATTCTATGACCCTGATGTCCCTCGGTCCCTCAGGGCCCACAGTGAAGCAACTGCCTTGGTCTCCAGAGAACCTCTTCTTGTCAAATCAAACTTATTGGCTGTAGGGTATATTCATGAGGTGGGTGGAAGGAGAAAGTGGCATTTAGAGCTGCTGCATCATGTAGTAACTACATGTCTTAGTTATTTCTGTTCCACGGCTGAAAAGCGCAGTTCATGAAGTCGATTCTGAGAGGAACATGGGGTAACCCTTTTGATCATATACCCCCTGAGAAAATGTGGTTATCATAGAGGTTTGCTAGGTAGGACTGTCAGGGCTATTTCTAGACTCTTGAGTGTTCAAACTAGGAACTAACTTACGTTAACTTGTTTTCCTTTCTTATATCATCTCAATCAGATTTCTGCTTGAGGTTACAGTCTTCATTAATTTCACTGGGTACCAATGCTCGAAGAGGTGATATCTGGGTTTCTGGAGATATTCCTTTCTGTCACAAGTTGTAACTTGATCTGTGGACCCTCTGATCTATGTCTTTACATAGCAAAGACACAGATGACTTGCAGATGGTTTGTCTGTGGTTGTATCCTTATGAGTGACTTAGAGTTCTCATCTTTCGGCCATTAATGTGACTGCCTGAGCATTGGAATGTTACATATAGGTGTTTTTTGATATTCTGGTACAATGAAAATCTGTCGGGGCATTTATTGGTTAGGATTGCATAGGGCTGCAAGTAAGAAAAAACCCAGCTATAATTTTTAAGTAAATAGCGATTTACTTTACATACATTACAAGAAGTTTGGTAGCATATGTTTATTAGTGTGATTCAGTGGCTCAGCGAGGTCAAGGCCTTTTTCTGGAAGGTATGTTAGGGATGTCACAGCTATATTCAGCACACTCCTATTCAAGGCAGGAAGAATGTGGAAGGATGGTGGTATTATAGAACACATCCAGCCATCTTTCAGGAAAGTGAAAGCTTTCCCAGCAATCCCTTCATTAGCCATTACGTCCCATTAGCTATAACTGGGTGACGTGGCCATCCTTAGCTGCAAGGGGGACTAGGAAGCGGGAATGGGATCATCCAATTGACTTATACCCACTGTGATCCAAGTCCTGAGACCACCCCAAAGAAAATCAAGGATTGTGTTCAACTAAAGAATAAGGGTAGAGTGGATGTTACAGAAGCAACTAGCAGAATCTCCATGAAAGGTCTTTTTTTGGTCTTTATTATTTTGTTTTAAAATTCAAAACCCTGCCTGAATCAGACTTCGTGATTTGTTACTGAGTCATTTTTTTAAGCCGGCACCCAAAGCCAGGTGCGCACCCAAAGCCAGGTGTGCTTTTTATAAGTCTTAGCGCAACTCACTGTGCTGCACAGTTGGTGGCCTGCAGCATCCTCCTTGCTGACCTGTATGTTCGTTTTTCCAGATGAACCGCTTCAGTCCTCCTCACCTCACAATGAGAGCGTGCCTAGTTACTGCAAAAATGACGAAGGGGATATATTCCTGGCAGCTGAGTCCTGGAAGCCTGACGTTTGCACCAGCTGCGTGTGCATGGATAGCGTAATTAGCTGTTACTCCGAGTCTTGCCCTTCTGTGTCCTGTGAAAGACCTGTTTTGAGAAAAGGCCAGTGTTGTCCCTACTGCATAGGTAAGACCAAGAAAAAAAATCCTTCATCTCTACCAGTGGCCACTAAATCTGCATTGATAGCCGTTTGCCTAAATCAGTTCATATTTTTGAAATTGGTTTTTCTGGGTGACGTGCCACACGGACCCAACGTAGTAACATCGAGCAGAGGAAAGGCATGGAAGAAGCGCTCCCACGATGAACCACATTAAGAATAAGGAAATGTTCCCTGGGAATGTCATGATGCTGTAACACTGTCCTGTTCTATTGGGCTCCTTTACTGGTTCAGGATTTTCAGTATCAGAACTCTCTTTCTCCACCCTGTTTGTTTATAAGTGGTCTTTTTCTCCCACATGGAAATACCATGTCCCATGTTAGCGTACACTTAGTGTATAAAGCTTGCTGCTGCCTTGAAATCAGCTAAACAGGAAATGTTAATTCAGTCTCCCAGTTGTTGCTGTCTTCTAGCACTTGGTAGATTCTGTTTAAACCACGTGGTCGTCCATGTTGATGGCCTAGACACACAAAATGAGGCCTGAGTAACCGAAGAGCCCTCTCCTTCCTGTGACCCAGGGCGATACATCTTGTGAGCAGAGGGCCAGTGTATATTATTAGCCCCTAACATCCAAGACTGGTCCTATGGACAGAAGCCAGATGCTGTTCGTGGGCCCAGAAGGCGAGGCTGAGACAGCTGGCAGCTCTAATGAAGGACAGTCCCTGCTCCCGAGGCGCTCACTCTCTTTTATTGCTTTTTATCCAGTAAAGCTCCTAAAGTCAAATGAAAGACAGTGGCATGTTTCAGCCTGATAGTGAGTCCAAAATCAGATAGCAAATGAAAAATTATGCAAGCTTTGATAATTGCGTGTATTGTGCATTTATTGTTGGAGATTCTGCATGCTTTCTAAACACGAGTCCTTGCGTATATTTGGAGTGGTACGTGGGAATAAAAGAGAGATCTCTGGCCGCAGAGCTCTGTGACAGTTCCCACAGGTGAGCTGCGGAATGGTGGCCATAACTCAAGTTCATGAGGACAGCTCCTTCTCCTTGTCTTGTGACCTCTGGCCGCTAGACGGGGGCCTCTTTCTCTGAGCCTTTTATTGTGCATGTTGGTATATAAGAGATGGAAAGATATTTTTAAAACAGTATCTGTTCTTAGGAAGTTTACACAGCTAGATTTTCTCAATAGCCAAAGAGTAATAAAAGTTACATTTTGAAATCTAGATTTTCTCCTTTTAATAGGGTGACCATCTATATAATTTATTCTTCCAAGTGTGATGCTTTGAGAGTGAAAGGGAAGCTGTTAAAAATTATGATGGGACAACAGTAAATAGACCAGGAGTGTCTGAAGCAAAGTGGGACATGGTAGCTCTACCTTTTAGTGCCTTGTATTGACTTCTCTGGACTACCCATAAGTTTTATAGCTTCTTTATAAATGGAGACAAAAATGTATTAAGGAATATATCCAATTCAGTGCTACTTACCTTTTTGAAGAGCTGACCAAAATTCATACAAAAAATGGCACTGTCTTTGGTAAGATCTAAATGAAAGATTTAACTGTGCTGTTTCATGCTGGGCAGGGGGAAAGTACCACCTGTATCACCAAATTTCCATATCAGAACTTCAACATTATAAGAAACAGTTTATAAGTCAGCTAGGGGCACTTGGATCGTACTTGGGAAACCAGAGCCCGGGAGGCCTAAGAATTCTGTGTTACCTTCAGAAGAAAATAACTAGCAGCATATCTCTCCTGTGTTGAAGATTCTGATTGTTTTGTTTAGATCAAATTTCCTGTTGTGCTTTGCTACTTAATTGGTAAATTTGTAATTGGTAAATTACTCCACTGATAAATTCATTTTCATATGATAATAGACAATGAAAAATTCAAAATTATGGAAAGAAACCTGCAAATCATAGTATTCTATGTCCCTTTTTTTTTTTTTTTTTGCCTTCATACTTCCTGTTCTAATTCCAGCATCATTTAGATTACACATTTTTCTTTAGCGTAGGAAGAAAAGCCCAATTTGGCCCAAATTTGTGATTTTGATTTTAAGTTAGATTGCAAACACTTCTGCTAAGTTATGGTTCATATAAGCTCATAATGGTATAGCAAAAATTTTGTTTCTGTCTCCCTTCCTCCACGACTGCCCTCCCCCCAACACTGATGCATGTACAATTGTATCATGTAAACCTGTGATATATCTCCAGGGGAACATGTTGGGGAGACTTAACACTTGATGAGCAGAAACTGTGCATTACTCACGCATTCATCTTCATGATTCCTATGTGTTGTTGAAATAGTCTTTAAACCCCTTTTTTTTGCTTCTTTTTTCTTTTGCAGTTTTCTTTTTTGGATTGGGTTTCTTCTTTTTTTACCTCTTCCTGCTATGCCCAGACGTACAAAGTCAAGTTCAGTTCGTGACTGTGATACGGGGATTTCCTGTCTGACTCTCCGGTTTGCTTTGGGGCTTGTTCTCTCATGAACTACGAGATCCTGACGTGCAGTCAGCCCGGTGCCTGTGCGAGGGTCCGAGGCGGTTACCAGCCATGCCTCAGTGGCAGAACCTTGACCATCCAGAGATCACCTAGCAAAGGAAAAAAACAGAAACACACCACCGTGTGAGATGTCTTAAAGCACCTGATTGTTTTTCCCGTGGGCACCGAGGACCGGTGCTTGCACTCTTTCCTGTTTTAGGCTTTCTCAGCTTTAACCCAGGTTGTCTATTCTCAGGATCGTGTGTAACTTCTCACTGTGAAAATGCACAAACCTCCTCTCCCCAGGCTAGCGTGCAGACCTCTGCATGGCTGCAGGCCTCCCTGGGTGAATGTTCTCCCCATTAGTCAAATATAGATCTCTAAAAACCTCAAGCCCACCTCTAAGTGACCTCTTTTTCTTTAGTGGTCAAGAACAAAAGGTTCACTTGCGTTCACCTTTGTGAAGTATCCTTTTTTTGTTACCATAAGAGAAATGAGAAGTGATCCTGCTCAAAGTAGTCATCTAATTACACATATTTGTGTTCCTTTCAGCTAAATTATCAAGTCACTAATGTGCAATGATAATGCTTCTCTTTTGATGTGTGAAGGCCTCATATTATGTGTGCTAATTTAATAGGATGTGTAATACAGACATAATTAATAGGATTGATGATTAATTTTGAAAAGTGAACAGCTTGGTCTAATTACGTATAATACCTATCATTAGGGAATTCGTCCTTCGACTAGAAAGAAACTAAGTAGTAATTACCCAATCATTTTAATGGAACATCTTCTGATTCCCTAATTTTTTGTATTCTGGCTTCCCACGCAAATACACACAAACTTAGGTTTTATTTTCATAGGCTTTTCAACTGTAACAATGGCTTAGAGGATGAGGAACAAGAATCTAAAGATGACTTGAGTATGAATCAGGTGGAGATGATAGGTCTGGTGAGAATTCTCATGGGTGATAACAGATTTGATATGTGGATCCTTGTGAACAGCAGACACCTCCATTATGACATACTTGGCCATGCAAGATGGGACTTGTTGAAAGCACCCATGGCCTTATCACTGACTATATGCTACATTGTTTCCAGAGCAAAAATTATTTCAGTGCTTCAGTGAGAGCTGTATTCCGTGACTCCCAGGAGGAAGGCAAACAAGTAAATCAGCAGCCCTTACATCACCCGGCTCTCACTGTGCCTGTGGGCATCTGCCCCCCAGCCACATTGCCCTTGCTCTGATGTTTGTGTTGGTGATGCATTTGCCCACACTGAGTGCCAGGCTGAAGCAGTTTCTGGAAGAGGGACCGTGAGCCTTTCAGCAGAACTTTCTTATGTCCAGGGGTCAGTCATTCCTGGCCAAATATTATAAAGAAAGAACACTACTTTGATCATGAAGTCCTTCTTAGTTTAATTTATGGGATCTTCAAGCCCATGTCACTGCTGCATAATACCTGTTGACCTTGGAACTCAAGATGCTCAGGTGTATCCCCAATTATTCCAGTCTAAACGAACAGGACTAATCTTGAGTAAACAGTTCTTGTGTTGGCCAAGACCTAAGTGTCAACTTGGTACATAGACTATTGTATTGAAAATATATTTGGCAAGTATTGATTTATTTGTAACCATGTGTTATTTTAGAAGATACTCAAGGTCAGATATTTAGAGTCGTATTTGTTTGCTAGAAATTCCTGAGTCAGTGCATTTTTCTTGCTCAAGAAGTTTTTGAGCTGGGCCCAATTGTTCATGCCTGTAGGCCTTGCTCCTTGAGAGGCTGAGGTGGGAGGATTGCTTGAAGCCAAGAGTTTGAGACCAGCCTGGGCAATATAGCAAGACCCTCATCTCTTAAAAAGAAGTTTTTGTCAAAGGGTAGTTGGATGATATTTGCTTGTGTTTATTATATATAATATAAATACATATATTTACTTATTTCCATTTATATGTACTAATATTTATAATAGATTATATTAAGTATATGTAAAGTAAGTATATCTATGATTTGTAACTTGCATGTGAACAAAAATATTCTGATTACATGCCTTCAAGTCATCTAGTTTTTTGTGTTTTTGAGCTAAGATCTCATTCTGTTGCCCAGACTAGAGTGCAGTGGCGTGATCATAGGCCACTGCAACCTGCAACTTCCAGGCTCAAGTGATCCTCCTGGCTCAGCCTCCTCAGTAGCCAGGACTATAGGCTAATATCTTTTGTGCCTTTAGATATCACATGTCTTTAAGGAGCTGTAAAAGTGAGTTCTATAGGTAGACAGTACATTAAAAAGTGATTTTCTTACAGGTTGTACCTCAGAGGTTAGCTGTTTTTTATATTTATTATATAATATTTATTAATATTTGAAGTGGAGATTTCACAAGCTGGTGTGGCTTGTGTTGTAACTGTATTTCTTCTCAGTTGTGCTGTGGCTTTATAGTGATCTTCTCTGTAGTGATCTTCAAGCAGCAAATGATTAAATATTTCTCCTTAATAGGGAGACATCTATACTTTATATCAAGTCATTCTATTATACAACATTTGTTTTGCTTGGATTTGTTTGTTTAAGGCCAACTTTATCAAAATTCCATCTTAAAGGGAGAGAGAGAAAGAGAGAGAGAATGAGAATTTCTTTGGAATATCTGTTGATCATTGTGTATTTAACTCAGCCCAAGAATCAAATATAGTAACTATTTAATTCAGCATTTTTAAGCTATACAACCCATGGAATTTAATATTATGCATTTTTAAACCATAATGTTATGATACTGGCATCTTCATTGAAACATTTTTCACAGCTGCTTCTCCAATGTATTTTCTTAAAATTAAAAACTTCTGCACATGGGAAAAACAACTTCCTTTGGAGCCAAAATGTTGTGATCACTGCTCTGTCACATCCTAGCTGTGTGTCTCAGTGATATGATGTACCCCTAGCTCAGTTTCCTCTTCTATAAGGTGGGAATAACAATAGTGTCCTGTGCATCACAAAGGTGCTATGAAAATTAAGTGACATAATGTACATATGTGAAAGTACTTTATAAATGGTAAACATAGCGTGAACATATATTGGTTCAGTAGAATTTACAGCTCTTGTAACACAGACTGCAGCTGATTGAGTAACAGGCATCAGCTGGACTCTAGTGTCTTGCTGTTAAATGTAGCACCTGGCTCTCTACAAGAGAAAGGCCTGGATACGACATCTCAATGATGAGCTCGTGAAGCGTAAGAATGTCTTAGATAATGCTTTGGTGGTGTACCTCATCCTGCCTCTCTCATCTTAAAAAGACCATGGCTACTTCACCTTCTTGTAATCCAGGTGGGAACACCATGCTTTCTGTAGCTCAGCTGCGTTGTGACAGGGCTTTACCCACAAACCTCACTGTCCTTTCATGCCTCTGGACATTGTCAGAAGTGAGAAAATGGGGTCTCTTTTGTTTTTTTGTTTACTTTAAGAGGCTAGTCCCATTGAGGAGTCCGTGAACTTACTGTGCACAATCCACTGTGATTCCTAGAAACAGAGTACATGACATTTATAATCAGTGCATACTCTCAAAGGGAAGAGATACTGCACACACCTCTGGCACATTCTTCAGAGCTTTCAGTTACTGTGGCCCCTCCACTGAAGCCCAGCTTGTCACAGTTAGTGCTAAAAAGGAAAGGCAAGGGAAATGGAATGCTTTTCTGTGTATTGTTTAGAGGGCGTAAGAATAAAAACATTCTGGTTGTTGTGCACTGCACTAACTTTGGAACTGGTCTGAAGTTATCATAACAAAAATAAGCAGTGTTTGGTTTCAGTTCGTTTGGGTCTTACCCTCCACCCTAGGAAGCACCCATCTTGCTTCTCCCAGAAGCAGCTTTCTCTTCTCCCTTCAGTGTCCGCTTCAGGCCCCCGGCTGTGTAAACAGCAATCAAGTGCTAGTGAACTCGGGGAACCCTCTGAGCTGCAGCCCCACGTCCTCACTGTGGAGAGGGCTGCTGCGCAGAGGGAAGACTGGCACTGGCGTTCCCAGACAGAGCCGCCGCACGTGCTTTCTCTTCTGATTCTGTCCAGGAGGCCAAACCTGCTTTTGTGCCCTTTCATGGTCGGTGGTGGGGAGGGAGACCCGTCATCTGATGAGAACCCTCTGGAGGCTGCTGGCAGAGGATTCCTAACAGGAATTAGAACTGTGACCAAATGAAACATCTCCTGTGGGCGCCCAGTGGCTTCCACCTCAAGGTTTTCTTAAGAAGATGCTACATGCTGACTTTTACATCAGTCATTTCTTTTTAAGTCCTGAAGGAAATTATGTTTCTTCCTCCTTATTTGGGTCACCTTGATCTTTCATTATTCCTACCTGCCTTTCAGACTACACTTACATGTTTCCAAGCTGATTCCTGTATGTAATATCCATGTACCTATAGACACACCTTCGATCGTAAACTTTGCTATGAAATGAGACTACATTTAAAGTTGAAAAGAAAATGTTTCCTTGAACATGAAGTGCTTAACTGGCCCATAACAGATGCTTGATACAAGGATTAAGCCCTCTTCCTGAGAATCTGTATCCTCGCTGCATGTAGTAGGAATCAGCCAAAAGTCACTGTGTTTACCACTGTGGTGAGATTTCTGTTTGCGAAACTAGGAAAATTTATAATTCCTCTATTAACTTGGAACCCTGTGCAATCACCTTCTTTCCAGCGTGTTGAAGAAACCTGAAAGGCTCTTTTGAGCTTTATAAATAGACTTAGACTTCCCATCCCAAGAAATAGATGAAATAAAGGAAAGCAAACATGGACTTCTAAGAAAGGTCTTAAAACCATGGCCATATGTGCTTTAACAGCAATTAAGAGAAGACATACAGTGGAAGGAGTCAGCCTCCATGACAACATTTATCTTGGTTTTTTTCCTTTTCATAAAGATGAATTAAGATCAAATGTTTTCTTTATGAGAAGCTAAAAGTTATAAGGTAAAATACTCAAGTTTTTAATAATAAACATTTTTTGTATTTTTAGCCAAAAGGCTTTAATCATTTGCTGACAGAATTACTGTGTATTAAATCTCTGCCTCATTGCAATTGTCTAGGCCACCTGCATTCATTTTTAGCAAGACTTCAATTGAGTTCCGTCGTTGCATTCTTGTACAACAGGCCCGGTGAGCCGGCATAGTCGAGATCAGTCGTCATCTTCTGTGTCTGTGAGTTCTTAGTGGCCTGTACATTATTTGCTCAGATTCCTGCTTCATTGAGATTTCCGTTTAAGTCTCTTCTTTATGTTAAAAAAAAAAAAAGTGAAGCTAGTTTCTCAAAAAGAAGGTGCTCACATTCCATTTATTGTGCAAGCGTGGAGGTTGATGACACAGAAACAAAAATGACATACGGGCCAGAGATTTAGGCATCTCGTTAGGCAAGAGAAAGTAAAATAAGAGATAGGAAGTGGTATTTTACTCCCTGTGGGTTAGAGAAGAGCACTGTAATACACTGTTACAAGTACTTCCCCATGGTTCACCCACGTCAGCTGTGTCATTGGTAACACCTGGCTGCCTTTGCCACCCCCTTTTCTAAATCTCGTGTTACCCACAATCAACATGGCACCTTTTTGCACCTGCCCAAATGATTTCACTAAATCCCTTGGACCGCAAACTTAAGAACTCAAATCGAAGTGTAATGGTATTAGGGCCTGCTCTTGTCATATCTTTTCCAAACATTTGGCACATCCATTTGGATGTGGACTCACACAAAGCCGATGAGACTCTCTGGATCCAGAAGCATCTCCCGGGGACAGGGGCCTTGAATGCCCCATCTACTACTGTGTCCCAGCGTGTAGGATGGTGCTGTCAGGGGGCCCTCCATCTCGATATGTAGAAAGAACAAATGCCCCTCTGTAGTACTGTAGGTTGGAGTGTTTTGCAGTGGGACTTATTCAGAGATTAAGAGCTCCATGTAGCTTCTCAGCTACTAGGATCCCACAGTAGATTACTTTTCAGAGCTCTAAATAGTACACAGGAGATTTGAAAGAACTGATGCATTTTCTAAAGCAGCCTAACTTCCTCCCAGGAAGTTACTCCCACACCAAGACTCTGACTTCATGACCACCAGAACCAGATTTAGAACCTGAAGCATCTCTACAAGAAAGTTGTCTCCTAAGCAGAAATTGAAAACTCCAACTGTAACATGAGTTAGAGTAGATTTGGGTTTTTATATCCGTCCGCAGAGGACGGAGGGGAAAAAATCTGGAGATGTTTTCTTTTCAGGGACTAATGTATATCCTGCATCATGGTCAGATTCAGAGCAAAGGCTGTGCTACCACATCAGTGACTCCTGAATTAGTAAACTGGATCTTTCTAGAGCAGCGGTCCCCAACCTTTTTGACCAATTTCATGAGAGACAATTTTTCCACAGACCAGGGCGGGGTGGGCACGCAGGGGGAGATGGTTTTGGATGATTCAAGCGCATTACGTTTATTGTGCAGTCAAACCTCTCTGCTAATGATAATCTGTATTTGCAGCCACTCTCCAGTGCTAGCATCACCACCTCAGCTCCACCTCAGATCGTCAGGCATTAGATTCTCATAAGAAGTGTGCAACCTGGATCCCTCGCACGTGCAGTTTACAGTAGGGTTTGCTCCTATGAGAATCTAATGCCACCGCTGATCCGACAGGAGGCGGAGCTTATGCCATGATGCAAGTGATGGGGAGCGGCTGTAAATACAGATGAAGCTTTGCTTGCTCGCCTCACCAGTTCCTAACAGGCCACAGACTGGACAAAAGGCCACAGACTGGTACTGGTCCATAGCCCAGGGGTCAGGGACTGCAGTTGTAGAGGAAGAAAACAACACAGTTCTAGCTTCCCCCTCCCTAGTGTTAGTTAGTTTTATGGGGTAATTGAAAACAAAGCCCAGCCTTTAACAGCCTGTTAAGGCTGCTTCTTTTATCTTGAAGAGAAGTGAGATAGCAAAGTTTAAACAGTTGAAGCAGTCAGCTGGAAAGGAATTAACATTTCAAGGCCTTGCCACTTCTTCCTTCTCTTATCATATCAACCAGAATTGAGGAAAAATAGGAGAAAAAGAAACTCACAGCTGAATTCTCCAAACTCTACCACTGAAAGACAGTACATGTTTTTATTGTAATCATATGTGACGCAAGATAACATTGCTCATGTTTGAATCCAAAAAAGATAAGACTTGTGTCTGAGCATTCCATGACTTAGACAGCCCCGTGGAAGGAGCCGCCGTGGCAGAGGGCTGAGACCCTGACACGGGTTGCCGATTACGATTGCAGAAGCAACTTTTCATCCTGTGAAGGAGGCCAAAAATCATTTCAAGCTGAATCTGATGGATAAAATAGAGGTCAGAGCTGAGGAAACTAAATACCGAAGCTGATCTAAACCAAGGTGTGACCACGAAATGGTAACTTTCTTCGTGTGTTTCTAAATTGGCCCTGGGTGGTGTCGTCACGGAAAGAAAATCCCAAAGCTGTGTGAAGCAGCGGCAGTACCGTTGGAATACGTTTATAGCTTACAAGGACTACATAGAAGGGGATCACATTTGTTTGGATATATAAATCCTGATGTGTTTGTTTTAAAAATAAACTTTATTATATTAGTGTCATACATCATGTTTTCCTTGGAACATTCTCCTCTAATCCTCTTCCTCTGAGGAAGAGAGGGAGGGTGGTGAGGGGGAGAGAGAGAAGTGTTAAATGGAGATTTTCCGAAGGAAGGTGAGTCCTCAGGAATCCCTTCGTTATCTCCATTCCTTGATAGGACTTTGCCAGACATATGATTCAGTCAATTGAAGGATAAATTACCTTTGAAGACAAAGATAAATTTGAGCCTGTTTTTGAGTCAGTGAACAGTAATGACTTCTGTTTGTGTGGCAAGTAGCCCGCCCTCAGGTTATGCTGCTGGATACTGGATAGTGGTAGGCAGAAGGCGGGTGGGGACTGTGGATCCAGACCCCGTGGGTCCTGTTCTCACCCTGCCACTTATCTTGAACAAGTGACTTAATCTCTGTGTGCCTCAGTGTCCTGTGGAACTGAAACGATACGCTGTCCCATTGGGCTATGGAGATCAAATGGCACTGACTTGTATAAAATGCTTAGCCTGGTACATAGTGGGCATTTCAGTAAGTGGAAGTGATGATTATTATTAGGTGTTGAAGAATAAAACTTAATGCCATGGTCAGCGTAAGCAAACCAGTTGGAGCGATAAATATAGCAGTTAGAATTAAATGACACAACCCCGATAGCCAAATATAAACTGTTTTGATTATTTTTAGTTGGATATTCCCAGTCTCTATTTCTACATCCCTCTGCAGGCTGGCCGCTTAAAATGCTCTTATATGTACTTTCAATTAGACGATGCTGTTTTCCCCAAAAGGCTACAGTGACTTAGTTAATATATTTTTTAGAACATCAAATTGCGTGGAATAGCTACCATGTCTCCCTGTAAACTTAGTGACTTCTAAAACATGCCGATGGAGCTTTCTCAGATGAACCCCACTGTGCCACTGAAGGAGGTGGTACATCTGGGAAAGAAATGAGGACACTAAGGCCCATCAGTCAACTGAAATGCACTCTCTACTTTCAGGTCTCTGTTTAGATCATTGGCCTTTCAGGTGAAATTTAATCAAAAATAAAAAATTTTTATAAAGCCTTATTAACTAAAATCTAATATAATCTCATCCGGGACAGATAACAGCCACCCTGGTAAAAATTAGGACTCTTCCAAAAACAAGAGTCCTCTATTTACTTCACATGAAAATTCCGTAGAATTTAAGCAATGTCTTACGGTCAAATGTAACTTTGTTTTAAAGCATGTTTAAAGAAACAAAATTTGCCATTATGAAATGTATACATCTTAGGATTCAAACTGATTAAATGAGGAGATCTCATAGAAAACCACTCCATGCAAGCAACAGCAGGAAGCCTTTCTCTGCTACCATCTCTGAAATGGAGCTCGTCGTGGATCAGAGACTGGTCCATTTGGAGCCCCCATCCTCAGACGTGCTGGCCCCAGTGTCATACATCCACTGCTAACTGTGGCTCACCCCGAGTAAGAGGATTAGAACCAGCTTGGGCTTCACCAGGTCCTGAAGATGTTGGGTGGCCAAAAAAGTCTACCAGGAGAGCCCCAGGCACATTGGAGACAACATGAGCAGTTTCGTAAGGACTGACCAGGTCCCTGACAAGGTCACCAATTGTCTGTTTCTTAAAGCAGGACAATGACTCACATGTTGGAATTGCCTCTGCCTAGCCTCCCATGTAAGAAACAGGGTTGTCTTTCATGCCGCCTCTTCCTCCCCATCCGTATCCAGATGGCTGTTTCCCAGAATAGTAGCCCTCAAATCCAGCCCTGCCTTTCCCTCTCCACCACCTCTGCCTTCATCTAGGTGCATCACCACCCCTTGGACAGTGTCCCCGACTTCCTTACCCCATTTGGACTTCCATATTGTCATATTCCAGAGGTCTCTTCTTAAAAGCAAAGCCAGCAAGTCCCCTCCCCTCCTCCAGCCCTGGCATATCTCACTGTCCTTCCAACATGGCACCTCCCTCCAGCTTCTTCATCTTCTCCTACTCGTCCCTCAAGGTAAAACTCACACATCAAATCCTGGGAGAAGCCTTCCCAGTTCCCCAGGAGAGCTAGTGGTTCTGCCCTCCGTGTTGTCCAGCTCCGTGTCTAATTCATGTCAGACATTCAGACACCAAGCTCCAGGTTTTGTCAACGAGTTCCAGTCCCCAGGCCTGCCTCCACCACTTCTGTGCCATCCTGTGGGTCAGGGTCATGCCTTCTTTTTAGCACTGATGATAAAAGTGTGTTAAATGAAGGAATGTCCTTATAATGTTAGCATATAACTACTATTTTAACCTCTTGACCTAATTTTAAAAAATAACCTCATAAATATTGGCAGTACCATTAATTAAATACCTTAAGATGTAATACCTACATCTTTTGAAAATCCAGAGCAGGGGTGGGCCTTGAGTCAAACCCCTTCTCATCAAGTCCTCCCTTTCTGTGTTTATACCTCATTCCTTTCCTCCTTGTCTCCCAGAAGAGGACTGACTGGCAAACACACCACCAAGAGAGGTGCGGTAGAGAGTGATGGACTAGTTGGGGTGAGGAGTTTCACCATCTCGTTTCTGATTTCCTTGCACAGAACACCATTACTCAAATTTTATTCAGTGATCTCAGTCCATGGTATGGACCAAGGTTTATGTAAAATATACTGCTTTGTGAAGAATTGCTTTCTTTCATAAAGAATTCTCTGCATAATAGACTATAGATTTGATGGCCACAACTATTGTCCTTAATGCAGTGTTGGCTGGAGGTCAGAGTACTGCTTAAATTAGGCTCGTTGGATAATTCTCTTCACCAGTTGGACACGTACATTTTGGATATCTTAAGGAAGTTGCCTCCTTTAAGGATTCCATAGTAGCAAAAACTTCTATCATGGGTTTGGTTTGAAAGCCTTCAAATGAGCTTTTAGCCCAACAGCGCACCAGAAAACTTTCTGTGGAATGTTTACAAACACAGTGCAGTACATCTTTTAATAGATATTAAAAAACGGATTTCTGATTACAATGAGAAATTCCTATGATTACTTAATGTCCCTTGTTGAACGTTCAGGCAGCAGTAATGAGAGAAACAATAGAAAATGTTGAGAACAGAGAGACTAGGCATTTTCACACTTCATGTAACTTTCTTCCTATGCTTGCTTATAACATGCCCTGATGGAGTGAGACTTATATCTATGGAAGTAAAAGTATTACAGTAACGGGACATTATTAGTGCTGTCTAAAGTCTGCCTTCTGTATCCATGCATTCCACATCCAAGGATTCAACCAAAAACAGGTTAGAAATGTACCAAAAAATTAAAAGCTCACAAATTTAAAAATAAAGCATAACAACTATTTACATAGCATTTACATTGAATAAGGTCTTATAAGTAATCTAGAGATATTTAAGATACACAGGAGGATGTGCATAGCTTATATGCAAATGCTACATCATTTTATGTAAGGGCCTTGAGCATCCGCTGATTTTGGTATCCACAGAGGTCTTGGAACCAAGCCTGCAGGGGTGCTGAGGGACGACCGTAATTAATAAGAGGAAAACGTAGAGAGCAGAGACAGATCTGTGAGCATTTCCGTCTGTGACCCTCCTCTAGAAAAGCTCAGTCTGAAGCACAAACCGGATCTTCACAGAGCAGCTTCCAGCCACCTTGGAGCACTCGGCTGCAGAGTGTTGGGGCTGCTCAGAGAAAATGGCTCCTCGTTGTGCCCTGAGACATTCTGTGTTATGTCCTTGGTGTCTGTTCAATGGCTGCTGTCCCTTCAAGACTTCCCAGATGGTTTCCAGGAAGAACCCCGAGTCCGGGGACCACGCTTTCCTAAGGAACTTTCCTTCCACATTCCTTTGTAGTTTTTCACTTATTAGTGGTGAATGGAGCTGCCTTTCAAATCTGAGCATAAAATCTCCCCAGATTAGCAGGAGTTGTGCAGTGACTGGCCGGTCTGGTGACGGAAGTGCGTCTGCCCCACCATGTCTCTCCATTGACGTGCTCATCTTTCCTTGGCTGCTGGAACCACTGGTCCCTGGGCCTCACTCGACCCACCAGTCTTGAGCTTTAGAGGGAAATTACTGGCTGTGAAATGTGACCAGTAGTGAGTGAGTAAGTTCAGGCACACCAGCAAAAGGCGTTGATTGAGTCAAAGAGAAAGAACTTTCAAGGACTAGTTTGGGCGAGGGAGGAAATGAGGGTGGCAAAGGAGAATGGAAAGAAAAACCAAAAGAACAGAGTGTTTAAGCTGTTAAGTCCCCATACTCTACATACAGATAGCTCTTTAAAAACACCTTGTTCTCAAAAACCGTAGTTTGCCAAAACTATGGTTGAAATGAAGTAGCTTTTAAAGTAGATTGAAATGAAATGTTGTTTTGAAAGGAGAAATGTCCTTGTGGCGGAGAGAGAAATCCATGCAGCATGACTGAAAAATGAAAGAAATGCTTATCTCAGTGCTAATTCCCGCTCTGGGGTTGCAGAGGAAACCTACTAGGTCCTTGTGATGTTGCTGTTACCATTCCTTGCTGTTCCTGAGTATCATTTATAAAAAACATTAACTAAAAGTAGGAATTTCTGTAAATTTACTCCACTAGACTTTTTATCAATCTCTTCATCTCTTCCTAGATGACAATCTAGTGACACTTACCCAGTGGGTATCTGTCATTCCCAGCTAGTTGTTACAGTTCCCACCCTGTGCCAGCTTCAGTAGCCCTGGGTCAGGTTCAGGCCACAGGACGAGAGTTCTGAGGGACTTCCTAGGACAGTGGCCACAGGGGACTTGGGGAAACCAAAGTCTTGCAGGGTTCTGGAAATCCTAAAGCGTATCCGTCACGTGTGATAAGATAGTGTGCTCAGTCGCATCAAGCAACTCCACCATGTGCTGTTCTTTTCACTAGAAGACACGGTTCCCAAGAAGGTGGTGTGCCACTTCAGCGGGAAGGCCTATGCTGACGAGGAGCGGTGGGACCTTGACAGCTGCACCCACTGCTACTGCCTACAGGGCCAGACCCTCTGCTCGACCGTCAGCTGCCCCCCTCTGCCCTGCATCGAGCCCATCAACGTGGAAGGGAGTTGCTGCCCAATGTGTCCAGGTATCTAAGCCACCGTCCTCACATTTGTCCAGCTGTAACGTTGATCTAAGATGAGACCAGAGCAGAGCCAGAACCTGCTCGCTCACTCACTAGTGCCCATGGCTCAGGTGTGCCAGGCCCGGCTGAGGTCCTCCCGCACAGACACCTGGGGCAACTTGGAAAACGGTGACCATCCAGGTGAGAGCCAGGTTTTGGTTTCATGCCAGGATTGCTCTGGTTCTTCTGATTTCTATTCTCTAATCTTTAGTGGCACTATGGCCTTATAGGTATAAGTGACCTGTTAATGACACTTGCCCTATCGGAGTAGCACAGTTTTAGTGCGTTGTTGGACTAGCCTAGTGAAAATGGTCCAAGATCAGACACAGTAGGGGATATGGTTTAGAGCCATTACAATGTGCATATATACTTGAGCCAACACAGAAAACCTGCATTTAAAGAATATAGTCCTGGTTCATCCTTTTTTCAGTTCATCGGCTCCAGCCAGTCCCCTTAGTTGTCACACACAGCCGTCTCCCAAGCCCTCAGCTGGACTTTCCATCTCTCCCCACGTAGGACATCGCCACTGAGCACGCCCCAGCTGGCCGTCGTGCCTGTGTCTTTCCCCACATCCCACTCTTTGTGTAGCTGCATCATTCATCTCTTGATTTTAAACCTAACCCCCCACAGCTACCCAGATCCTCCCCCAGGCCTTTTCCTTGTTTCCATGTTTGGTCTCCTGCCTCTGATCCCAGAAATGCTGGACCTGAGCCCTTGCCATGGCGGCTGAACCCCCAAACACGCAGACTCCCTGGCAGCATCGACCACACAGACCCACGTGAGGGCTCACTCTGAGACCCCACTGAGGTCTTTAGCGAGTCGGGAGCCTTTCTGTCTTCACCTCGATTCTCGTGTTTTCTTGCAGCATTAATTATAGAGTCTTGCTCTATTCAACACAGTGCACTGGGATCCATGCCAATTTAGAAGCACATCTCTACAACTGTGAAATGAGGCAGTTAGTTAAACCCAAAGAGTTTAATTGAGTTCTGTACGTGTTGGCCTTTGTTTAGGTGTTCTGCAGGTGAGTCCCAATTGAGCATTTCTAAAAACGTCCATTTATCCCCTGAAAAGGATAGGATGTTCCGCCAGGTCAGGAGGTTGAACCATTTTCAAAGCCTTCAGTTGGGTACTCTTCATAGTTTAGTCTCACTGGTCTTGTTTAAGGTGTAAGTTGAGAGTCAGTGGTTTGCTCAGGTGATATTTTGTCACTTTCTGTGTGTATGGGGAAAAGGAAATTCTTAAGTGTTTTGAAGAAGAATAAGGAAAAATTTGTTCCCATTGGCGTTGTTTCATCTAGTATATGCCACCTGTGTTTCACAAGTTTCATTCCAGATTTCCTAGTAATACGCTTTTAATGATGTAAATGATGAAACTTGACCGGAGTGATTCAACAAAGATTCACTGAATGCCTGTTTTGTGCCAAGCACCGTTCTAGGCAGTGGGGAGACAGCAGTGCCCGTGTGGCTTACGTTGTCATAGGGAGAGACAGGCAGCAACAGGTGAACAGCAAACAGACAAGACAGGGAGCAGGCCATGGAGAAAAGCACAGAAGACGGGGCAGGGGGAGGCGGGACAGGTTGTTTTGTTTTGTACAGGATGATCAGGTAGCACCTCACCAGTAAGGTGAGATTTATAAAAAGACCCAGAAGAATCGCAGGAATCAGGGGCAAGAGGCAGAACCTCTGCGTATAGCCAGAGCCAGAGCCCTGGAGTGGGGACATGCTGTGCGTGTTGAAGGACGGCAGGCGTCTGTGTGGATGGAACTCGGTGAGCAAGGACACGGTAAGAGATGAGGCGCAGAGCAGCCACGGCCAGGTGCGGAGAGTCTCATGGGTGAGTGCAGGATTGTGTCGAGAGGTGGAAACCTGGAGGGTTTGGAGCCGGGGGAGTGACAGGATCAGACTGAGCTTTTAACAGCATTTCCCCGGGACTGGGTTGAGCCTAAACCAGGGGTGGAGGACCAGAGTGGAAGCAGAGAGACCAACTTTGTAGGCTTTTCTAAGAATCCAGGTGGGAGATGACAGTGGCTTGGACCAGGGTGGCAGCCGTAGAGGTGGAGGGTCGTGGTCAGATTGCAATTATGTCGTAGGAGTGGAATGACTAGGAGTTGAATTACGTGTGGGGAGTGAGAGGAAGGGAGGAGCCAAGGCTAACTGTGACCTTTGCGGGCTGAACCATGGAGTTGCAGCTCTGGGGGTAAAGTCACTTTGGTTTGGGGCACTTTTAGTTTGAAATACCCATTAGACATCAAACTGGAGATAATGAATAGACAGTGAACATCTAATCTGGAGTTTAGGAGGGAGATAGGAACTAGACCTGCAAATTTGCAAGGTGTCAGCTATAGGTGGTTTTTGTTGTTTTTTTTTTTTTTTTTTTTAAGACAGAGTCTCACTCTGTTGCCCAGGCTAGAGTGCCGTGGCGTCATCCTAGCTCACAGCAACGTCACACTCCTGGGCTCAAGCGATCCTCCTGCCTCAGCCTCCCAAGTAGCTGGGACTACAGGCATGCGCCACCATGCCCGGCTAATTTTTTCTATATATTTTTAGTTGTCCAATTAATTTCTTTCTATTTTTAGTAGAGATGGGGTCTCGCTCTTGCTGGGGCTGGTTTCGAACTCCTGAGCTCAAACAATCCGCCCGCCTCGGCCTCCCAGAGTGCTAGGATTACAGGCGTGAGCCACAGCGCCCGGCCTATAGGTGGTTTTTAAGCCTGGAGACTTGATGAGATCACCTAAGCAGTGAAGGTAGATAGAGAAGTGAGCCCAGCACTGAGCCCTGGGCCTCTCCAGCTTTTGGATACTGGGCAGGTGAGGGGGGTCTAGCAAAGGCAGTGGAGGGGGAGCACCAGGAACAAAGGAGGACACCCAGAGGGTCGGCAGCCTGGAAGCGAGGTGGAGAAAGGTTTCAGGTAGGAAGGAGTAAACAGCTGAGTCAAGTGCTGCTGTCAGCCAAGTAAAATGAGCAGTGGGCACCAACTGTTGTGCACTCAGCATTGTCGTAATCATCTTGACAAGAGCAGTTTTGCCAAAGTGGCGGAGGCAAAGTCTGATTAGTTTCAAAAGAGAGCGTGAGAGGTGAACTGGATGCAACTCTCGATACAGACCGTGAGTGCTAAGTTCGTGAATACAATCTTCTGTGAAGTCGAGTGGCCTTGAAGGGTTTCATAGAGAAAGGATTTTACTAGATCTCGAAGGACAGCTGGGCTCTTCACTGTAGTGAAGAGGGTAATCTGACCAAAGACCCTGAGATGGGAAAGGTCAAGGTCATGCCCCTGGAGCAGTGAGTTCTCATAGCAGGAGGTAAGGACAGAAAAGATAGCTTTGGCCAAGATTTTTAGGGCCTTAATTATCAAATGAAGAATATAGAGTTTGTCCTTTGTAGGCAGTGGGGAGGCTCATTTTTAAGCAAATGAATGACATCACAAAGGTGTTTGGGGTAGACCAACAGGGTGATACACAGGAAGGACCAAAGCAGAGAGAGGCCAGAGGCCAAGACAGCTGGTACATGCATTGCAGGTGTCCTGTGGTGTGACCTTAAGGACCCAAATTCAGGTGGTGGTGGTACGAACAAGGATAAGATTCATTCTCCTTGGTTCGTGAGCTTAATAAGAGAGAGCGCAGATATTGCTAGCATCCTTCTTCATCACTAGAGATTTCTCCAGTGACTTCTCAGTTTTTATTTATTGTTGGGTTGAAATTTAATTTCTGTTGATAACTCTCCTTTCTGCATCTGTTGTAATATTGATGCATCACTTCTCCATCTCATCTCTAAGCCAATTTTGCATTCAGTTGAGCTTTCGACACTTTATATTGGATCCAGTGTGGGCTTCCAGGCAGGCTGGATTCCTGTTCATTCTCTCGTCAGCCCACTGTGTGATCTTACTCAAGGCTCTTCACCAGCGTTTCCATTCCTCATCTGGATAGCCTATGTCACCTCCCAGAAGTGCTGTGAGGATGGAGAAAATGGTGGTGTGGGAGCACGGCCTGGTCTGTCCAGTAAACAGGAACCTTACTTTGTCCCCTAGACATAGCACCTCACATTCTGAATAGCCTCCCCCTCTCTAAGGGCATCTTTGGGTATGAGTAACCTGTGAGCTGGTTAGTACTTGTTCCACTTTACAAAAGAAACTGAGGCTCAGGCAAGTTAAGTGAATTATCCGGAGTCATGCGGCTAGTTAGCAGAAGAGCTGGGACTCCTGGTCCTAAGCTGACTTCAGGTTCCATCTCCCCAAAAAAGTGGTACCCTTAGCTTGTGAGCTCCAGGCATCCTGCCCTATATTCCAGAAAAGGACATTTTAAGGAGGACGACTCTTAAAACTGACCAGATGCCTTGGAAAGTAAAATATATCCCCAGTAAGTTGTCTTGGGTTCCTGCAAAGTTCAGATCAAATATGACCATCCATGGGAGTAATCCTTAATTGTGACCATGTGGCCATGATCTTCATGGCCTGGCTGGATGTGGTTTTGTGTCAGTCTCCTGGCTCTGCCCATCTGCAGTGCCAGCTCCTATACAGGGCTCTTCTAGTAAATGCCAGAAGGGTTATATTTAAGAGTCTGAGATTGAATGCAGTCTTTGACTATAGAAGGCCCAGGTCTAGGGATGGAAACGAATAGCACGCTCACTTTTTGTTTCTACAAGCAGTTTTTTTGCTGAAAGATTTTTTTCTTTTTGGCAAAACTGCTGGCAGGGCAGCTTCCCTCTTAAGTTCAAATTAGAGGGAGGTGACCCTTTCCCCTTGGGCTTTGAGGACTCTAAACTGGAGCTGTAAGTATTTTATTATAAAGAAGGAGGTATGGGTGGGTTTTAATCAGAGCCAGTGCTAGGTGGTGAGAAGCAGCTGTCAGGACTGGTCATCGGGAGAGACCCCTGGAGGGCCAGGACTAGTCCTGCTCACAGCTGTACCCCAAAACTTAGATCAGTGCCCACCGCATAGGACGTGTTCAGGAAATGTTTGTTGAACAAATGGTGACATCACTGAAGACATCCTCCTCTCACCATAGACAGATCCTTCTGACTTTCCTACTCTTGCAAGTGCAGAGCCTTTCTAACCCTGTGGGACGAGAACTCACACTGGCGAGCGTCTGTTGTGTGGTGGGGTTTCACCTGAAATCTACCCACATGCAGGTTCAAGGCACAAGAATTCCAAAGCTGCTTCTGTACTGCTCTCACCCAGGAAAAAACCTGAGGTGGCACTGAATTGATCCCAGCTCTGAGGCCGCTGCAGAGGCCTTTGCTGCTTAGCCGTTGACATTCACAGGTTTGGTGAGATAGATCTCACATTCGCCTGTGACACTGAGGGCTTGGACGCCAGCAGCCAGGGTGGCCCCCTGTTGTCATAGGAAGGCTCAAGGCCATGAGCACAGGGGAGGGGCTGGGGGATGCTGTGGCACTGGAAGGTGTCACACAAATATTAAGGTGGTTTTTCTGCCCATATTCATCCAGGAAATTCATAGCACATTCCAGGGTTTCTCGGTGGGTTAAACACCCGCTACAAACACATACCCTTTCAGAATGTCCTAGTCCAGACCTACTGAAGCAGGACCCGTGAGAGTCAGCATATTTTATAAGCTCTTTGGGTGATTCTGATATGATTAAAAAAATTTTGAGAATCACTGGTTTGTACTCAGGCCCCTAATGCTGGAAATGACAATATTTTCAGTAAATACTATTTTTACTTCTAGAATTTGCAGGGACCCACTGGACCTTTGGAAACTGTAGTAGTTCTTGCCATGTCTTAAGGCCTTATAAGTAAGAAAGCAGAAGACTATTCTTGGAGGCAGCAGGGAAACTTGGGAATCACAGAACTACATTTGAATCTCAGCTCTCATGAGATGCACAGTCGTGAGCAATTTACTTAACGCTCTGGATTTATTTCCCTGGCTGGATACTTCGTTAACTCGCAGTGGAAGCTTAGCAAGTTCTCTCTTCTACTGTCACTTTTCCCTTCTCCTAAATTCACCTTAAGATTTCCTTCCTGAAAGCCTGGTAACTTTGGGATAGAAAACAATCACTCTGAGCAGAAAAGATCATTAATCCTATTTTAATTTATAGACATTATATTTTATTTTGGCCTAAATTAGGCTACAGAGAGTATTCAGGATTATAAATGTTGAGTAACCTCTTTATAAAAATCAGTTAATAACATGGCAGGATCTGGCCAAGAGGAAGTACACACGTGATGCAGACTTATCATCACATTTGAAAACAGAGATTCTTAAGAATTAATTTCGTTAAAATGCGGGGCTAGTTGTGGTCAGCCAAATGAAGTGTAGATACAAAAATATATCAGGAGCTGAGAAGAGCTCTTAATTTTTTCACTGCTCCCTTTTAGAACTTGTCTTCCAAAAAAAAGGCCTGATATTCAGAGTAAAGAATACGCTTCTCCGTCAGTTTGGTTTCATGTTGTAGAATAATGCCTGTATGATCAGATTAGATAATGTAAATATGTGTGAAGATCAGTATCCAGTGTAAATGGTTCCAGTAGTAACATAATGGACATTTGAGACTTACCCAGACAGCACCTCATGAGGTCAGCCTACAGCCCATTCCCACTTACAGGGAAAGAATAGAGGGGAAATGGCCAAGAAATGCATCAAGAGTGGACAGTGCTTTAACTTTTTCAGTTCTGCTCACATAATTTTATATAAACGATTTAACACTCATGGATTAAAGATACTTAGCTGATGGAAAGTAAAAGAAAGTAAAAGAAATCATTTCATTTCAGCCATTCCCCATCAGCTCACACAAGGCCATAGAGCCAATACCATTTGGCATGAAAAAGCAGAGTTTTTGACCCTGGTGGAGTAGAAAACTCTTTTTTTTCCTTCAAATGTTATAAGACGTGTTTCCCACCATTGCAAAGCTAGCGACTCACTAGCACTAGTGATGTTAAGTGCGGAAATTGGATCTTTCATGTCCCAGGAAATACCGTATTGAAGTGAGTACCATTTAGATTAAGGATACAAAAGCCAACAATAAGGCGGCTTCTCCATCCTCTCTTATGAAAAATATTCCCTTCTTTTAGAAATGTACGTCCCAGAACCAACCAATATCCCCATTGAGAAGACAAATCGTCGTGGAGAGATTGACCTGGAGGTTCCCATGTGGCCCACGCCCAGTGAAAATGACATCATCCATCTCCCTAGAGGTAAGCATGTCAGTTGGGATCTGTCTGGTCTTCTATATGGTCTATTTTGGTTTTTTCTAATTTTTAAACATTCCTGTGAGTAACTTTTTAAATGGCTTGCCCAAGTGAATTCAAGTAACTACTGTAGGAAGACTGACTTGGCTGAAACATGTTCAACACCACACATTAATAACATAAGTCAGCAGATAACTGGATTCAGTGCCTCCTTCCTGGCCCCACATGCTCAAAGACTTCGTGGTGATGGAAAGAAATATGCTCTAGTCATAAGAGCTTGTATCTGGAATTTCTGACCCATCTCTCCAATTGGTGTGTGTGAGTAAACTTTGTCAGCAGAGTAATAATGAATTATTCACTATCCCTGTGGATTCTGTGCTAAGCATTTATGGGTGAGGTTACCTTCTACACTTCTGGGTATTTTTCACTTTGCGATAGTTCGGTTTATTACATGTGTTGATTTTTCTAGTCACCAGGTTCATTCTGTGGTTTTTTTCCTTGTCCTTTCAGTTGTATATAATAAAGATGTTACTTTGTCAGCTGCCAATATTTCCTTCTCTATAAAAGCAAACCTTTTCTTGATCAAAATAGTATAAACTTGCTCTTAGCCGTGACTCAGTACTGCCTCCTGTGTACTCTAAGCACCTTTTCCAAGTGATTGCTATACAATTTTTATAATATTTCTTTTGGAAGAAGCAGTATTCATTGCTTAAGAGATTAATTGTCTGTTACTCTAGATAGTCTAAATGTTATGCTTGGATCAAGCCAGATGACCAGAGAGCCAAATTCCTGGACCTCGTGTTTTGGCTCCTTGTATAATTGCTCTGACTGAGTATGCTTGAGCATTATGCTTACATTCATTCAGCCAATGAGTATTAGTGCCTGCTGTGTGCCAGGCACTGTTCTAGATGCTGGGCTTGGGTCACAAGAATGGCCATACTTACCGCAGTACCTTGAGGACCTGTGCATTGCCTAGTATCCCTGTTACAAAGTCCCTGAACAGAAATTTCCTTGTGTGTCAATAGGCCCCGGCTCCACTAAGATCTCTTTGGATCAACATTAGACTTTAATCATGTTTTTAGCCTCAAAGTACTAAGAAGCAGTAAAACCAAGTTGCTGATCTCTATTTGCAATGTAATTAAAATAATCCTTAAAAATTCTTGTGATTTTTTTTTTTTTTCTCCTAGATATGGGTCACCTCCAGGTGGATTACAGAGACAATACCAGGCTGCACCCAACTGAAGATTCCTCACTGGACTCCATTGCCTGGGTTGTGGTTCCTATAATAATATGCCTCTCTATTATAATAGCATTCCTGTTCATCAATCAGAAGAAACAGTGGATACCACTCCTTTACTGGTATCGAACACCAACTAAGGTACCACCTTGAGAAAGTTACAGTCTTTTCAATGGTGAAACTGAGCTCATGCTCATATTTCCTTAAAATTGCTTAAAACCTTTTATATTAATCAGTGAAATTTTTACTTTATAATTCATAGGCCTCAGGCTGTAGCAATCAAATACATAGTACTTGCTTGGGGCTGGATTGATCACTGGGTGAATTATCCATTACCCATTGGTTAATGAATCTTGACCTTTCCTGGATCCAGTTTCCTTGGTGTACTTTAAAGTTTTCAAATGAAAATACCTCTAGATTGATTCCTACATCACTGTTGTTTGTATTAGACATTAAAACTTGATCACCTGGAAATTGCTTAATCGTCTATCAACTTAGAAATGGGAGAGAAAAGAAATCCCAAAGGGAGAATACTGCTCAGGAGAGGGCAGCAAGAAAGCTGGAAGATAGTGAGCATGTACAAAAGTCCAAAGGACAAGTTGATGTGTCAAAGGCTGGCATACGTGGAAAGGTAGCAAAAGATGAAGAGATGGTAGGAAATAATACTAGACTAGAGAGAGGCAGATTTCATACTGAGGGGGAAAGAATATGTATTTGATTTCAATACAAATACCAAGGGCCTTCGTATCTATTTTAAAAGGCAAGAAAGAACTGTGTTAATTAAGGGAAATCTTAATTCCATCCAACTCTAATTCTACGTTTTGCATTTAGTTGGGTTTTTTAAAAAATCATACAACCCTAAAAATTGGAAACAGCCTGAATGCTGTTAACTGTCTAGTGAACCCTTCCATATAAAATTTCTGTCAGATCGTCTGATTTTCTTTCACCAAATATGCGCTGGGCACAGCCTCTGCGCTCAGTAAGACACAGTCGCCACTGTCCAAAGCTGAGAATAGAGACCCTCTCGGAAAGCGAGTGAGATGACTAGGCACAGATGGGCTGGCCCAGACTGTGATGCTGTTACCCAGCCTGAGTGACTAGAGATCGTCCCTTTGTTTTTAAAATCTGCCCACCTGGTAACTTCCAGTCATTCTCCAACCTTATTAAACAAAGTCTCCACTTCAGGGATTTGAAATGAGCACTTCACCAATCTTTTTTCGTCAGTTCCTTCATCTCCCAATTTGACATAGTTTCTTGCCATTTCACCTTTAAATGCAGTCTGTCAGTATCCCTCATAAAAGTATAGTTACTGCTAGATTAGACTGCACGTGGAGTATTACATCCTATCAATGAATTGTGAAACTATCGTCTGGCTTGAATCAGGTGCTAAATTTCTGTTCCTTTGGGATATGTAAAGCAGCTAATTCTTCGTGCTTTTTCTCTTCTCATTAAATAGCCTTCTTCCTTAAATAATCAGCTGGTGTCTGTGGACTGCAAGAAAGGAACCAGAGTCCAGGTAGACAGTTCCCAGAGGATGCTAAGAATTGCTGAACCAGACGCAAGATTCAGTGGCTTCTACAGCATGCAAAAACAGAACCACCTACAGGCAGACAATTTCTACCAGACAGTGTGAAAAAAGGCAACTTGGATGAGGTTTCAAAAGACAGAAAACGACTAAATCTGCTCTTAAAAGTAAACTAGAATTTGTGCACTTGCTTAGTGGATTGTATTGGATTGTGACTTGATGTACAGCACTAAGAACTTACTGGGATGGGCTCTGTCTACAGCAATGTGCAGAACAAGCATTCCCACTTTTCCTCAAGATAACTGACCAAGTGTTTTCTTAGAACCAAAGTTTTTAAAGTTGCTAAGATATATTTGCTTGTAAAATAGCTGTAGAGGTATTTGGGGGTGGGGACAGTGAGTTTGGTTGGGGAAATGGGTGGGAGGGTGGTGTTGGGAAGAAAAATTGGTCAGCTTGGCTCGGGGAGAAATCTAGTAAAGTCAAAGCAGTTCGGTGGTCCAGAGGATATATTTTCCTGTTGCTCTGAAGACTGCACTGGTTGCTGCAAAGCTCAGGCCTGAATGAGCAGGAAACAAAAAAGGCCTTGCGACCCAGCTGCCATAACCACCTTAGAACTACCAGACAAGCGCATCAGAAGCTTTTGATAGCCATCCCAGGTCTAAAGCCACAAGTTTCTTTTCTATACAGTCACAACTGCAGTAGGCAGTGAGGAAGCAAGAGAAATGCGATAGCAGCATTTCTCTAAAGCGGGTTATTAAGGATATATACAGTTATACTTTTTGCTGCTTTTGTTTTCTTCCAAGCCAATCAGCCAGTTCCTAGCAGAGTCAGCAGATGAACGAGATCTAAGTCATTTCTTGATGCGAGCACTGGAGCTTTTCTTACAACAGTGTGGCAGGAAGGAGAGAGTGGGTGAAGAACGCCAGGCATTTCCAGGGGCTATACTTCATTGTTTGTTGTTGCTTTGTTCTGTTATATTGTTGTTCATAGTTTTTGTTGAGGCTCTAGCTTAAGAAGAGATTTTTTTTTTTTTAAGACTGGGGATTTTTTTTCTTTTATTATATACTGATTCTACAAAATAGAAACTACTTCATTTTAATTGTATATTATTCAAGCACCTTTGTTGAAGCTCAAAAAAAAATTATGCCTCTTTAAACTTTAGCAATTATAGGAATATTTATGTAACTATCTTATGCTTCAAAAAACAAAAGTATTTGTGTGCATGTGTATATAATATATATACGTATATATTTATACACATACAATTTATGTTTTCCTGTTGAATGTATTTTTATGAAATTTTAACCAGAACAAAGGCAGATAAACAGGCATTCCATATCAATGCTTTTGATCACTTACAAATTTTTTGAATAACACAAAATCTCATCCTACCTGCAGTTTAATTGGAAAGATGGTGTGTGTGAGTGAGAGTGTGTGTGAATGTGTGTGTGCACCCTGAGCGGTCAGCATCGCACCTGCTACAGAAAAGGGTGTTCCTTTATTAAAATCTTATTCCTCAATTGGATTTGCTTTCAGTTGGTTTTCAATTCGCTCACTGGCCAGAGACATTGATGGCAGTTTTTAATCTGCATCACTAATCAGCTCCTGGATTTTTTTTTTTTTTTTCAAACAACTGTTTGAAACAACTACTGGAATATTGTCCACAATAAGCTGGAAGTTTGTTGTAGGTTGCCTCAGATATAACTGACTGTATACTATAGTGTTAACTTTTCAAACAGCTCTTAGCACTTTTATACTAATTACCCATTTGTGCATTGATTTTTCTTTTAAAAATGCTTGTTGTGAAAGACACAGATACCCAGTATGCTTAATGTGAAAAGAAAATGTGTTCTGTTTTGTAAAGGAACTTTCAAGTATTGTTGTAAATACTTGGACAGAGGTTGCTGAACTTTAAAAAAAATTAATTTATTATTATAATGACCTAATTTATTAATCTGAAGATTAACCATTTTTTTCTCTTAGAATATCAAAAAGAAAAAGAAAAAGGTGTTCTAGCTGTTTGCATCAAAGGAAAAAGATTTATTATCAAGGGGCAATATTTTTTATCTATTTCCAAAATAAATTTGTTAATGATATATTACCAAAAGAGATTGACATCAGCCTGATTAGTATAAATTTTGTTGACAATTAATCCATTCCTGGCATAAAAAGTCTATCAAAAAAATTATAAATGCTTGCTTTTTGTTTTTTTCAATCATGGCCATATTATGAAAATACTAACAGGATATAGGACAAGGTGTAAATTTTTTTATTATTATTTTAAAGATATGATTTATCCTGAGTGCTGTATCTATTACTCTTTTACTTTGGTTCCTGTTGTGCTCTTGTAAAAGAAAAACAAATATAATTTCCTGAAGAATAAAATAGATATATGGCACTTGGAGTGCACCGTAGTTCTACAGTCTGTCTTTGTTTTCTTCAAAAGAGAAAGCAGTAAAGGGATTATTTACAACTTGGTTCTTGGCAGTAAATAAATACTTTGAGTCGAAATCGCACGATGTAAAAGATCCAGATCAGAAAGACGAATGGTCTTTAATTAAGTTGCCAGTTCTATGAACCTCCAGCATCACAAGAACACCCTTCTGCCCGCCCGTGCCTCTCCGCAAAAAAATCCTTGCCAGACAGGTGCAGAGGTACACCCCCAGAGTACACAGCATGGGCGGGGGGGAACTGTTCTTAGGGAGGCAAAAACCTACCTGTGTCAGAAGTCAGACACGTGCTCATCATGCACAGGAGGGTTGTGGTGGGAACCCCACACCAAGCACAATCAGGAGAAACCAACTACGAGGGGCCTCTGAGTTGATAGGAATAAATAGGCATATTTTCATACATTTCAGAAGCATCACTTTCAGAAGGAGCTATAAACAGACCATTGTTGCATCTCTTCAAAAAACATTATCCCCTAAGGACTTTTTGCTATATTGTATATACTTTAAGTACATGGCATAGTATTTACAAATTCAGGTCAAATGAAATAATTATTATTGTGTAAGTATGTATCTTCATCAATTCACAGGGAAGGGGCAAATAAGACATTAATAAAACAAGGACACCCTCTCAAGTTTCACGTACCCCTAGAAAACGGCTGATGTGCCAAGCGGGCACAAACTTCAAACCAAGCTCCTGCCTTTGCAGTCCTGGTGTCTCGGTTACCGCGTGGAGTAAGGAATGCAGGTAGCCCTCTGTGCTCACAAATGCTTGAGTGGAAATTTAAAAGCCCCCCCAATAGCAGGTCCCACATAGACGCTTACGCACTTGTGTTTACCTAAGGGAGGGAGCTGCCGTAGCTGTTGGAATGTCTCACAGCCTCTGAAAAGGAGCAGGACTTCTGTTACTCCACAGCAGCCCAGCACAATCTGGAAAAGTCCCTCTCCCCTCCTTAGCAACATGGCACTAATCGAGGTTTCACCAGCTCACACGCTGTAGCAATAGACTCTGTGGAATAAGGGAAAGGACCTAGCACTGCAAGGGGGGGGGGAACAAGTACAACAAAAACTCCCAAAAATAAGGCTTTCAGGCATATATTGCTTTTTTTTAAATTTATTAAATGCCATTGACTTGACCGGAACTGGCAAATGTGCTCATGACCAATGATACATCCATGAGTAGCTGTTTCTAGAATTAGTACTTTAGGAAAATGCACAGGCATGAATAAAATAAAATGCAAGGATGGGAAGTGGGCAGTGCTGTAGCACAGATTCTTAAGCACCTTAAAGGATACAAACTCCTTTTAAAGTACACTTCACAGACACAGGAAACATTTAAACATCTAAAGTTAAATAAGACTCCGAAAGTGAATAGCAACTTAATGGCTAAAATTCGAACAATGGTTAAAAAAAAAGCAAGCTATAAAATCAGTCATCTTGGACAGTTTCGATCCCAAGTATTAAAAGCCAAAGTAATGCATATTCTGGTTTTGCTGCTTCAAGAACAGCCCAAGTTTGTTAAGATTCAGTCTCTCTGGACAATACTGGTAGGTAATACGTATACTGACAGTTCTCATAAAAGTCAGTGCTGGTTCTTACCATCACTCAATTTACAGTATAAATCTCCCACTGCTTTAATCTAGTTCTTCAGTGCTGTTTAGATGTAGAAAGCCATAAAAACTCAAATGGGCATACTGTCAGTTAATGAAAAATGTAACTGTTACATGCACAATTAATACTACTCTCCCTTACTCTACTAAGAGAACCGTTCATGATTAGTAGTAGATTGAACAAAAACCATCTCTAGGATAAGAAATAGTGCTCACATTTCTCTCAGTTCTATAATATAAAGAATTAATGAAGTCATGATCTATTAATACTGAATCACAAACCCAAGTTCAAGTGTGCCAAGTTTCCAATAGCAAGAAGGTAATGGTTGCCTGCTTTCAGAATAATGCTATAGGAAATCCAGCTCGCGGTCCACAGAAGATAAAGCTGCTCCCGGAGTAATGCTGCTCCATCTATGTGGGACACAGAACTAGAGGAAGAAAAAGACAGCATTTAGACAGAAATGTATTTCTTGTACATTTACACAAAATGTATACACATTTTACATGTATATAAAAACATCAAGTAATGAGAACTAAATATTAATGCAAGGATCTATAGTTAGAGTAGCAATTTTAAAACAAAAGGGCAGGGCTTTAAGAGGCCATACCCAACAATGATAAGTTCTCTCATGACAGATGTATTAGAATTTCCCAGAAATGAGACACCAAAAGGCCATGTCTACCACTTGGAGACAGAAGCCCAGAATGTTAGCTCTGTTCCATAAGGCTTGTGACACAGCAAACAGGCTCCCTGGTGGAAGTCAAAGAAGGGTGCAAGTTTCTGCACACGTTTTTATTCCTGTCTAGGAAAGGCACAGCGGCAGCCATGCACACGATACGAGCCTCTGGTACGACTGTCGAAGGCAGTGGTGGCGGCAGGCTGCAGTGGGGTAATTAAGCAGGTGTGAGAAAGAGCAGCTCAATTAGCCCATCCAGTGCCTATCCTATCTTAGGCCAAATGAGGCCTCTTTTCTACCTTCTTTCACTTCTGACCTTTGCATTAAAACTAAGGTGGTATATTTAGGCAGCCAAGCCACACTCATCTGTGTTAAAACAATGACAAAGCCCAGCCAAAAAAGGAGAGTTCTCCCCTGAGCAACACCCACCTCCCAGACAAAGTGTCCCCAAGAAAGAGAACAGGTAACCAGCTGTGAATTTCCAGGATGGGTGGAAAAGAGCATTTCAAATGACCCCCTCATCAGGACCTTCCCACACCCCTGAATACCTCTCTCCGCGTTACACTCCCTTCTTCATCTTTTCGGACTACAGGGTCTCCGCTGTAGTCTGAATCCTAGCTGCTTTTCCACCCAGTCCTCACAATACAAAGCCAAGACAAAACCACAACACATGCACACAAACAGCTCATCAGAAGCAGGTACAGAAGAGAGAGAACTGGGCTTACAGACAGGAGCCAGCGGCCCGAGCATGAGGAGCAGAATTAGATGGGTGCTGCTTCCCTAAGGCATGCGGTATGGGTAGGTTCACAATTACGGGCCTAGGTTTTCAGAGTAAAGAATTAAAAATCATTTTCCCCCAGAGCACTCTGTTCTCTGGGTCATAACATCCTTCCACACAGTCAAATGCTAAAATACCTAGAGAATGCTTCAGAAGCTCATTCTATCTCTGGCCCTCACGGCAGTGCCTGAGGGACCCACTATAATTAAAATTTAAGACATGTTCTTTGTGTTCGTCTCATTCCTGTTTCACATCTAGAAGAACAAACCTCAGAACAATCCAGCTTTCATACCAATGCTAGCACAACACAAAAGCAAACAAAGATGTCAGGTATTACCAAAAAAAAAAAAAAAGATCAGAATTTAATAGGGAGAAAAAGCCCTCCACCAGAAAAACAGCTTATTTAAAAATGATGTCAATTCAGTCTGTGCTACCCCAGTGTTAACCCACTAATGGCGAGCTCCTGTTTTTAAATCCATGTCAAGCCTCTTACACATGAAACTTATGTTTATTCACTGTGGGCACCTGTGTGTACCACTGTTGAAGAAAAGTCCCATCTGAGATACCGAACATCTCAGAAATCCTAAGCTTCCTATGCTCAGCCAACTCTGAGGGGCAAGAGAGAGAACCCAAAGAAGAAAAATGTTACTAGAAGAGGACTGCTCTCAAACTTTGATGAAACATTAACTAGATGCATTTTGTGATGACTTGAAAATCTGCTGTCTGAATAACTGCTACTTTTAAAAAATAATTTCATTCAAAAGTATTAGTTTTGCCTATAATTAAGTTCTTCAGGCCTCTCTTCATCAACAAATTTTGCTCTTTCTTCAGGAAGGTAAATAACTTCTTCACTTCTCAAACGCTCTTCTTTTGCCTCATCAATATTCCCATCCTGTGTGATCTTGATCCTAAGATTTATAGCTCGTTTTTCACTGTCCTGGGTTTATGAAAGTCCATTCTTTTTATTCCCCGCTTCCCTCCCTCTGTCCCTTACACCAATCCCTTTTGTATTCCCTTTGGCACTGTTCACAGATCTGACCATTCCTTCCTTCATCTGTCCTCACTAATGATCTGTCCTCTGTGCTTTTCCACTGTCCCCAAGATGACAGAGACCACCCTTCTCAAATTTTCCAGGGTCAATGTGCCGACGTGTGATACCCACACATAATTATGCCAGTATTTTACTAATTTGCCTCTACTGTCTTACTCAAGCTATTTTAACTGCAAAAAAGTTATTTCCAGCCCAGGACCTCAAATAAAAGCTAAATTTTATATAACCATAATTTCTAATGTTGGTGGTAAAAGTCAGTCATGTATCTATCCTCACTTTGTACAATAAGATTAATAAAAGTTGTGCATTCGAAAGCTACTTTTTTAATCTATGAGCAAGACGATGATGCATTTACTGACTAATCAAAATTTCCCAGCCATTACGCATATACCATTATAAAACTCACCTTTCAGTATATAATCAGTTAATAAGCTCGGAACTTTTTCACTGTCCTCCTTCATGGCACAAAGAACTACAAAATAAAGGAGAAAAGGGAAAAAGGCAACAAATGAAAATTCAGATCCAAAATAATACTTAATTTCAATCATTGTAGCCCTAATCTTAATTACATAACTGATTCATATAAATTATAGATTATCCTGATAAGAGAATACAACAATAAAGCCTCAAAAATTTATTTTTAGTTGAGTAATTTCTTATAAGTGGGATATTAATAATATCCCACTTACCTGGGAGTTATTTCCCTAATTTAAAACTTCCAGACAGTAGAGGCAGGAAAGAGGAATTGGGTTATTTACACGGAGCCTCCACGCTATCATAAATACTGGAAAGTGGGTTACTGTGGCGTGCACTCCCAGGAACTCTGTGGAATCAGAGGACCTCAGTGCTGCGATCCAGCAAACTGGGGAAACTCTAGGATAAATGGATAGTTAGCTATACTCTCCAAGGAGCATATCTGCTGGGCTTCTTGGAAACTTTAAAAAAAAAAAAAAAAAAAAAACAAAATGAAGAACAGCTTTCCACGAAGCACCTGGCACCTGCCAGGCTACCTATTCCTTCTGCGCTATGGAGGAACCCAGGTGCATTAGACTTACCCTAAAGGAATCTTTGAGAATTTTATCTTCTAAGTAAAGATCAATACAGAAAGAACAGCCACTTAGTATGTCTTCTATTTTTTTTAAATCTACACCATCCAGGTAGAGCTAAATTCACAAATACGGTACTTTAACAGTGACTGCCAACTCAAATTTTCTCCAGAGCACCCTGGTGAAAACACCTCACTGTTTTTCCTGCACATATGACACAGCAACACAGAGTAACTGTCAAGGCAGCCTTACTGGGTTCACACCCTGACTCTGCTACTTCCCAATTGCATGACACTGAGCAAGTTACTTCACCACTCTTGTACCAAGTTCCTCATCTGTAAAAATGAAAATAATAATTAAGATCTATCTCAAAGGCTTGTTATGAGGATTAAGTTACCAATTCAGATATAAAGGTCTTATAATGGTGTCTGGCACATAGTACATGCTATGCAAGTATTAGCCATAACTAACACTACTGATAGGATTAAAACTCTTTTTACTATTATTATTGAGCCTGGGATCCCCTGCTAATAGCTTTTATAAAGAAGGTTACATCTCTATAAACACTGTGACTATCTCCACAGGGCTCTTCTTTTGGAAAGGAAAGAATCTTTGGACCTCAAGATGTCCAAAGATTCCAAACTGCATCAATCTATAAAGACATCTTGATGTTGGAATTACAATGACTTTAGTCTGACCAAGTAAGTGTCCTTGATCTGAAAAGCTGAGGCCTGCCAGTAATTCCTAGTTTATGAGCAATATGTATGTTCCCTTCTTTAGAGGGCTTACTTACTATTGTTCAGTATTTCTGCTTCCAATCATGTTTTAGGTTTTTTTTAACTTCTGTATAAAATCACATACCAAAAGCCAGCATCATTAAAAGTACAGTTGCCTGGGAATTAAGAGAGCCAGCCCTGTCATTAACCATACCCCTGTGTGATCAGGGACACTCGTAACTTTGTGAGTTCTTCCTGAAAATTAGAGGGCTGGCCACCCAGTTAATCTCTTGATTCTTTATTTCAGACTGGCTGGCATCACTTGATTTATGCAGATTTAAATATAAAATGTTTTTTAAGTACTGTTCACCAAAGGAAAGGAAAAAAACCCAGCTTAGCAGGCAGGGAGCTAGGAAATAAGACACTTCCTTCTGCCCTCAAGCGCCCCCCACCCTTTGCTGTGTCCTGAGTTTCCAGAGTAAATATCATCAACATCCATCCAGGTGACGTTCTTTCATGCGGCTCCCTCCTCATTAGCAATTGTCATAAATATTCACAATTAGAACCAAATAGATAGCAAATTCAATCTCTCCATTTTAAGAACAAGGAAAACACGGCTGATTGATAAAACTTATCCCAAATCACGCATACATTAAGTTACTTACTATGAGGTAAATAGAGCAAATATTTTTTATCCTAGTTTTACAATGTGAGCAAGAGAGGATAACTGACTTCCAAGGATATCCTTGAAAATAACAGGGATAGAACCAAAATTCAGAGTTCATTTATGGCTATCATAGGGGATACTCGATATAAAGTATATTTAAATCTAACAGATTATTTTAAAATGCAAGCCTCTTGGGAAGGTGGAGTATCTGTGTCCGCTTTGTTCGCTGAAGTATCCCAAGTGTCCAGAACGGGACCTGGCATACAGTAGGCCTTCACCGAACACTTGATGAATGAATGCATGTTCTTAAAACATTGCTATCAATTAATGTTCTACCTATAACTACTACCTTGGGTCCTACATTCGTAAGAAATAACGGTGTTTACCATAATCTGTCCTATTCAGTTACTGACAACCATAGATATGTAAGATCCATTAAGCATTTTATTGATAAATGGATAAGTTCTTAAGCATACAAGAAATGATAGAGATTCAAGTGACATTTCTCCCCAAAAGTTTAGCTCATAAATATTTCAAAAGGTAAGAAAAACATAAAAAATACAAATCGACACAAGAGTGTTATATTTGATATCACAGCCATTTCTAATTTCATTCTCATAAGAATAAATAATGACATCCATCATTTACTCTCCTAAATTGACAAAACAAAACAATAACAACAAAATTAGCCAACTAAAATCAGGTGTTTAAGCATCAGCAAGAGTAAATCAAGTAACAGTTTAATTTTGTCTTTGCTCACTTTTTGTTAATATTTGAAGATCTTCAACAGATGGTGGTCCATTTTTTTTCTCATAAGGAATGACTGTTGTCAAATACTGCCAAGTTAAAAAAAAAAAAAAATGTGTCACTTAAATCTGAGTTACCTTATGTGCAAAAAATTTGATACAGTTACTAGAAGGTCTTGTTTATAAAACAAAATATGAGCTACTTTAGCAATGAAAACACAGGTATACATGGGAATAAAGGTATCTTACTATTTCAGCTGGAACTCCTTTTTTTGCCCACCTCTGCTTCATACAAACTTAGTGTCAACACAAATAACCACTTTTTACATTTCATTTATTGAACGTTTCACAGAACTAAGTCTGAGGATGATTTACTCAATTTGTCCATTTTTAAAGTGAAATCTTATCTAACATTTTCCTTGCATATTTTTAAACACATTTTAAGAATAGTAATTTAAACTAAAAACAATTTTAACAGTTCTGTACAACAAAATAATTTCCAACAGCCAAATAATTGTTTCAGACCACTTTTATTTCAAATGAACAAAATGGTCAACATAAACAACTTTAAAAAACACATATTAGTTTTTTCTAGGAGCTAACAAAGACACATTTACTCGAATAATTTTAGAAATGTATTATTACTATTATTTTAAATTATTGTGTAAGTAGTTATAAATGTTTTTAGGTATTAAAGGAGAAAAGTGAAAGTAGAGATTGGCCCAAGGGGAAATTAATAATGAAAATTAATGTCTGAAATTGAAACAAACTGCCTAGTTCACTACTTGTAAAGGCTCACGAATAGCAGAGTTATATGTTATAACTACATCCCATGAAACATAATCTATTAAATGATTGCCCAGGTTTTCCTATTCTGACCACCCCACCAAAAAAATATATAGTTCAGGGCATTTGCATATGCTCATATAAAAAGCTATTTGTTTTTACTTGGAATCTCTTCAGCCCACCCATGATTTAGTCCCATGCCCTAAATCTCAGCTCTATTGCTAATCCTCACTGAGTAATCTTATCCTACCCATAATTGAAAAATAAGATGAAGAAAGATGCTTAACAATAACTGGACACCTAGGTCAAGAAAAGCAGTAAAACTGAATCATTCTATCTTTAAGAAACTTAGCGTTCCACCATCTTTTTGGAGTAGACTTCTCCAGTTGTGTAACCAAATTAAGTTTCTTTGTAAAGAATAACAACAACAAAAAAAAAAAGCCAGAAATATGCCCTCCTAGGGCTCCACTAATAGCATGTGTCAGGCAAGTTGCAGAAGCATCAGGAAGCTGCACCTTGACATGCTGGGATACCTGGCTAGGTTTTCAGGCTTCCCTCCCCCTGCTCCCATGTGTCATGTCAGTTTGGAAGTCATTTTGCCCCATCTTGTGGGTTGAGAGAGGTGACAGGCAGCAGAACAACAACAAAACTTCAACCACCCTCCCATGGAGCCTCTTTAGGAGCTGCCAATGCCAGTGTGAACCTCGCCTCTTTAATATTGATTATTTCCCTTCTTGAGAAATACACAGCTACCTTAGGTAAAAACTCTAGGTATTTGACCTAGGCATTCTTTTGATAAACTACCTACAAGCTGCATTCTGCATACCTTCTTAATCTTCACTTAAGAGCTAACTTACAGAATGTTTTTTTTAAAGTGGAAATTTGAAATGGGGAAAGGTAATTTTAAGTACACTCATTAATGTAGATGTGTTTCCCATGTTCATGATACTCCTTAAATCATTATGCAAAAATGTAAATAAAAAGCAAAGTGCTACACATTTGACTGTATATCATATCTATGCATGATTTTGTATAAATAACATCTCATGCCTCATTTGGCAGACAACTGATTTGGCTGACTATGTAATACACCTTAAAATCACATGAATTTCATTTAAAGGAGATAAAATATACTCTATATATATTTTGGCCTAGAATTTTAGTCTCAAACATATCAACATCTAGCTTTCCTCCCCACAAAATGAGATCTTGTCTCTTAGGCTTTTAGAATTATAGTAGCATATTCTATTAATAGTTTAGTTATTTTGACAAAGTTTCTACACATGCAATATATTATGTCAATACGTTAATATCTATTTGTTTAAAGGTAAAAGTGAGAAATGGAGCTCTAAAACATGTCTTAAAAATGCATTGTCTATTGTCCAATTTGAAAATGCTTTTTCCACAAAGGGAAATTCTGTTCATCATCAAGACTATAAATATAATGAACTTTGATTTCTCTCTTTTAAGCCGTGGTCTTAGTAAATTAGTAAAACTGCCAGCTATCAGGATCTTCACTTACACAGAAAATGAAAAAGCAGAGAACGAGGAAAATAAGGATAACCGAGCACCTGTTTCTCTCCACCTGAATTTCCAAAGGTGTGGCGGAGGCCATTCTGAATGACATTTGAGATCCCTTCCATGCTGAAGCGCTAAAGGCAGCAACATACGGCCCGGAAGAAAAGGACAGAGAAAGAAGTTCAAAGACTATTAGTAAGAATGTAACATGATGACTTATGTGCCCAAGAGGCAAGCAGTTAGAAAATGCCACTATTCATCCAGATAAAGCAGACAAAATCATGCTATTTTTAAAATATTTTTGCTTCCATTTCTTTGCAAGCCAAAAGCAAAAGCAACTGCTTTTCTGCTACTATGTTCATGAAGATTTTTCCTAATATAGCCGATAAATTTATTCCAATGTAAACATAAGCTGTACACATGCTGGTTTTATACAAAATTTACTAATTTTCAATATACCTTTTGATATTATTTACCTACATTTTATCAAAAGTCTGAAAACTTAATATGAACAGTATGCATACTTTGAGCCTACATTTGCATATTTCTACCATCAGTGTGGAGAACATTAACATAACATTTAGCAAATGAAAATGCTGTTACTTGGAGAGCAGACCATTGCTGGTTCCCACTCAGTCTTCAGGCCACCTGCCATTGCCTTAGCGCGGAAAATGTCAATTGGAAGACGGCACATGCTTCCTGGAGAGCCGCATGGGTCCCATTTGCCAGCCTGGCCCCCAAAAACTTCTACAAAGACTTCCACTCTGTTCCTAGGAAACAATTCCAGCTTCTTTCTCCCAGCAACCTCCAAGACTTCCTAGAACTTTTTTTACTGAAAAGGGGATATTTTTTTTCGAAACTACTTATCTTGATTTGTAACCAGTCTACAATGTCACCAGGCACAGTGAAAAGAGACCAGCGGCACCTCTCTGGCGACTGAGTCAAAGGAGTTAGGTGGATTCTTACAGCATGACTAATTAAGGGGAAAAGCATCGTGGAAAAGGAAGTTAAGGCCTGATTCACTGGATGGTTCCCGTCCCTGGAATTTTATAGGGGAAAGTTGAATCAGTAAACACGTTTGAGAAGTCAGTGTAAAGAATATATAACGAGGCCCCAAGGAGTAGAAGAAAGGAAACCAAGGCAATGGTCTCTGCCCTCAAGAAATACATAGTTTAGTCCAGTGGTTCTCAAAGTATGGTCCAGGGACTCCTCCAGGAGGTCCCTGAAATTTTCTCAGGGGTCCAAGAGCTTAAAATTATTTTCTTAATACTACTAAGATGTCATTGGTCTTTTTTACTCTCATTCTCTCATGACTCACAGTGAAATATTCCAAATGACAGACTGAATGCAGAAGCAGATTTATAAATCTAGCTGTCTGCAATTAAGCCAGATATTAATGAGATTGACAACAATGTACAGCAATGACATTTTTCTCACTAAAATATGCTATTTATATAAGAATTAATGAAACTATTATTGGTATTTTTAATGAATGAATATTCTTATTTTATCAGTTTTAATTTCTAAGACAGTAAATACTGATCAATATAACCTAGATAACCTAAGCTTTTTGGAGTCCTAAATAAATTTTTTTCCCCTCAATAAATTTTAAGAGCGTTAAAGAAGTCTTGACAACAAAAAGCTAAGAAACACCAAAAGGTTTAATCCTATGTGTTTCTGTTTCATTCACATAACTCAACAGTATTACCGAAAATCTGAGTAGCAAATTTTACTATCCTGTGGGAATTCGTACAGCTATGCCTCTCCCCCTAAATAGTCCATCTTCCCTCCCCATTCTTTCCCACATCTGCAAGCCAGTTTTGTTTCAACAAGAATCAAATGTCTAGTCAAGATACTTCACTGGCCACTCTTCACTTTGCTGAGAACGTAACATTACCTTTGATGGAGAAGACTACTTTTAAAAGAGAAACCTACAGACAACTATTTTTGTAGCTTTTTTCACATGCCATCATAATTTTGTTCACATTTTTTAAACAGGCGCAGTGGCTCATGGCTGTAATCCCAGCACTTCGAGAGGCCAAAGTGGGAGGATCGCTTGAGGCCATGAGTTAGAGATTAGCCTGAGCAAGAGCCAGACCCCACCTCTACAAAAAATAGAAAAATTAGCTGGCCGTGGTGGTGTGCACCTCTAGTCCCAGCTACTCAGGAGACTGAGGCAGGAGGACTGCTGCAGCCCAGGAGTTCGAAGTTGCTGTGAGCTATGATCGTGCCACTGCACACTAGCCTGGGCAACAGAGCAAGATTCTATCTCAAAAAGAGTAAAAATAAAAAAATACAGTATCGGGCCAGGCATGGTAGCTCACGCCTGTAATCCTAGTACTCTGGGAGGCCGAGGCGGGCGGATTGTTTGAGCTCAGAAGTTCGAAACCAGCCTGAGCAAGAGCGAGACCCCGTCTCTACTAAAAATAGAAAGAAATTAATTGGACAACTAAAAATACATAGAAAGAATTAGCCAGGCATGGTGGCGCATGCCTGTAGTCCCAGCTACTTGGGAGGCTGAGGCAGAAGGATCGCTTGAGCCCAGGAGTTTGAGGTTGCTGTGAGCTAGGATAACGCCACGGCACTCTAGCCCGGGCAACACAGTGAGACTCTGTCTCAAAAAAAAAAAAAAAAAATACAGTATCAAAAAACATTTTAGGTTCCAGAGTCTACAACAAAAATTATGGGAAATTATTTTCAAATAACCAAGTCAGTTCATTTTTTTAAAAAAATTATTTCTAACAAATATATTTCCTTTCAAAAGCAACAAAGAGAAAAATACTTATTTTTAAATACTCAGTATTACCTAGCTCCATTAGCTATGGACATGTTAGAACTAGATATAAATTCAGAAAATCTCAAAGCAAGAAGAAAAGTTTAAGAATCCACGTATCAGGAAACTGGGACATACTTTATATTTGGACAGTACATTCTGAAACTCTTGCTTTATCTCCCCCATTAGAAACCTAATTCCTGCCACTGCAAAAAAAAAAAAAGAAAACAGTTGATACAAGCTTTCAAATTCATAAGAAAGGTACGTAATTTAGTTTTTCCTTATTAAATGTGCAGTTGTGGACACTGCTGAGCAATTTCAACTACTGGTAACCTGACTATTTGTGAAAGATGGCTATATGGCTTTCCTGCACCAGAATTCCAGGCTTAGTGGAATTAAGTGAAAATGCAAACATGGGAAGCCAGGTAACCTGGAAAAATACAAAACTAACAGCTGATGCTAGTGAAAGAACTTAAAGTGAAGAACTCTCAGTAGAACCTCTGCTTTGCTTCGATGGCCTCTGAGTCGGTAGCAGCAGCCAACAAGGCCCCATCGTATCCTGACTTTTGCTGGCCAGCAGATGAACAGGGAAGCAGCGTGGCACCTGTAGGATTCTACTGCCTCGTTCTACTGGAAAATTACGGAACAAGAAGATCAGAAGGTTCTACCCTCTCCCCCCAAAAAAACCCAAAGGAACAAACTGAAGGATATGCCTGAGAACATTCCTCCACCAAGTGCTCTGGTTGCTATCAACTCCCACCTCCCCAGAAATCACGCAGTAAATTTCTTCCTTCTGTGCATTTTCGGATTCTCCCTCTCTACTATTTATAGCTCCTTCCCAATAGCAACTCTAAATTCTCAAACTCTCAACCTACTTCTTTCCCCTAGCGTTTCCTGAAACAGTTCTTCCTAACATCATTTTTTTGATGCTGAAGTCCACAGCCACTCTTTAGATCTGAGATGTCCAAAACTCCTCCCTCCCTGAGCCCTTCCCTGGATTCTGAGACACCACACCTGCCAGGCTTCCTCCACCTCGCTGGCTGCCTCTTCCAAGAGGTGCTGCTTTCCGTCCTCATCCACCACATGCCAGTGTTCTCCGGGACTCCGGGACTCCGTGCCTCTTTCTTTACTCAACTCTCATATACTGGCGTTCCCCAGGGTTTTGTCCCTACTTTTTTCCGATGCGCACTCTCTGGACATCACCACTCAATAATTTCAACTTCTGCCTCCATAAATTGATAGCTCCACTTTACTAAGATCAGCAAAGTGCTTAGAACACAGACTGGCACATGGTAAAGGCTCCGTAAATTTCAGCTCTCTTGATTCTAATTTCCCTCCTAAGCTTCGACTTGTAAGTTTAATGGCCAACTGGACATCTGTATCTATGGTATGTTTAGTCTGTACCTATTGTATGTTTAATGGCCTCTTGGACATATCTATGTCACTACCTATAATGTCTGTATTTCTAAAACTCATCATATCCAAAACTGAATCCAACCTCCTCTTTCCCACTAAAAAACAAACCAAAAAATAAAAACCCTGTTCTTCCTTCAGCATTCTATTCTCCTCTCTCATTCATTTACTCATTCTTTCAAAAAACGTATCGAGCCAGATACTATTCCAGGTATTAGAGATTCAAAGTGAACAGTCAACTGAGGCCCCTCCTGCCCTCACATTCTGGCATAAGCGGGTGGGGGACACAAAAAGTCAAAGAAATAAATTAACTAGGTAACTGCAGAGAACACATGCCCTGTAGATAGCTCCAACCGGGCAATTAAAAACTGGATGCCTGCTTTACACGGGAGGTCAAAGAAAAGCTGAGGAGGTGACATCTGAGCTAAAACGTGAATTATACACCCATCCCAGATGAGCCACAAAGGACAATGGACAAAGATCTTCTCAGAGAACAAAACCAAAGGTAGCCAAACTGGCCAACGAGGGAGTTCACTCCGCAGCTAGTGCACAGACGTAGTTCTTACCCAACAGAGCGCTGCTGAGTGTGTCCATTCTCCCCTCCTTGCAGTAAGAGAAGTTTTTATTGCAGCAACCCTGTCCTCTCCTCTCTCCCCTTTGTGTGCTGGGTGTGTTGCAATGGCTGGCTTCACTTTTGGACCACAGGGGCTACATGCAGAGCCGAGGGAAAGCACAGACATCCCTCACAAATGTCGGGCTTGATACTAGCTGCAGTCACTCCCGACAAGACTTGCACACTTCCTTGTGAAAAAGGGGTGTGTGTGTTTTATGGATCCTTGTCCAAGGCAGTAATCAGTAACCCGACCCTAACTCCTCCCTCCCCTGATACCCCAAGTAATTGATTCAACCTCCTTAATATCTCTGAAATGCAACCATTTTTCCATCCCTTCTGTCACTTTCTTGGCTCAATTCTTACATGAATGACTACAACAGCTTCCTAATCCGCTCCCTGCCTCTAGCCGCCTCCTCCCAATTAGTTCTCCTTGAAATCACTGAAGTTTACCTTCCCAAAAGACAAATCCAAACATCCTACTATTATCCTAACTATCCTACTTAGAATCCTTTTTTGGCTTTCTACAGCCTTTAAATAAGGACCAAACGCCTTAGAATGGCATACAAGGCCATCCACTTTCTGGCTTCCACTCTACAATCTCCACAGCCTCGCCTTGAGTCACTTGCTTCCTCACCTCTGGCTTTCACCATAATGAACAGCTTGCATTTCCCTAGATGTCCCTGTCACCTCCAAGTGGCTGCACACACCATCCCTTCTGCTCTATGCCTGTTCCCTCCTTCTACCTGTCCTCAGGATTCAACTCAGCCTTCCCAGTCTCCTAACCCACACTAGGAGCAACAGCAATACATGCACACCTCGACCACAGAACAGCTCCAGGCACAGGAAACACTGAAAGCACTGCAGTGGTTCTGAACATAGCAATTAAACACCACACATAAGGTTCCTCACCTTTGACACTACTGACATTTCCAATCAGATAATTCTTTGTTGTCCTGTGGGCTATACGATGTTTACTAGCATCTCTGGCCTCTAATCACCAGGATGCCAGTAGTACCACCCCCTACCTCCCCATCCTACCCAGTGTGACCACAAATGTTTTCAGACATTGACTGATGTCCCCTGGAGGGAAAAGCCAGCCTGGTTGAGAACTGCTGCACTAAAGTGCACTGGATAGTACATCATCTCGATCCACACCCCATGGGCAGCACATCCCTGGAGAGCGGAAATTTACTCTGCATCCTTAACACCCATGCCTAGAACATAACTGGGGATCAATGAATAGTAGTAAAAGAAAATATAATCAAAATATTTTTAATGGGGGGGGTAGACAGCACAAGATCTAAAGAAAAACAAAGAAAGAAAAAAAGAAAATTTTGGTTAAGTTAAATTTTTCATTAATTCAACTCAGTTCTCAAAATCCTTAAGGACAGAAATAATGTCAGATACTTCTTTTGTATGTCCCAAAAAGCACAAACCAGTCTTCAGTATGTAGGAGGCACCTGATTGATAGTCAATAACTTAAACTGCAAAACGCTACAGCAATTATAACCCACACCTGGGAAATATTCCAGATTTTTGTATGGAATCGGGAATCACGTCTCAGTCAACAGTATTTGGAATCAGAACATTTTTAAACAGTCAACTTGGGAAGAAAAGTGTCTGATTAGCAACCAGAGATCTGGGCTCTCTCCCAGCTTTGCCACTGTGTGACATGAGAGCGGTCACTTAACCTCTTGAGGCCTGTTTCCTCACCTGGTAAACAGATGATTAAATGTTATTAATATGAAAGGTCTTCTGACCAGTAAATTCTGTGAATCTATGCATCAACTAAAAAGATACATTATTTTTTAAGAAAGCAAATTAAAACACATGCATTATTCACACACACACACAACAATACAGGACTAGAAAGGCCACATGAGGCTGTAAGTGCTCCAGAATGGCAGAACCACACAGCCAAGTGATGCATTCAGATTTGTCTACTCCAGTGGCTTCTTTTTCTTTTTTTTTTTTTACGAGGAAATGAGTACACTTTGAGGACAGAGACCGAGTCTTCATCTCTCCATCCCAGCACCTTGCTCAGTGCCTGGGCCACTGCAGGCATTTGTAAACATCTGCTAAGCTAAAGTATAACACTCCTAACTCTAGAACCCAGGGGTTCTTACAGCCTGTGACCTTTTCATTGTATCATGAGGTCTCTTGACTCCTTGCAGGAAAGAAAGAAAGAAAAAAAAGGAGCCAAAAGGTAAAAATAATCTGAGTGCAAATAGAATAAAGATGACATGACAGGACATAAAGTTATTTGTCAAAAGAATGAACAACAGAGTTCTGAAAAAGTCCATTGAAAAATCTAATCGAGGAAATCAACATGAGATTAATAAGGTAAAATACAATAATCCTGTTGTCATGGTTTGTAAAATAAAGGAGTGACTGAGAAATATAAAACCCCTAGGATAATAAAAGAGTAGCAAGTAGAAGATCAATGAACTAGAATGAAAAAGGAAAAGAGACCATAAGACAGTAAGACTAGAAGAATCCAAAGCGAGCTCTGTAGAGCATACAATAGATTCTGTTTTACAATTGCCCTATAAATTCAAAAAAATAATACACCCTTTTGGAAGGCAAGATGAATTTTAAAAAGAGAAAACCTCAGAGACAGATTAAATTTACTTTTTAGTAAACGTCACCTCATTTAGAAACACTCCGTTTACAGCCTTGAGAGCAGATGCAGTATTATTAGGTGCTTATAGTGCTTAACGGGGCCAGAGGGAAGATTTTCGCTATGCTTAAATTTTATAAGTAGGAAGACAGAGAGAGAGAGACATGAAGAGGGGGCGAGGGGAGGAGGGGAAGAGGGAAAGACGGAGGGAGAGAGAAGCATTTATTTGTTGAACACTTGTCAAGGTAAAAGCACCACAGACATGTCAAAGCACTGACAGAACTGAGTCTCAGGGTTAGGAATGCTAAATGAAATGAAGGACATTAAAGATTTGTTATAGTTTAATTAAAATAAACAACTGCAATATTGGGTATGTCAGAAAGCCCAATCCTCCCTCCATTTCCAAATCTGGAGTAAAGAATCGAAGGCTCAAAGTGTAGAGCTGGTGAAGATTCTGAGCCTAAAGTTACGCTGTAATCTATCCATCCATTTCCCACAACTTCTTTAGGAAGGAAAAGTTACTAGTGCCGCAAAATGCCCCTCTCAGAATGGAACTTTTGATATGAGCCCATTTATAAGCAGGAAAATGATTAAGCGTTACAGCACTTACTTTATTGTTCCCCTCGCTACTGACAAATGCCAAGGCAATGTGCGTGGCGAGCACGGGGGAAGGGGTTTCCTCCACGCAGGGCTTGGATAACACTGTTTATGCTGAGAATATTCACACCGCCTCGTGATCATTTCCTTCCCTGGTCTGAGTATGTTCTCAAAGTCCCCAAATCAGTCATTCTCTGGAAACTTTTCTCAGACAAAATCAGGAACAACAAAGTGTTAACAAGACATAGAACAATTAAAAAAAAATCCATAAAAATCTGAAAGACAAAGAAATGGGCCAAGATCTCCAAGCCCATACATAACATGGCCTGCGTAGCTTAAAAGAGGAAAATTCAGGCCACAGTTCCTCGCACCCCCTTCCATACAAGTCTGCACAACTTCACTCCAGTGCACGCTGGTTCTGTGAGCTACGGCCTCGCTGTTGAGCTTTTGCTTACTCACTTATGAAATGGTCATAATAATAATAATCCCCTACTTTATAGGCTTGTTGTGAGGGTTAAATGAAATAATCCATGGGAAGTACTTACCGAAGTGCTCAGCAAATGCCAATATTCAAAAAGTCTTGACTATATTCCTTTAAAAAAGGCTAGAATAATATTTTAGACACAACTTCCAAAGAAAAGCAACCATACCTTTCACTTTTCTCCTCAACAGCAAAAACAGCTCTTCCAGTTCCCCTAATATAAATAAAATTGGAACTGAGAAATAATAAATTTCTGATTACCGTCCCTAGCTTAAAGAACTGAAAACAACATAAAAAAGAGACA
>NW_012150063.1:9787885-9789002 GCF_000956105.1 Propithecus coquereli | reverse complement strand
GGAGTGCAATATACAGAAGCATCAAGAACCCAAAACAGCATGGTTATTTCAAAGAAATGCATGTAGGTTACCATAGTGATAAATGAACAATGACCTTCATTCCAGTCTCTATCCCACCTTCTACTCCTCCAGATGCTGCAAAACAGGATGAAGGAAATATAAAGTCTTCTGCTCTCTTGAATCGTATTTCCCAAAGAGATCTACTCCTCTAACCGCCCCTGCAAACTACAGTTGGAAAGGGACCAGGCAGCTTCCCTGGCCAATCAGGAGCAGCAGTGCCGTAGTGCCCACCCTACCCTAAGGCAGCTCCACAACAGCATCACTACCAACCACCTGCCCAAGCCTTTTTTTTTCTTCATGGCTCTGATTACAACCTGAAATTACACTGTCTACTCATTCTTTTCCTTCTCTATTACCTGTCTCCCTCATTACAATGTAAGTTCCAGGAGGGCATGAGCCTTGTCTGTTTCATTTGCCACTATATCATGAACAGCACTTGGCACAAGGAAGCAATACACAAATTTTTGCTGAATGAATGAATGTTGTTTCATTTTACCCAACTTATAACATTATGGTTATTTTGGGGGTTTTTTGGTTTTTAGTGTTTGGTATTTTTTTTTTTTTTTTGCTCCCTAGATTGAAAGCATTATGGTTATTTCAAAAACTAAAATTCAAATCAAGATAACATTTTACTTTTATAAAATACTCAATATTTTCTGTACTATTAATATTTAATGTATTTTCATGCTCTAATGAAATTTGCTAATGTTTAAATAGCATCCCTAAGCCCATTTTTTTTTTCACTGCAGCAAATATTTGAAACAAAACATGTCTCCAAAATTAACACCTAAAGACTTTAACCCTGCTCTATACCCACTCAGATATTTCATCAGAGTATCTCTAGGCCAAATAGAAAAAGGGAGCACTTATGGATAAAGTGTTACACCAAGTACAAATTCACGTATTGTTTCTTTCTTTTTTTTTTTTTTTTTGAGACAGAGTCTCACTCTGTTGCCCTGGCTAGAGTGAGTGCCGTGGCATTAGCCTAGCTCACAGCAACCTCAAACTCCTGGGCTCCTGCGATCCTCCTGCCTCAACCTCCCGAGTAGCTGGGACT
>NW_012150063.1:9783828-9787785 GCF_000956105.1 Propithecus coquereli | reverse complement strand
AATTAAATTAATTATTGCCAAATAGTTTCAAAGCCACTAAAACTTGAGTAAAATAATTAATCTTGGCAATTTTATAAATTCTTTCCTGATTCCATGGATACTTTCCATCCTGCCTCACTTAACGATGGGGATACATTCTGAGAAATGAGTCATTAAGCAATTTTGTCATTGTGTGAACATTATAGAGCGTACTTACACAAACCTCAATGGTGTAGCCTACTACACACCTAGCTCTATAGTATAGCCTATTGCTTCTAGGCTACAAATCTGTACAGCATGCTACCATACCGAATACTGCAAGCAACTGTAACACAATGGTATTTGTGTATCTAAACACATGTAAACATAGAAAAGGTGTAGTAAAAATACAGTATTATAATCTTATGAGGCCACCATTGTATACACAGTCCAACATTAACCAAAATGTCGTTATGCAGCACATGACTATATATAGTAAGAATACAAGGCTGGGTGCAGTGGCCCATGCCCGTAATCCCACACTTTGCAGGGTGGGAGGATCACTTGAGGACAGGAGTTTGAGACAAGCCTGGGCAACATGGCAAGACCCCATCTCTACAGAAAAGTTTCAATAAATTAGCCAGGCATAGTGGTGTACATCTGTAACCCTAGCTACTTGGGAGGCTGAGGCGGAAAGATTGTTTGAGCCCAGCAGTTCAAGATTGCAGTGAGCTATGATTACACCATGGCACTCAAGCCTGGGCAACAGAGCAAGATCTTGTCTCTAAAAAAATAAAATATAAATAAAAATACAATTTCATGGCATATTATGGCTTTTATGTGAACTTGTGTTATATTAACAATGACCTCTCTAAGATATAAAGATATCAAGAATGGACTCCTGATTTTCACTACATTAACTGCTGGGTCATGGAAGCTCACTATTACCAGCCTAACGCCAAGAAATCATTACAGAAAACAAAGAGTAGATAATAATAAAATATCAAAAATTGGTGATGACATATTTCTCTAGGCAATACTATCTTTCATAAAACAAATTTTTCTTCATTTAAATAATTCATAATTCATAGGTTTGAATTATCAAAGTAATAACCACTATACATCCACGTTTCTCTCCACCCTACATTGACCTTTCATTGCCCTAATACTAACTTTTAGGAAATACTATGCAATAAAGAAAAATACAGAGAAACACTATCAAACATCATCAAAAAATTATTGTTGAAAGTGTGTTAAAATTTACATTCAAGAATGTGTATCAGGTAGAATTTATTCTGTCAAGCATCATTGCTTAGAAAAGGGAGGGGGGGAATCAGTGGCTTTTCTACTTCTCTATCTTCCTTTAAACGACCTTTTATCACTATATATAAACACAGTATGCCCAGGAACTTCCAATATTTGTATTCATTTTGTTTGTCCCCAGATCTAGAGACCACTGGTATACCTGCTGGCTCTGTTCACCTAGCTACTGGGACACACACAGCACAAAGGTCTGTTGTTGGGCAGGAAGCTTGCAGCATGTGGCGGAGAGATTGGCCAAGGTGCCACCATCTATGGGTAAGATTCAGGCTGCTGCTAATGGTGCCCTGAGGAAAGAAACTCAACACAGCCTTAGGATAAAGCACAGCAACATTTTAAACATAAACTTTAGACACGTTATAGTGATCTTTTTATCTACACAAACTCACTTAAATGGAGTTCACATCTTTTTTTCTAATTTTTAATTTTACTAAATCTAAGTCAGAGATTGGCTAACTTTTTCTATAAAGGGCCAGACAGTAATTGTTTTCTCAAATTCAACTCTGTCCTTACAGGACCATAGCATATCGAGGGTATGTAAATGAATGACCATGGCTGTGTTCCCATAAAACTTTATTTATAAAACAGGTGAAGGGTCAATTTAGCCCCTGGGCAGTAGTTTGTCTTGTTAATCCCTGGTCTAAATCATCTTAGCAAATGTGCTATTTAAAAATTCCAAATTAAAAAGAAGCGGGGGAGGGAGCCAGGTCCATGTTTTTTTAAACAGAAGCCCCAAATTCAAGTAGATGTGCCAGAACAGTTCCTTCTAGGCTTAGATCTAGGATAAAACAGAATAAGACGATCTAATAGTAGCTGTCTAAATAAAAATAAATTTTTCTCTTATCTTAAAGTTAGCTTTGGTTAAGATTAAATGAAAAACTATTACTGGGACATTTTTGCATTAAAAAGGAAACAAAAATAGATTGGCTATTAGTCATAATATGAGCTAAGTGAGTCACAAAAACAGGGCAATGCATCTGTGAAACAAAATATATAGGAGAAAGAGTATCCATCACCTAACCCTTACCTCTCCCCCATCTTCAAGCAATTATCTTCCCAACTCCCAAATGCAATAAATTAGGGTAATATGAATCTTTTTACAACAGAATTTCTTATTTTCTCCAGTACCCATTAGTCATTGTGCTAATATCCCAAAAGTTTTCAGGATAAACTTTTTCAGGGTAGACCTGAAGCAGTTATACATTTTTGATGGTAGTAAGTACAACACACTAGAAATTCTCTTGAAAGTTCAATGGAATGATGGCAAACAGAAAAGATTATAGACCTTGATCTTCTCAGCCATAGAATATGTGACCTTACACATGACATTTAATTAAAAGATATTACTGGATGCTCAAAGAGTAAGTATATCCATTTTCATCCATGTAAGTTTACTAAGGTATGATGATAAGCAATAATGTCTTTACAACTTCAGGTAACTCTAGACGAACAGCAACTACTAAATTAAAACATAAGCTGATATACATCCACTTACTCTTCTACTCATGAGAACTGCCACTGAAATTCAATAACCTGTGAATATCTTTGATATAAACAGAAGCCCAGCCAAAAGACAAAAATCCCCAATAGAACAATAAATCAAATACCACAAATCCAAATCCTCTGGGATTCAATCTCCCTTATAGTGAAGTTTCAATTCAACAAACATACGTTAAGTGACGTGCAAAGAACCAGAAATTAGGTGAGGTGCTGGGGAAACAATGTGAACAAGCCTTTAAAGAGACTGCACTCCGCCAGAGGAGAGACTGAAGCCAATGATTACAATACAGTATGGCACTGCAATATCAGAAGTACGTGCTCCCTCACAAACATGAAAAACAGCTCAAATATGACATAATAGGCAACTCATGAAAGAATACGAATGGTCAAAAGATCAAACCATTGTTTTCCCATCCAATCAGTATATATTAAAAGGCTAATAATATCCATTGTTGGTGGGAGGTGTATGGAAATAGTCATTCTCATGCTATTACTGGGTTATATTTCTGTAGAACAATTTGAACAGCTGGTCATTTAAAACCCTTTAAAGCTGTGTATTATTTGACCTGGAAATTTTACTGGTTTCAGTGAGTGGGAGGACTGGTAGTTTCACAACAAAAAGAAAAGATGTAAGAAAAAAATTCAATTTTAAGGAAATGGTAACTTTGATTTGATACTATAAATTTGAAATTCCTACAACATATCCAAAGAGAAATGCCTAGTAGGCACTTGGACATATATAATATCATTTATCAGGGTGTTTGGTAGTCTTACATGTATTATTTCATTTAATCCTCCCAAAACACAAAGGCATCTGTATCTAGTGGCAGGACAAGGATCCAAACACAGCTCTTAATCCAAAGCTCTTAATCAACATGCTATTCAGCCTCCATGGGTTTGGCACTTGGCAGAAAGGTCCAGGGTAAAAATATAGATTTGCAAGTTTATCTTTCATTCCCTCACTTGTTCAGCAGAAATTTACTAGGTACCTAATGTTAGGCCAAAGGATACCAAAAAAGTAAAGTTAAATTTCCTATCCTTAGGGAGCCATAATAGAGACAGGCAAAAATACAAAACATTGCAGTATGCTATGACGGTGCTGATAGAAATAGTTAGGAGGAATAATACTAACCCCAAAAGAAGGAGAGAGTAGTCAATTCTGCATTGGAGGAAGAATCA
>NW_012150063.1:9777736-9782363 GCF_000956105.1 Propithecus coquereli | reverse complement strand
CTCACGTATTGTTTCAATGAAACATTCTTGAAGAACAATGGAAGGAAGCTATTCTATACTTAAAAAGAAAATCCAAGTCCTGCTAATAAAACAAAAATATCTCAGGTAGGAAGAAAGAAGTGACTGACATTACTTGAAAAACAGATAACACTTGACATCTGTAAGAAGGTCACTGGTTTTAGAAATTTTGTATCCCTGATGAAAGCAAACTCATAGAGATCAGGCCTTGCCAAAACCGCATGTTACATAAAATGTTTGGCAAGGTCTCCTGGAATCTGTTTATCCAACTGGCCATTTCACTTACGGGGTTCTTTTGAGCAACCTACCACTCTTTTTAGAATCATAGGTTTCAGGCTACTTGAGTTACAGATGGGATAGTCTTTCTTCATCATTTTCAGTTTTAAAAAGATACAGAAAACGAGTACCACAAGCTTAGTCATGCCATTACTGTCCTGATTAAAATTTTTGACACAAACAGTAAGTCAGGACTCAAGAAGCAACTTCAGAAATTCAAATACTATGAAAAAAATTACTCTTACTATGAATTTATTTCAAGACTAATGAAGGTTCAAGTAAGACCTAACTCTTGCCTTGCCAAATCCATTTCTCAATATAAATGCCATGTAAAATTACAATGGGTTTACTCTATCCCTTTTTACATGGGAGTTACAAAAAGAAGCCTTTAAACCCCTCTAGGGATAAATTTACTTTTCTCAGCCAAGCGTTAACACCAATAAATGGAGGATTTACATGTAATCCCTAAAAGCAAATAGGTAGAAAGTACCAACCATGCTATGACTTTTTAACTAAGCATTTTATTCAATCCCACTTGTATAACAGGGTAATTTAAAGGATGTAATTGTTTAAAATGTGAGATGCAAATGTAAAATATTGTCTATGATATTTTAAAGCAAATTTTCCAAGATTGTATATTCAAACAAATGTGGGGGGGGCGGTCTCAGAGTCGTTGCTTGGAGTAACTAAATAAACACCTATTCAATCAATACTGCCGCTTTTCAAAAATAAAAGACCTGAGAACTTTTTCAAAGTCAACATATAAGCTATGCCCTTTCTAACTAGGTACAAATGGACATTACATTAAGAAAATGTGGATTTATTCCTAGGTTAATAACGGTATAATAAATGGGCTACACAGTAAGACTCTTTTTGTTTATATTAGCCCCTCACAGGTGGCCTACCAACCTAGAACTGTATCCTTTTTCTAGGATTCCATCAGCATTTAGTTAATGACATCTATTTCTCTAGTAAGTATTCTTTAGAAAAAAATAAATCAAGACTTAATCAAAGACAGAATTTAGATTATTACAAGCCGTAATAGCCAGTTTGTGATTTGTATTACCATGTTATCAATATCATGAATTAAAAAGAGATGTTTCCTTTAGAAAAACAGATTTCTTTTTATACACTAAAAATAAAACCAACATTTCTTCACACGAACAAAATCAAGGTGACACTATACAGAAAAATGAAATGGCCATAAAATTAATAAGGAAATGCATCTTGTATAATTTACAGTTAATGTTTATGACGAAATTTATCCATATAATTAAAACTTGAGACTTAATCACTTAAGAAAACTGAAAAGAGCAGAAAACAAAAATCCTTATACAAAGGGGTCGAAGTTACAAATATTCTAAACTTGTTTTAACCAGTCACTAATATTCTAGTCTGAAAAATGATAGGCCAAATGGCTAATGTTATATAACTGCCACTGACAGCCTCACATTCCAACCTAACTGATAAATCGGAAGAACCTGTTTACGAATCAGTCTCTGTCTTTAGGCTCAGCACAGTTCTGCTATCTCTAAAAGAATCCCCTTTTAATTTCTTATTATGCAACTCATAAGAGTTAAGCAAAACTGATAAAATAAAACCAGCCAAACAGAAATAACCACTATTAATATTTGGAAGCAGTAAAAAAAATGGTCACTTGCTAAAGCTTCTTTTACGACATTCTCCTCTTCTTTCCACTTCCTTCCCTCCTAAACATTTCAGTATTAAAATATTCAGATAACCATTATAACCCTCACTAAGAAAACAACCCACTGAAGAAGCTGGGCACAGTGGTGTGTTCTGGAATAGACTCCCCGTGCGCCCCAGCTAGAAGCACAACACTCCTGCCCGCGTACGACCGGCCACGAAACCCACTTCCGGTGCCCGATGCCTCCTGCGAAACATCACTTACTGTGCCAGGCATATGACTTCTCTCGCTCTTCCCATTCTGAGAGCTGCCATTTTTGAGTTTCTTTTTCTTTTTGGCTGTTTCTTTGTGTTCTTTCTGTTTGTTTTGCACTTCAATAAGAACAGAAATAAAGCTGTTTTTCACTTCCTTTTCAAACTCCAGTTCATCTCGCCGGGCCAACTGCTGCACCAGCTCCTCAGAGTACTCCTTAATGGCAGTCTCGATTTCCTCTAGCAGTTCATTTAATTCAGACACTGAGAGCCTTTTTACTCCTATGACCAAAAACAAAGTACAGAAGATACTAAGACAAAAACGTTTCAAGGGAGCAAAATAGGGTGTTTTATGCCAAAGAGCAAAAATTATGTTTCAAGCAATTAAATTGATTGTGATCTTCTCAGATGCCTAAAACTTCTGGAGGGCAGGTCTGAGTAGAGGGAGGTGGGCAAAGTCACTTCTCAGCTAGCTGAGAAGAAACGTGTAACAAAAATTTTTTAATTGTGTAAATAAATCAACCCATGAATAGTACTTGAGTCAAGACTAAGAAAGCTTGTAGGAGGAAAAGAACAAACACAAAAGCAGAGGGAGAACACAGAAACTACCTGCTGACAGGAAATGGCGAGCAATGGAGCAGGGCTCTGGGACACCTCTGAAGAGAGGAGTGGATTTGAGAAAATTAAACTAAATACACGTTTAATCACATAGGCCCCAATTTGTGAAGGAAGATGAAAGGGAAAATATTTCCTGAAACCCCCCATTTCAGTCTTTTGTCAGCACCTCCCCTCATGCGAGAGATAGGACGTTGTTGAAGTTCCAGTCGCCAGTACCTCAGAATGTGGAGATGAGCTCTTTAAAGAGCTTTAAAGTTAAATGATGGCATTAGGTTGGGCCTTAATCCAATCTGACTGGGATCGTAAAAGAGGAGATTAGGACACAGGCACACACAGAAGGAAGACTATCAGAAGACACCAGGAGAAGGTGGTCATCTGAAAGCCAAACAGAGAGGCCTCAGAAGAAACCAGACCTGCCAACGCCTTAATCTCGGACTTCTGGGCTCCAGACTTGTGAGAATATAAATTTCTGCTGTTTAAGCCATCCAGTCTGTGGTACCTTGCTCTGGCAGTCTGAGCAAACCAATACATATTTTGGTATCTGTATTGGGTATCAGGACTGTATTTTGGAATCAGAACTCCAACAATGCTAACCCCATATCTACAGCACCATGGTCAAGTCAGACCTTCCAGAAGAATTTAGTCTGTCTGACCTTCCGTAAATTGAAAAGCTGCCACAAGACACAAAGGGATTTAAGTAACTAAGCTTCAGACTTCTAGTCATGCCATAAACATAAAATTAGGTAATAGCATGAGTTGAGCAGATGTAGACCCCATTAGTGTCTGTTCGAGGAGGGGACCAGTCATATGGCAGTGATTAGGAGGACACTCAGCCTCAGGACATGCACAGGCTGGTTACAGTTACTCAGAAACTTTCCATGACAGCCAACTGTACAGTTTCTAGAGTTCATCATTCTCACGTACGTCAAACAGATCCACAGTTCCAAATTTCTTCATAGTAACAGGCAAGACAACTACTCATACAGATAGGAGTTATTTTTAACAAATAATTACTGAATATCTATTCTACGTTATGAATTGTGATGGCAATGGGGTATGTTACGGACTGAAGGGAATTATGTCCCCCCAAAAGTTCATATGTTAATGTCCTAACCCCCAGTACCTCAGAATATAACAGTATTTGGAGATATGGTCTTTATAGAGGTAATTAAGTTAAAACGAGGTCCTTAAGGTGAGCCTAATCCCATATGACTGCTCTACGTATAAAAGGAAATTTGGACACAGACACCACACGTATAAAGGCAAGATGAGGTGAAGTCCCAGGGAGAAGACAGCCATCTACAAGCCAAGGACAGAGGCCTCAGAAGAAATCAACCTTGTCAACACTTTGATTTCAGATTTCTAGCCTCCAGAACTCTGAGAAAATAAATTTCTATTGTTTAAGCCAGTCAGTCTGTGGTACTTTGTTAAGGTAGCTCTGGCAAACTAATACAGGGTTCCAAGGTAAATATGACACAGTCCCTAAGTGATGATAAAAATATGTCCCGAATATTACCAGAGGGCTTGGCAAGGCTATGTAACCCAGCCTGTGAGAATCAAAGCTTTCTGCAGATGGCCACAGTATACATTTGATATGGGCAAAAAGTACAAAAAGCACTGGTTTAAGTAGGGTGTCTTACTCTCTTCATAACTGCTTGTGCTAGACCTCTTAAGAGTTTGAATTTCCTGGGAAAGCATTGAAAGCCGATCTGACTGTGTGGGGGTTTCGTCATCTTCTGGGTCCGGTGATTCCTGCATCATTTCTTCAATTTCTTCAATAACCTTCCAAAATATACAGACCACTGTTAATCAAATA
>NW_012150063.1:9773203-9776954 GCF_000956105.1 Propithecus coquereli | reverse complement strand
AAAAAAAAAAAACTATTAAATACAATTAAATGGAGGAGTAAAACATTATGAGTGTATTTAACACGCTTTATGAACCAACAAGCTTAACAGTTAACACTTCTACTGAGGAAAAACAAAAGCAAATCTGAAGGATGTAGGACAATGTTAAGTACGAGAAGACTTTCCAAAATAGGCATTGTAAAATCCTACAATGAGACACTCAAGGGGGCCACAAAATCTGTTACTCTGAGTCTCAAAAACAGGGATAGTTTGTGGCATTCAGGCAGATCACTGAGGGGACAATGAACTCTCAGGGTCATGTCCTTCCCTGGAATATCACGCGCTACCTCAAAACAGTCCACCAACCTATTATTACCTTGCGTTTTAAGCACCACATTCTTTCCAGGCCTAGAACAATCCAACCACAGATATGACCAAGGAGCATCAAAATGACAATATTTTAATGTACCTTTCTAATGTACTCCTCCCAACCTTGCCATAATATATCTCCTTACTGACCTTGTCTTTCCAGCCTAAAAATAGACTGTGGTAGAATGCACAGCTCGAGTATCCATGGAATATTTTATTTCAGGAAGAAGTTCTTGCATCACATTATGACAATACAACAGAGGTGGGAAGAGTATTCAGAAAATGAGAAAGCTGATTCAACTGGTTTTAAATGAATACAGAGTTGACATTATTAGAGCATTCCATAAGAATAATGCTCACTTCTTTCTGGGGTACACAATATGTACTTCTAATAAGTGCTAATGATTTTTACCCAGGGTTTTAAAGAAATTAAATAATTTCTACAGATATTTTATAGTTTTTCCATGCATGGATAAATCTAAAGAAACCAGGAAATTCACATGATTTTTCTGATTTTAAGTAATACCCCTCCCTTAGTAACTTCCTGTACTAACTTGCTGTACTCTTTAACAATGCTTATGTTGGAAATCTTTCCAAGTAACATAATCCCTTCTGCTTCAGATTACATATACTTTCTTTTTTTTTCCCCTCAGTGGAAGAGCTGACTGTTAAGCCTGTATAAACTAGAAAATATAAGAAAAATAAGTAAATTCCAAAAGCCATCATTTATTGCCACAATAAGAAATCAATTTTCAGCTCTAGAGTCACCTTTCCTTATGTTAATGAATATCTCCTTTATACCTGATCTGCGGTGAAGAGGGGTTCATCGTGAACACAGGAGACGATGATCGAATGCATATCCAGCTGTTCTCTCAGCTCCTCGTCATCTGAGGTATCAAAGAGCAAACTGTCACTTACCTAAAAACGAAAACACCCACTGTTAAAAGCAGGACACATTCTAATCAAAACAAAGTCCACATCTTTAGGTAAGAAAGGCTGCAGAGGAAAGCATCTACTGAGAGCTTTCCCTTGAAAGGCAAAAATTGTTACAATCACTCTGAACCAGGCAGTGTGCGCCTATTCATCTCGAATAGAAATGAGAGGAATGTAGAATAAACATGAAATTGCTAAGATGCTGCATACATCCCCTATTGCCTGATATAGATACATACTTAGCTGTTTTTTGCATCGGGAAGAGTGCTATAAAAGCTAATAGATGTGCAGGAAAAAATATGGTATTCATTGGCAAGTTGTAGCAATGAGAAGGGAGAAAATGGGCAGGTTTAGCAACAAATGTTATTCTAACAATAAGATTGGTATATGTTACAAATTCTATAGAAAACATAAAAGTCAGTTAATTGCAAACTAATTCAAATATTCAGAGTAAAAGATAAGTAATCAACTCCCTGTAAGACAGATCTGTCCATGAGGGTCACACTTAGCTCTTCCAGTCTAACCTTTCTTCTTCCAAAAATAGAATGTCCCTAGGTTCCAAAAACATCTTAAAACCTGACTGGGCTGGAGAGTCTCCACCACCATTTTCCACCCTTCTCAGTGCCCCAGGAGGCTAACCTTTATGGACTACATCAAAGGATGCCCTTGACACTGGCTTCCAGTGGGTGTAACACCATTGGCAGACACCAGGAGACTGGAGGGTGGGATGGTAAGGGCTGGGCATTTATTCTTCTGTCTTCCTCCCTGCCAGACTGCCACTTGTCAGCTGTGGCTTTTTATCAAAAGCCACAGCTCTCATCAACAGACCTCTCCCCCACAGATAATCTCTCCAGTCTAATAAGCTCTTCCCCTCCTTAGCTCTTCATGCTCAGGGCTGCTAAAGCACTAGTTGCTGTTGCTAGAGTTGGTTTCCCTTAACCCTGTCCACATCAATACAGACAGCCCCTTTTATCATGACATAGAGCTTAGTACTAGTAATGATAGTAAAAGCCCTACCTGGAAAAAATTCAGCAGATTAAAGGGAACAAGTGAACATCTATCATCTATCTATCTGCCATAACATGACTATTGAGGTGATGAATAGAACTGAAATTAGAACTCCATTCCTCAGGAAGAATTAGCACACACAGAGTTCCCAAAGAACAAATGGGCAACAAGGACTACGTAAAATGCTACCATGTCATTATACTACATAGTGTGTGTTAAAATAATACAATTTTATACTGGGAAAATTACTTAATTTACCAGTGTAGAGGAGGTATATAAAATTGAAGATACAATGGAGTAGATGTAGGTCCCTACTGCTTCTCTAGTTCCTCATACAGGAGAATCTTAAGTTTAAGGGTGAACACGGCCCCAGAGCAAGAAACCTGAAGGTGAGAAGGACCAAGGAAAGAACCCCCGGCATCCTAACTTTCAAACATCAGGCTGGGAGAAGGCTATGTACACACTTCAGGGTCCACCTAGCACCATATAATGCAATCCATGCTGTACCACAGCGATGACGTCCCTCCTCCTTCCATTTCTCACTGCACCATCACAGCCTAGGAAAGGACTAGCCATGGCCTTCCACACATCATGAGATTTCAGAACCCTGTGTGTAAAACAAGAATCTAAAAGTTTCCAGAAAAAAAAAAAATCATCACATGAAAAGGATCAGGAATCTAAATGTCACTTGAATTTTCAATAGCAATAGCAATAACACATGCTAGAAAACAATCAGTGTAATTTGTGTTTCAATAAATTCCACCCTAGAATCTGGTATCCAGTTAAACTAACAATTAGGCAGGAGCTTAGAATAAAGACATTTTCAGACATACAACTTCTCAAAAAGTTTACCTCTCATGCACCCTTTCTCCAAAAGCAACCAGAGGAAAATGAAAAGAGAAAAAGGGTCTAACACAACAAAGAGATGAAGAGAATTCTTGTAATGATGGTGAAGTGAAAATCCCAGAATGATGGGTGTGAAGATAAACTAAAGAGTAACCGGTTCAGATTAGAATTGTTACCGCAGAGCATTAAGAAAAGCAGGAGAGAGCAAAAAAAGTGACAGAGAGAACAGAGACTGATAAATTACCTAGGGTATTCCATTTACCAAAATGAGTTCTATGGCTCTGCTGAGGCTGAATTGTGAGCTAATTATAAACTAAACCACAAAAAAGGCAATTATTATTACCCTAAGAAAAAACCCAGTAAAAAAAGAGGAAACTTAATCATAATACACCAAAATGAGTCAACCATGAACACCTAAACGGTAAATATAAATGAGGAAGATTAACTTAACCACAGATTTTTTTTTATATAATTACATTGGGAAGAGGAGAGAAGGGAAACTTTTTGTGAGGGTTATGGGACTGGAGGTTGGAGCAGGAATGTAAGAGACCTAAACCTTCATCCTCTGGGTAGAAAGTAATTGGGTAAAGTCTAAAATTGAAAAAATAAAATCAAG
>NW_012150063.1:9771134-9771858 GCF_000956105.1 Propithecus coquereli | reverse complement strand
TCAACATCAGTTATTCAGAAACTATCAGTCCAATTCCTAACTTACCCTTTTTTCTGAGAGGTTCAGAGTAAGCAAATGCAACGTCCTAGTATGCGTGACATGATTGCTTCTTACATAGTCCTTGTCACCCATTTGTTCTTCAAAACTCAAATGTGTGCTAATCCTTCCTGAGGAACAGAGTTCTAATTTCAGTGCTATTCATTTCATCACCAGAATGGTCACATCACAACAGATAGATTACAGATGGATGATCACTTGTCCACTTTAGTCTGCTGAGTTTCTCCAGGTAAGGCTTTTAGTATCACTACTAGTACCAAACTCTAAGTCATTACTAATCACCACCTTGGCTATTCCATAATTCTGGCATTGAAAACATTCAAAAAGCAGCAAAAGGGAATTAATTCCCAAGAACAATACAAGAAGTACAGTCATCCCTCAGTATCCATGGGGGATTGGCTCCAGGACATGGCCCTCCATACCAAAATCCACAGATGCTCAAGTCTCTTATATAAAATGCGGTAGTATTTCCATATAACCTGCACACACCCTCCCGTATGCTTTAAATCATATCTAAATTACTTTTAATACCTAATATAATGTAAATGCTATGTAAATAGTTGTTATACAATTTTTTTTTATTTGTATCATTTCTATTGTTGTATTGTTACAAACTGTGCATTTTATTCAATGAAATTGGATTAGAGTGCCCCATTCCTGCTGCTGA
>NW_012150063.1:9744660-9770169 GCF_000956105.1 Propithecus coquereli | reverse complement strand
GGTCTCACTCTGTTGCCCCGGCTGGAGTGCACTGGTGCCATCATAGCTCGAACTCCTGAGCTCAGGCAACCCTTCTGCCTCAGCTTCCTGAGTAGCTGGGACTACAGGTGTGTGCTAACACATTCAGCCAATGTTTTTATTTTTATTTTTTTTAGAGACAGGATCTCGCTATGTTTACCCAGGCTGGTCTCAAACTCCAGGCCTCAAGTGATCCTCCCACCTCAGCCTCCCAAGGTGCTGGAATTATAGGCATGAGCCACCATGTGTGGCCCTGTTTCTACTCTTTAAGGTATAAAGACGGATTTTAAAAGTCCCTGTCCTTGAAAAAATGCATATGGAAGGAGGAAGAAGGCAAAGTAGATGTTCCTAAGCCAAAATGAATTGGAAGCATTCTATCACATAAGGATATTCAAGAATGGCACCAGATTTAGAATAGGTTCACAGCAACTGCCAAAACACATGAGTAATACCAGTAAACTATTAGAATAAATTTCCATGACAACAGAAATAATGATCCCAGATCATCTTTACAGAGAGGCAGCCAAGTCCATTCCCCACAGAGATGGCATATGCTAAGGGCTGGAATCCCTCTCAGGCTTTGAAAACTAACCTTGGCTGTCACGGGTAGCATTATTCACTCTCCCATTCGGCATAAATGTGCCTTCTTTTTGCCAAGCATTCCCATCGCTCCTGCCTATGCCAGACTTAGACACAGAGCTGGTGGTACTGTTTCCCTGTATAAAATTTAAGATACATCAAATGGAAAAAATGCACCCAGGTAAGAATTTGGAATATACCACTACAGTTGTCTTACTCTAGAAAAGACTCATCAAACTTAGAAGTGTGCCATCTTAACCTTCAATGAAAAAATAAATAAATAAACCACTGAAATCTAGCAAACTAGTTTTCCTGAATGTTTTTCTCATCTTAACGCAAAAAATAAAAAATCTCCCTTTGTCAAGAAAAAAATTTCATATACACTGTTTTATAACTAGAATAATCTAAAGAATGCTTTCACAAGGTAAATTTTGCATAGCTCAGTCATGGAAAGAATAGAGCACCCGGGTGGTAATGGCAAATACAATAACTTTCTCAGGTTAAAAAAAAAAACAAAAACTTAATTATATATTAATTAACAGAATGACATGATTGCTTCTTACATAGTCCTTGTCACCCATTTGTTCTTCAAAACTCAAATGTGTGCTAATCCTTCCTGAGGAACAGAGTTCTAATTTCAGTGCTATTCATTTCATCACCAGAATGGTCACATCACAACAGATAGATTACAGATGGATGATCACTTGTCCACTTTAGTCTGCTGAGTTTCTCCAGGTAAGGCTTTTAGTATCACTACTAGTACCAAACTCTAAGTCATTACTAATCACCACCTTGGCTATTCCATAATTCTGGCATTGAAAACATTCAAAAAGCAGCAAAAGGGAATTAATTCCCAAGAACAATACAAGAAGTACAGTCATCCCTCAGTATCCATGGGGGATTGGCTCCAGGACATGGCCCTCCATACCAAAATCCACAGATGCTCAAGTCTCTTATATAAAATGCGGTAGTATTTCCATATAACCTGCACACACCCTCCCGTATGCTTTAAATCATATCTAAATTACTTTTAATACCTAATATAATGTAAATGCTATGTAAATAGTTGTTATACAATATTTTTTTTATTTGTATCATTTCTATTGTTGTATTGTTACAAACTGTGCATTTTATTCAATGAAATTGGATTAGAGTGCCCCATTCCTGCTGCTGATGTTCTTCTCTTGGAAACTGTGAAAGAAACTCTACTATGCTATTTTTTGAAATGTCAAAAAAGTACTCATGGGCCGGGCGCAGTGGCTCACGCCTGTAATCCTAGCTCTCTGGGAGGCCGAGGCGGGCGGATTGTTTGAGCTCAGGAGTTCGAAACCAGCCTGAGCAAGAGCGAGACCCCGTCTCTACTAAAAAATAGAAAGAAATTAATTGGACAACTAAAAATATATATAGAAAAAATTAGCCGGGCATGGTGGCGCATGCCTGTAGTCCCAGCTACTCGGGAGGCTGAGACAGGAGGATCGCTTGAGCCCAGGAGTTTGAGGTTGCTGTGAGCTAGGCTGACGCCACGGCACTCACTCTAGCCTGGGCAACAGAGTGAGACTCTGTCTCAAAAAAAAAAAAAAAAAAAAAAAAAGTACTCATGGCCTCTATGGATTCAGCACTATTTTAAATAATACAGAAAACAGGGGAAAAAAAAACTTTCCATCATGATCTCTGACCTTACAGTCTCACTGACGAGGTTTTTCACTCATTCCCTCAACAAACAGATGTCTTGGTACTCACTATGTGCCAGGCAGTGGTAGTTACTAAAAACACAAATACAAAGATATTTGTCTGCTGGGAAGTCACAATCTAATGACAGACCCAGAAACATCATATGATTAATAGGAGAGCACAGCAGTGATTTTACAGAGACCTGGGCAAAGTGCTGCAGGGACTAGCACCCAAGAGACAATGGGATTAAATTCTGTGGGACAAATAATAAGTCCTTTAACAGTTCAAATCCTTACAAGTGTCACCAATTCCCACAGAGAGGAGCATGTTTTCCTTCCATGCAGGGATTTAGGCCATGGCTACATGACCATCTGTCAGAGATGCTGGAGGTGGGGACTCCCCTCAAGTGACAGGCTGGATTAAGTGTCCTTTAAAGCCCCTTCCAACTCTAAAATTGTATAATTCCATGAGATCAGCAAAGGCTAAAACAGTAATAGGAAGCTTCAGAAAGGAAGGGAAACTTGAACTAAGTCCAAAATGATAGCTAGGACCTAAATAAACAGAAGACAGAACAGATGATACTTTGTTTTATTCCTTTTCACTAAATGTATGCCAGGTCAGTCTGCAAAGCTTAACGGGGTTAAAAAATTGCAACAAATAGTAAGATTTCTATCTATACTAAATACCGGCAAATACAGTCAGAATTCTATATTTCACTAAAAAACATTAGCAGCAGGCTTTTCTGAATCACCATATTTAAGGAAATCATTTTCATGAAACATTAACAATACCATTTAAAATACTGACAGCCCTACTGCATTATACTCCCAATAATCACACAATTATACTTGTAATGAAACATAGAGCATGCCAGAAGACCTGGCATGAGTTTACACCGTTATTTGGTAAGGAACTTAAACAGTCTGGCCCTGAAACTTACATAATTTGGCTATGTTTCTCATTGGCTTTAAACGAACTTAACACTATGATTTTCTACTTCAAGTAAGTCTCTGCCTTTTTCTGGCCCCTTCGCTATCCTAACACTGGTGCTCACACTTCTTACTCAAGGCATCTTCACTTTACAAAACCAAGATGTACACGGGAGCCCCAGGCATGACAAATTAGCTATGAAGCATTAGAAAGCCAAGAACTGAAATGTCTTTTAAAGATTCCCCTATATTCATAGGAGTACACAATTCCTTGACGATATTTCATGTCCACCAGCTCACTAAATTCATTAAGACATTAACTCCATGTTGACATTCCAATATCCTCACAGGTTTAAATCAAGGGCTAGCATCTTTCCTGAGTGTTCTCAGTACATCGAAATTGTGATGGGAATTTAGCTAACCATACAAAAGTCAGTGTGTGCTGGGGAAGAACTGAAGGCACGTGCTAGCAAGGTGACAGCCGTGGAGCCAAGATGGCAAGAGAGAGCCACTCCAATTGCTACAAGCTTGGAAACAAGACGCAAGTCAATGAATCTGTGTTAAACAGAAATGCTATTGTTTTAGTGCCATTATCAACATCAGTTATTCAGAAACTATCAGTCCAATTCCTAACTTACCCCTTTTTCTGAGAGGTTCAGAGTAAGCAAATGCAAGGTCCTAGTATGCGAGGACTTCCAGTCTACAGGCATCACGTTTCCATAATTATCTGTCAGGGCGTTCCAAATCCTTAAAAAGAAGAAAACTACAATCAATGAAAGTTCACATGCTATATGTCCTTTTTTAAATAAATACTCAGTGATAGAAGATCACCAAATATCAAACCAAAAAAACATCAACATAGTAGAGTCCCCTAAATAAGAAGTAAAAAGCATATAATTGGGCTGACAAGAAGTCCTGCAGTAAAGTGAAGTGGTATGGAAAACTCTGCCAAAATCAGTAGCTAAAACTTCACTGTGCTATGTCCTAGGCATTATTCTAAGCAGTTTACATATATAAACTCATTTAGTCCTCAAAGACAGCATTAGAAGTAGGAACCATTATATACCCATTTTACAGATGAGGAGACTGAAGCACAGCGAGGTGAAGCAATGTTTCCGGGGCCACACGGTTAGTAAATACATTGTGCATTACACTTATTTTTGTTCTGCAACTTCCACACACACAGACCATTTCAAAAGTGAATTATCTCTCTCTAAGCAAAGGTTTTTTATCCTTTCTGGAGATTCAGTCTCAATGTGCCATCAGGATTTAGTAGCTAATTTGTAATATAAAAGGCTAAAGATTAAGACAGATGAAATGAAAGGGGAGAGAGAGGGAGTTCAATAAAATGCACGAGGTTATATGCAGTTACCCTACCTTACCATCCACAGCGCTACGGGGAGGCAGGAGGGTAAAATGGAAGAGCACTGACTAAGACTGAGGGAACAAACACTTGTCTCTGTTCTTCCTCAAACAACAAATCTTTGGCCAAGTCCCTTAACCTCTCCAGGTAGCAGCTGGCCTTCTATAAAGTGAGAGGCTTGGAGGAGCAGCAGACATTATTTCCAGCTCCATTGCCTGAAGCATTATTTCAAATGAGTTGTACTAAGGGAAGTCTCAAACCACACCAGATAAGAACAGCAAACTCCAATTTCATGACCAAAATTCAGGTCTCAGTACCAAAGTAATAATAAGCATAATAAAACATGACATTTTATGAAATAAATACAAATGAGATGAAATTTAATTGGGGTAAATAAAGTTAAACACTACACATAATGAGCCACTTACTAACTAGCGGTATACACAACCATGTTGTAAAGAAAAACAAATCCTAAAATTTATAACAAGTATTTAATCATGCATAAGCCATTCAATGATTGGGTAGGCTTTTTTTCCAACTGTGTAGGCCACTAGGATACCAAAACAATCGTAGTAGGGGCATAAACATATGAATGATAATTTAAAAACAGAGAAGCAGCATACTTGATTTAATGAATAGAGACTTGGTGCTAAAGAGAAGCACCAGGACTGCAACTGCCAAAAGCAAAACATTCCAAATGATGTCTGGCCTTAAAATGTGCACTAGTTTCAATGAAAATGTGAATCCCAAAAGCTGTAGAAGACTGGGTTGTTTACCCAGCAACTCTCCCACATGCATGGTTCATTCTGCTGGAATCCTACCTCCTCTAATGCCAATGAGGTGAAATTAGAGGCAATGCCTGTGGACTGCTAAACTTGCTGGGCTTCTAGCCCATACTTTCCTGGGTAAAAAATTTTCAAATACTGAATAACTGACTATATCCCTAACCTTGGTCAGGGACTTGAGTAGGATATTCTAGGAGGTGAAGACAGTCCAGAGTTTGGGGAGTTTGTTTTGTCCACGTGTTTGCTCCTTCTTAAATGAGGCTATAAGAAAAGGACAAGTGGAGTGGACTACTTCACCTAGAAGAAGTAACTTCAGGTGAGTTTGATCTTTCAAGAAAATGAAGGTTAATTAATAGTCCTCTATCTCACCGAGTTCAGAACAATTGTAGTTGGAAGGACGTAGGCCCAATTTTAATGAAAGATTTCTAGAACTCTCCAGTGAAGGCATATGAACTGCTTTCATCTTTATCATAAAGTACTACAAGTCATAAACAACCAGCAGGACAGCTCCTTTGTAAGGAGGTCAAAGTCCTGCTGCCATTGAATCCTGTGTAATACCATTCTAAAGTAAAACCTCAGTAGATAAATACAATCCATATTTAACCAAAACTAAATCTGAGTGTGAGGCTCAGAGAAGTTAAATAAAGTGCCCTAAGGGAAGGTAATGTCTGAATGAAAAAATTCCCAACTGTCTTTAGTGAAAGGAGCTGGAATGGACCCTATCAAGCAATAGAGAGGGACAATGACAGTGATCACCAGCCCCCAGCTCCTGAAAAGAGATTTCTTATGCATTCCCAAATCAAGAGATACGCATTATCACTAACATATAATCTACTAAAAGCGATTATCAAGAGTAACAAAATATTTGTTTAAGCAAAGACTAAAATAAACTACTTTCCACAAAGTCCAGGCAAAGCATAAACAGGGACCCATAACTATCTATGTACAATCTACTAATGTGTTTTAAGTTACTTTTTTTTTTTTTTAAGAGACTGCATGATCATACCTCACTCACGGCAGCCTCAAACTCCTGGGCTCCAGGGATCCTCAACCTTCCAAGCAGCTGGGACTACAGGTGTGGCTTGCCCAGCTAATTTTGTTTCATTAGAGATGGGGGTTTCACTGTGTTGCCCAGGCTGGTCTCGAACTACTGACCTCAATTGATCCTCCTGCCTCAGCTTCCCACGTAACTAGGACTACAGACATGTGCCCCCATACCTGGCAGTAAGTTACTCTTGATACATCCAAATACATAATAAATATACAGTAATTTTTAAATCCAGAATGTGTCCTGAGTTTTAGTGATTCAGAGTATATAAATCTAAATATACCTAAGCTCACCTTCTCTTTGGGAAAAGACTTTCAAAAATGTCATCTTTTGCTATTGACTGTATGCATATGTGTATATAAAATCCAGTTATAAACTTTTCCCTTCTCTACACCTGGGCAGAACACTGTACAGAGGGACCAATAAAAAGAGGTGGCCTCCAACACAGTCCAGCCTGCCCCTGCTCAGCCACCTTTACAGACCCCCATTCCCAACCCCCTCTTTTCAAGCTTCCTATCTTATTCCTGAGGGAGGTGATTCACAAAGGAAAGGAGACCACCAGGCTGGAGCCCTTTTCTATGTCCATGGCTCCTTTGCTATCTCTCGAGAATTCTTCCCTGACCTAGTCTCAGCATCCCATCAACACCCTGAGAACCCACCCATTCCTTCCCTCGTCCTCAGTGTGTACTCCACTCATTTTACCTTCGGCCTCTCCAGGGGCTCCTCTCCCCTCGCACACACAACGTGCTCAAGTCCCCTCACTCCCACCATTCCTTTTTACCATCTTTTGGGATAAAACCGTGGTATGAAATTATAGCCCTTACTTTACTAAATTATAATTGGGACTCAGAGTGGTTAAAAAAGCGCCCTCCCCTCCTCCAGTTCTCCTAAATCCCTGTGAATTTTCAATCATTGTATTTAGGTGATTCTACAATTATCACTTGTTTATGCACTGCTATGCACCAAGGTATGAAATCCTTGCCATGAATGACCAGAGCCTTTCGATTTTGCCTCTGTGATGGCTTGCACTCCACCTGGCCTCTCAGGCCCCACAGATTCCTGTGCCATAAATGCTGCCTTGCACGTTGATGCCTTTGCGCATGCTATATCCTCGGCCTAGAATGCTAGACCTTTCTTCCCCTGCCAGGCAAACTCCCACTCATCCATCAGGATCCAGTTTGCACATTTCTTTCTCCATGAAGTCTTTTCTGACTCTCCCCCAGGTACGCCCTATTAAATCTCCCATATTTGGCACATATATCCATCAGAACACTTATTACACCCATATAAATATTTTGTTTACAAATCTATCTGCCATCCTACGTTGTGCCCTCCTTGACAGGGGCAATGTCCCGGCATTTTGGTATTCCCAGCGCGAAGCAGCACCTGACACTTAGCAGTCGCTTGATAATTATGCGAGCTGAATGAATCAAAGGCCACACACGTGCGCCAGGAGGTACCGTCTCTAACTACGTGCTCTGCACGGGAGATTCCCCTCTAAACCCAGCGAAGGTTTGGTTTCGAGGCAGGAGGAGACAGGAGGGGCAGCGGCGGGGGTTTAAGGGAGCGCGGCGGCCGGGAGAGCGGGGGATTTGACGCGCGGAGCGTGCAGAGGCCGACAGCCCGGCGGAGGCGGCGGGAGCTGGAGGGCGGGACTCCCGCGTCCAAGGAGGCGGAAGGAGGACGCAGGAGGAGCCTGCGGCCGGAGTCCAGCCAAGGCTGCCGACAAGGGCCGGCGGGCAGGGCGAGGGGCAGAGGAGGCGCCCGCCCGCCCGCCCGCCCCCGGCGGGGCCCGCACTCACTCGTCCCCCTGCAGGAGGCTGCGCTCGGTGATGGGCCGCACGGCCGCCCGCGGGGGCTCGGCGCCCGGACCCGGGGGGCGGAAACATAGGCTCAGCTTCTCCTCCAAGCTGCAGGCCAGCGCCGGGAAGCCGTCGCCGCCCCCGCACGCCCCGGCCCCGGCCTCGGGGCTCGCGTTACAGTTTTCCTGGTCCTGGAGGCTCCGGGCCGGCTCCTGGAACTCATAGAAATCCTGCCAGTCCCCGTCCGCCGCCATCGCCGCCGGGTGCAGCCGCGCGCCCCGCCCCGGCCGGCCCAGCCCGACCGAGCCCCGCCCCTGGCCCCGCCCCTCCGGGAGCCCCGCCCCGCCCGCTGGCCGGCGGGCTGTCCCCGGCCCTCCAGCCCAGGGTCTTCCCCTTTCCTAAGTCTGCCTGGAGTTGACCGCGGGTGCACACACAGGGAGGAAGACCTTAACTGCGTTGAGTCACTTCCTATATTTACTATCATTTAGGAATAACTTCCCTCTTAGCTTCCTTTACTGTTAATAGAAACCTGGCCTAAATGTGGCTAAAATAAAGAACTTCTTTAAACTTGCCACGCATGTAGCGTCAGATTGTGCTCCAAGTCTTTTCCCCAGGTAACCTACTCCTTTTGTAACTTTACAACTGAAATGACAGCCAGAGTCACTGGGAAATGTTTAAGTGGTACCGAAATTCATTCCACAAATATTTTCTGTCTCCCAAGTGAAACTACGTGCTAGATTCTGAGAAATATACAAAGATGAATAATTATGTGAGTTAATATTTGCAAAGCACTTAGCACAATGCCTGACAGTAGATACCCATGTGTATGTTATATCACTAATATTAATACATGGGTGCTTCCTACAAGGAGCTTACAATGTAGTTGGAGTGATAAGACTAGCAGGAAATCGTTTATACCTTATAAAAAGTGTGATTGGGGAATAGGAAGTTATTGTTTAATGGGTATAGTTTCAGTTTTGCAAAATGAAAAGAGTTCTAGAGATGGATGGTGGTAATGGTTGCGTAACAGTGTGAATGCACTTAATGCCACTGAACTGTACACTTAAAAACGGTTAAGATGGCAATTTTTTGTTAATTGTTCTTATTGTGGTAAAATTCACATGGGAGAAAAAGTAAATATTAGCATAAGAAAATGTGAATATGCAGAGGCAATAAATGCTCAGGAGTTGATAGAATTGCAGTAATTAAATACTTCATTTAGAAGACGGGATGTAGTTGTGATGAAAGATGAGCTCTTAGTTTGAAAAATAAATCTGAAGTTAGTAATAGAAATAACTTTTTTCCCCCGGTAAGCTTTGTCCATTTCTTGACAGCATGGAAATTCATCTTCAAGAATACGTGTTAATAGCAAAATTGTCTTGTTTACTATTTTAATAAATGTTGTGTTCACTTCAGTGATTTGTCCCATATTAAACAAAATGCTTCTATGATTGAGTTTAAGAAACTGTTGATCATAAATCAAGGAAAATGTTCCCCATTTCCTTCAAAATCATAAAGGGAGTGGATGTTAGCTCTTCTTAGCCAAGAGCCAGAACTAATTAGTAAACAGTAGCTTTTGAATTGATGAGAAAACATTCTGACTCAGCAGATATTTGCCTATCTGAACGTTACTCAAAAGTGATGCTCTAAAAGTTTCAAAGAGCTATTTTTCTCTAGGTAGTTGACTACACACATAAAGTTAAACTATTGAGTTTGCTCAGATTCTCCAAGTTATGTACATAGCTAATGCAAATTTTTTTCTTGACTCATGTCTCCATTTACCGATATGTTGTGTTTATGTGTGAGTGAAAATGAAAACTACTTACTCTTAGAACCCAAATGTAGCACTATCAAAATTTTCATATGCGAATGCTCAACATCTCTAATCATCAGGGAAATGCAAATCAAAACCACAATGAGATATCACTTATCTCCAGTGAGAATGGCCTTTATCAAAAAGTCACAAAATAATAAATGTTGGCGTGGATGTGGAGAGATGGGAACACTCATACACTGTTGGTGGGATTGCAAACTAGTGCAACCTCTGTGGAAAGCAATATGGAGATACCTTAAAGAGATACAAGTAGAATTATCATTTGATCCAGCAATCCCATTACTACCCAAAAGAACAAAAGACGTTCTATAAAAAAGACATCTGCACTCCAAATGTTTATAGCGGCAGAATTCACAATTGCAAAGATGTGGAAACAACCCAAGTGCCCATCAATACATGAGTGGATTAATAAAATGTGGCATATGTATACCATGGAGTACTATTCAGCTATAAGAAACAGTGGTGATCTAGCACCTCTCATATTTTCCTGGATGGAGCTGGAACCCATTCTACTAAGTGAAGTATCCCAAGAATGGAAAAATAAGCACCACATGTACTCACCATCAAATTGGTTTCACTGATCAACACCTAAGTGCACATATAAGAATAACATTTATCGGGCATCGGGCAGATGGGAGGGGGAAGGAGGGGATGGGTAGATACAAACATAATGAGTGCAATGCGCACCATCTGGGGGATGGACATGCTTGAAGCTCTGCCTGGGGGCGCGGTGAGGCAAGGGCAATGTAACCTAAACATTTGTACCCCCATAATATGCAGAAATAAAAAAAAAAGTTTAAACAAGTAATAATAAAACAGTGGAAACAAAAAAAAGAGGCCTAATCCAAAAATAAAATAATTAAAAGCCTAAAAAAAAAATTTTTTTTTCATGTGCTTTTTTTTGGTAGAATGACTAGGCTGTATTAACCTCTTATTTTCACTTGAAAATCATCTGCTTTCAATTAGAATTGCTTTGACTTAGCTCCAGTGGTCTCAGAATTTTATTCTAGTGAAAGTTTCCACACAGGATGCTTTTTACTTTTAATTAAATGCAAATTACTTGTTATCACCCTAGACACTTTGAATATCCCATTGGGAAAACAAGATTAAAATCACTTTTGTTAGTCAATTGATGTTTGCACACCCTTAGTAACCTTGGCACTCGGCACAAGCTATAAAAATACTCCAAAGAGAAGTGTCTGTGAGAAAACACTACATCTATGGTTTTACCACTTTATGGGGACAAAGCGATGAGATTAGAAACTATAGGATGGAATAAAATGCTAATTGGTGTTTTTGTAGATTTTAAACAGTTACTGTAAACACAAAAGAGTAACAGCAGAAGACAGCTTAAGTGGTGGAATGTTTGTAACCAGGTAAAATTATAAAGTAGCAATGTTTCTCTTCAATGCCTTTCACCACTTTTCTCCCCAGATGGTACCTGGGGACTTCAGGTTGCTCCACAGCCTCCCAGAACATCCTATGGGAGGTCATGTTCCACCCAGGTTGTGGACCCATACCCTTATGCCCACCCTTTCCTTTAGCTCCTTTGCATACTTGACCTTTTTTTTTTTTTTTTAAAGAGAATCCAGCTCCAAGTTACTATTCCCTAAACCCCTTCACTTCATATTTACTGACAGCAACCTCAGTCCCTTTTCCAGCAACTCTCCATAAGCCAAATTCTACCTTCCTACACTGCCAAAAATCTGGCAAAACCACAGGCTTCCTGACAGCCTCATCTGTTTAAAACAGTCCATCAATACCAAAGGCTTCCAATTAAGATGTTCTTTCACTTCGTTTTATCTCACATACCCTAATTCTACTAATTTGTCCACCCAAATCTATTTATTTTGGACCTTTTATTTCTTACCAACTCCTAGAGGCCATAAGAAAATGAACATGTATAAACATGTTTGCTCACTTGATATATTAAGAAAAGTTAGCCTGTAGAATTTTCAGCATTTGATTCAAAATTAGAAAGGGAATATAGAGTAATGTTAAAAGAGAGTTTCATAGCACTTGAGCATTACGTTCCAAGTAATCATGTAAGATGGAAAATGTTATTTCTCTGGTTTGACAATGTATTTCAATTTTACACATACACTATCACAGTAGAAATTTAAATAACAAAATTCGGAAAAGTAGATTATTCAACATATAGGCCACCTGTCTTAGTCTGTTTTGTGTTGCTAAAACAGAATACCATAGACTGAGTGATTTACAACAAAAAGAAATTTGTTTCTCACAGTTCTGAAGGCTGGGAAGTCATCGAGATGCTGGCATCTGGTCAGACCTTCGTGCTGTGTCACCCCATGGTCTGAAGGCAGAAGGGCAGGGGAGTGAGAGAGCAGAAGACAGGAAGGAAGCCAAACTCATCCTTTTATCAGGAATGTATTCCTGCCATAAGTAACACGCTCCTGAGATAATATTATTTATTCTGTGTAGCGCCCCTGTGATCTAATCACCTCTTAAAAGTCCCACCTTTCAACACTGTTGCATTGGGGATGAAGTTTCTGACACAAACTTTGGGGGACACATTCAAACCATAGTACCGCCTAAGGATATAATCAGTCAGAAAATACAAGAACTGCAAAAGGAAGAAATAAACTGTTGGATACAAGACCAGAAAACATCTGGTTGTCAAAGTATCATATTTAGCAAATGCTAGAGATAAAAGTAAGATAAGGAGAAGGTAGATAAATGGAAATTTCTTGAGAAAAACTAAGCTAATTGCTAAGTCTATTCAATAACTAGAAGGAAAAAAATGAGCTGATGAAACAAAAGTAAAAAGGATTTAGAAATCTATATGTTGGCTCAAGAATTTAAGGTAGATTGCTTGCTTGACAAAAAGGAAAAGGTAACTTCTCCCCATTTTTTCTCCAGTAAAAATAAATAAATTAAGAAATTCTGGAGTCATCAAAGACCACAATCTAGCATTTCTTAATAGAGAATATTTCATTCCAGTTATTCAAGTTTGCTAGGGATAAATCTTTAGTGAGCAGCCACATCTTCCATTTTAATGATTAAGTTGGAGTCTTGATCAAGGTGATTGGCCATGGCTGCACCTTTACAAGGTGCGAAAATAGCTGAATAGGGAAGATACTGCCAAGTACGTGCCAGGTTGTGTGCGGGGTAACCAAATGCAGGACTACAGAAAGTAAGTGGAAACAACATTGACAGTAGCTATTTATCTGACAATCTTTCATCATCCCTCCTATTTTTGCCTCTTGATTAAATCTGCATTTTATACAATTATGTAAATTAACTTCACTGAAAAGAAATACAGAATTAGTAAAATAAACTATGGCACTGGTGGACTTGAGTTTCAGAAAGGCATTTAAGGCAGTAATTTGAGAAGAAGAAGAAAAAAAAATTAACGGAGATGAGAAATCTCACTCTGGCCAGTATAGGTGGAAAAAAAAAAAGAAGAAAAGAGAAAAAGTTGTCAACCTTCGAGAAAACATAGTTAAGTCCATTTCCCATTGAATAGGGGGCAAATGAGTAACAAAAATAGCAGAAAAAAGTTATATGGAGCACAATGGCAGACTGTTGTAGGGGTGGTAACACTGTAGTAAAGTAACAGGGCACACCTGGAGACCAGGTGACATCAAAAGAGGCAGCAACAGGCTTATGGGGAGAAATAGACACAGGCAATTCAGAGGCATTTGCAATTGAAGAGAATCAAAGTGGCTTGGATCACATTTGGGTAGATAAACGGATTGTGTGAATGATTATACTTTGTGTCTAACTGGTTGAACATTTAATGTTGGTGTATACGTTATGTTCTATCTTCTATTTCTATTATACTTAGTATTGTAAATTTCTTATAGGAGTATTTGTCCCAAATTCTTACAGTCTCAAGTGTTAGGACAAGGGAACTATGCCATCCAACAATACTCCCGCAAATCAGCAAGAGGAATCACTCAAGATTTGCATTGATGATGGTAGTCAGAAGAATGAGCATTAAACTTAAAGTGTCCTGTTCTTTTGGAATTTTGTTTTCTCAAGCCTTTGTTTTTCACTTGTTTTCTCCCTCCTAAATTTTGATGGTCAGAGATGTTAAAATTTCTTTTACTATCTTGAGAGAAGGAAAATTTCATTGTAAGGCAAGGATGAGGTGAGACTAAGCGTAAGTATGTCTATTTCACATGTAACATAATTTTAAAAGCTGGAAGTCTAACGGGTTTTTTTTAAGTGTGGTTAAAAATATCTTGACAGCAAATGAGCTGCACCAGTATTTCTGTGTCAATCAAAATCTTATATACCTAAATAAATACCCCTAAGTCAGATAGGGGTTGGATCTATAAAAACAAAGTGGCCTATTAAGACAATTGTTTACATAATTTAAGCAAACACACATGTAATTACTGACTTTTCTGCTTGATTTGACTAGTGTAGACACAGAAGTAAGCTAATCATTTCTAATCTGACATTAAAGTGTTAAGTCTAGGTGATTTGTGAATTCCTTGTTATTTTTGTTTTTTTTAACCCTGCATAGTTTATTTTTGATTTTTTTAAATTTTTTTTATTTCAGCATATTACTGGGGTACAAATGTTTAGGTTATATTGCCTTTGCCCCACCCGAGTCAGAGTCAGAGCTTCTGTTACTTTTGTTTAAAGAAAGAAATATTAGTTATATCCTATGTTAGAGAGAGAGTAGCTTTGTAACTCTGAAGGACTGATTTGCTCTCTGGAAAACTGCATTAGTGTATACCCTGAATGCCTCTGAGTCTCACCAAACTGGGAGTTCTGATGGACTAAATTATTACCAGGGTCTGAATTTCATTAGCTCATTCACCCTCACCTCTGTAAATGCAGGACTCCAGGCGTCACAATCCAAGTCATGTCACTGAAGATGTCAGAGTGGGAGTCTGCCCTCGGTTCTTGGTGTGCTCTTGGTAGAAGAATGACCAGACACACCAAAGTGTCAAGTCCAGACTATTATCCCGGTCCTCTGACTCCTTTCTTGGAAAAATCACCAGCAAGGCCAACATGACAGAGTAACCTCAGGCCGGCAGCAGTTTCACGCGAGCAGCTCTTTATCGTAGAATAAAACGGGTCTGTCTCCGTGAGTGAAGAGAGACAGACCAACTCACTCACTTCCCTGACTTCTAGGATTGTTTCCTTTTATTAGGCCAGTCTGGAGGTGGGCTCGTGGGAGGTGTGGGATATTATCAAATGATCAGCAGGTGTCCTCAAAATTCCATCTGCGTATATGAGCTCCCTCTAAGAAAGCCCACCTGGGGGGTGGTGAACCGCAATGTAGATTCAATCTATTGGCATGTTAATTACCCTTAGGTTACTCTAGGTCACTTTCTAAAACTTATGCCTGGGCTGGGGAATTCTCAGATTGATAAAGCATTCCCTCCTTCCCCAGGTGTAGCAGTTGCTCAGGATAGGATTAAGGGTGGTGCAGCACCAAAGTGGAGTGCCCACCCTTATCCTTCTTCCCAGGTGGAGGAATTGCTCAAAACAGCACCAAAACAGGGAACCCTTGTGCCAAGAAGAGCCAGAGATCCTAACTATCTACCTAACCAGGCACCCACAATGCCTCTGTTGTGCTCTTTACACCGTCAGCTCAGTGGGTAAGTGTACACTGGCGAAGGCAGGCACTCAGCCTTTTCCTCTTGTTATGGGCTAAACTGTGTCCCCTCAAAATTCATAGTTGAAGCCCTAAGCCCCAGTACCTCAGAATACGACTGTATTTGGAGATAAGATCTTCAAGGAGATGATTAAATTAAGATGAGGTGGGTTTAGGGGGCATGCTCTAATCCAGTCTGACTGGTGTCTTTATAAGAGGAAACTTGGACACACAACAAAATACCAGAGATGCACACACACAGAGCAAAGGCCAAATGAGGACACACAGTCATCTGCAGGTCAAGGAGAGAGCCCTCACCAGAAACCAACCCTGCTGGCACCTTGATCTTAGACTTCTAGCCTCCAGAACTGTGAGGAAATAAATCGCTGTTGCTTAACCTGCCCAGCTGTGGTATTTTGTTGTGGCAGCCCTTGAAGACTAATACACCTCCCAAAGTCATCCCATGGTTTCTGGGAGTCTCCGCAGGGCTCGGGATAGGTATGATTCTGTTCCTCATGGCTTCTTTGTTGGCTTTGAGCATTAGTCTTTCCTAGAAGTAACAGTAACTGGGTGTTAAATGGGTGACTTATTAATAAAAGCAGAATCAGCTCTTTCCCCCTACCCCATTACCCACCTACAGGAGAGATGACTAGAAATTGTAAAGAAGAATTAGAATTACTGAGATGCAGAGCTGTCACCCCGATTGAGGGGGGCTGGAGTGCTGCTCCCCTCTGAAGCCAAGTAAGAGGGCTTCCGGAGAACCAGAGAGTAGGCAGAGCTTGCAGGAAGGATAAACAGTATCTTTCTCTCCAGCTAGATGATTACTTAGATGAAGGACCTGGATCCTGGTGACCCTGTGATCCCAGAGTGGAACACCATGAGAGAGTTCTTCGGAGAGCCTGATCTAAGTCCCCTAGAGTTTGGGGGGCAAATGAGAAGTTAAGAACTGGGGCTAACTCTTGCCCAGAGAATTCTGAAGGCAGGCGGAGCTGCCTATGATGACAGCACCAAGAGGGAGGTCAACAGAGTGAGAGGCCCACACTTCATAAACCATTTGTTCGGTAAGGATGCATGATTTTCCTGGGGCCAAGTGGACAGCCTAGAAGGTAGCTAGACTTGAGTCATCTTGCAAGAGTCCCACCAAAAAGTTAGCAGGGTTGAGGATACTCCAGCAGGGGACCACCCCAACCTAGGAGGAAGAGCAGATGCAGAGTAGGAGAGGATGTGATGGAGCAAAGTGAAAGAGCAAAGCAAAGTCCTACCTATCACCCCACTGCTGGTTCCCAGGTCAGGTCTGAGCAGGCGGGGAGACCAATGAGTGACTAAGATGGAAGTTGTGATTTACATTGAATCAGATTTCTTAATGCCTAAAAATAAGACTGTTCTTATACATCAAAGTGACTAAAAAGCAAGGGGATCTGGCCAAGATGCCAGCCAGGAGTGTGGAAGAGGAATTGGACAGAGCATGTTTAAAGGCCAGCATGGGAAGGGAAAGAGAGCTTTCTCCTTAGTATATTTTAGCAAATTCAACGCATTCAACCCATCAGTTCCATGACACTCGACAACTTTTAGCTCTACCACCTGGGAAAAACACCATGACAGCACCTCTATTTTCATCTCTCCTAGATGGTTCCCAGCCCCTGCCCCACCCACGCAAAAAGCCCTTTTATTTTTTTCAAAAACCATAACAATGTCCTGATAAATAGCAATTCATGCAAATAAAACTGCTTAAGGAATTTGCTATTCCAATACAATCAGTCTCAAATTCAACTGGGATCACCTAGCACCACTATAGTGGTAATTAATCTACATTTAAACCACCAATAAAGATGAAAACCAGGTAGAAATAGGTTTAGTAGATGGAGTACACATGAGGACCATCTAAATGAAAAGTCCTCCAAGATTCCAAGCTGGGATGTGGATGCAATGCAATTGCTTAACTAGGTCAGAGCTCTGTGGTCTCATTGTAAAAGAGTGATGGATGGAGGGTATTAACTACTGGAAATCACAGGGGACCAAAGACACCAGTTCTGCGAAACAAAGAAAGTTTGAGAGAAAATGCAGTTGGGAAGGAGAAGACACTTTGATTTGGGTCAGCCAAGTTTAGGGCTTTGGTGTTTGACAAACGAAGACTGTCTTTTGTCTGAACACCTGGTTTAATGCTAATATAAATATGTCATCATTTGTATTTGTCAAAAACATCTGTAAAAGGCTCATTTCTTCCCCTTTGTTATTCAAGCTTGCTTTGTCACAAACCTCAACTTCTCGGCCCTCTAAATAGGAATGCCTGTGTTACATGTTCATAGAAAATATGGATAGGAAGGAAAAAGTATAGGTCAGAAGACTCTAAAGCTTCCAACTCCTGATAAGATTTTACTCCTTCCTTCAGTAATCTTCCATGAATGGGATAAAAACAGCCAAAAGTTATGAAGCAGCAGGGACCATTTCTTCCGTCATTAGCACCTAAGAAATGGTACAGAAACTGAAAATTTCTCTCCAAATCTCCCAGTAAAATGCATAGAGAAACAATAGCACTTGGATAGACTCTTGTATTCAAAGAAAGGAGAGACCACTCTAAGCCTCTGTTACGGGTGGTGTCCTACCTATGAATGATTTATAAAGTGGAATTTGTTTCTTTTTTTGAGACAGAGTCTCACTCTGTTACCAGGGCTAGAGTGCCGTGGCGTCAGCCTAGCTCACAGCAACCTCAATCTCCTGGGCTCAAGCGATCCTTCTGCCTCAGCCTCCCAAGTAGCTGGGACTACAGGCATGCGCCACCATGCCCGGCTAATTTTTTCTATATATACATTTTTAGTTGTCCAGATAATTTCTTTCTATTTTTAGTAGAGACAGGGGTCTGACTCTTGCTCAGGCTGGTCTCGAACTCCTGACCTTGAGCGATCCACCCGCCTCAGCCTCCCAGAGTGCTAGGATTATAGGCATGGGCCACTGTGCCTGGCCTGTTTGTTTGTATAAGTTGTTTTGAAGGTCCATTTGTTTCTGTTTGTTCTGTATCTAAAAGTGATATCAAAATAGTCTCTCATAGGTAAAGGGTGACATTAGCTAAAAACTAGGCTTTTAATACTCCATGAGGCAGGCACTGATTTTTTATTATTTATTTATTTTTTTATTTTTTTGAGACAGAGTCTCACTCTGTTGCCCTGGCTAGAGTGAGTGCCGTGGCGTCATCAGAGCTCACAGCAACCTCAAACTCCTGGGCTCAAGCGATCCTTCTGCCTCAGCCTCCCGAGTAGCTGGGACTACAGGCGTGCGCCACCATGCCCGGCTAATTTTTTCTATATATTTTTAGTTGTCCAGTTAATTTCTTTCTATTTTTAGTAGAGACGGGGTCTCACTCTTGCTCAGGCTGGTCTCGAACTCCTGAGCTCAAACGATCCGCCCGCCTCGGCCTCCCAGAGTGCTAGGATTACAGGTGTGAGCCACCACGCCCGGCCGAGGCATTGATTTTTATATGTGTTTCATAATAAATGTTAAATGACCCTGGAAGCAGAGACTCATCTTTAGTGTCTAATAAAATAAACAATATTTACTTCTTTGAAATTAAATTCTTTAATCGAAGATCTGCTATTAATATGGCATTTACATCTTCCAAAAATGTCAAGAGGAAAGAAAGATTTCCAAATTAATAACTTCCACCTATTTTATTTGCTAATGATGGTAGTTATACATGCATCGAATTATTTTTGAAAAATCATATTTACTTTTGATTGGTTTCATAGAATAATAGTATTTTCCCTTATACCCTTGGAATTTCTAATTAGCCTCTGTAATTCTTTGAATCACAAAAATTTCTTTTTCATGCTTGGTAATTGCATTATCATATTGGTTGTTTTGACAATTTGAAAATACCTGTTTTAAAATACATGGTGGGTAAGACACACTATTAGATGCTGTTGTATGATTTTTAAATCCATATATTCATTCATTTGGCCCAACAACAATTTTCAAATATTATTCCTTACCCAAACCCCCTATATACACACGTTATTTTCTCCATTTTCCTTTAAATTTTTCGATTTAATTTGTCTCTTTGCTCATCTATAATTATTTTCTACTTTCTTATCTATTTCTCCGTTCTTTTATTCTCTTCATTTGCTCCCAAAAGACTTTCTCCACGCTATAAGTCTTTTTCATGAGACTTGGACTCAAGCCATTCATGTACTTAGTACAGCCTTTTCCCAATTACTCCAATATTTTCATTGCCATTGAGAAAGACATTTGAAAGTCTCCCATCCATGGAGTCTTCTGGCTAACCCAAGCCAGATCCTAAAAATTAAATAAGGCGCCTATTATTCACCTAAGCCACCACCACCATCGCCTTCCTCTTACAGCCATATCTGGGAAGGCTCGACAAGGCCTCACCAACCAAGTCTAAGGGGTGCCTCCCAGGGTGGGCACATTGGGAGAATGGAGGCAACAAGACCTGCCACCAGAATTGGATCAGCTGGGGGAGGGGCAGCCTGGCCGAGGAGGGGGCACTACAGATATTGAGACTATATGAACCCATTAGGATAACAAAGTATTCAGAAAACAGTGATGGACTCTATAGCACCTTTTATCAGGTTTACTGCTCTCTCTATCCTCACAGGTAAGCAAAACACAGTGAAGAGGGATCATCGGGAAGCAGGCAATACCCAGAGACTCAGCCAGGAAGGAAAAAAAGTTAAGTTTAGAGTAATCTTCTGGCAAATAGCAGGCCTTCTTCAGGTCACAACTGGTCTTAGAAAATGGGGAAAGGTTAAACCTGCATGTAGAATCTGGTGCCAAGGTAGATTTACCATAAAATTAAGGAAACTTTTAAGCTTCAGGGACTCTCACTGCACAAGGCCCTTACAAGACCCTGGGAGAGGCAATGCAATACATATTAAAAAGTGCTGTCAGTTCAGAGAATATTAAAGATTAGTCACTGCATAAAACATTTGCATTGCTCTGAAATCTTAGTGCTCATATAAGAAACCGTAGGGGGAAAGTATTGTAGAGATGTGTTAGAAAGTTAATTATTTAAAAACATTATGTTGTTTTTCCGGATTTTATAATGCTCATGATATTTGCCTTTTTAAAAAATATATCATTTGTTATAAATTTTTTTCTCATTCTAAATAAATAATTACTTTGACAGTTAATTTTGCATTCTTTTTCTTAAACAGTTCTCACCAAACTATATTAATACAAGCTTCAGGCTCCACAAAATCTGAATCTGCCCCTCCTCAAGTGGGCTCTGCTAAGGAGCTGAGCAGAATCTGCCAGGCGTGGTCTGACACCTACCATTATTTGCAAATGCTTAATGCATGCATATACAATTTTTAAGCTTTAGTTAAAACTGAGAAAGACTGAACTATGCTTCAGTATGTACAACGTGTGTTTTGGAGGGAGCTTTTATTAAAGCCAAACAGGGTGGGTACCTGTAGCTGAGACTGCTAGCCCATCTCCCAACAGAAGAGTCCTTGGCTTCCTGGCCACATGGGTGGACTACAGTTCCCAGGCTCCCTTGCAGCTCAGTGTGGTCATGTGAATGGTTTCTAGCTAATGGGATGTGGATGGAAGCGATGTACACCCTTTCTAGACCTAAGCCCTGAAAACCTCCCAAGGGAGACCCTCCATTTCTTTCTCCCTCTGCTGGCTTAATGCACATGAGTGCAGTGAGCTTGCAAACCACTGTTCGTATGGCAGAGCCACAAAATGGAAAGAAGTTAGGTCCATGATTCACTACTTGGAAGAAAACCAGATTTGAACACCCATGTTAGTCTTCCAGTTATCAAGAAATAAACTTTTTATTGTTAAACCACTGGGATTCAGGGGTTTATTTGTTACAACAGCTAACAATATCTAAGCAAATACTGTTTCTATTAGTGGAAGAATAACACGTCCTTTAAATTGCATTATACATAAGTTTAATAAGGTTCTACATGCTTGTATATAAGCATTTGTATAATAATATATATATGTGTAAGTTTTTATGCATATAAACATGTATATAAATATGTCCAAAGTCACATTTTCTCTCATGGGTTCCATTTTACATTAGTAGCTAATGATAGTATATACTTTATACTATACAGGTGTGGTCCCCAACCCCCAGGCCGTGCACTGGTACTAGTCTGTGGCCTGTTAGGAACCGGGCCACATAGCAAGAGGTGAGTGGAGAGCCAGCAAGAGAAGCTTCATCTGTATCTACAGCCGTTCCCCATCATTTGCATCACTGCATAAGCTCCCTCTCCTGTCAGATCAGCGGTGGCATTAGATTCTCATAGGAGCATGAACCCTATTATAAACTGCACATGCGAGGGATCTAGGTTGTGCTCCTTAGGAGGATCTAATGCCAATTATCTGAGGTGGAGCTGAGGTGGTGATGCTAGTGCTTGGGGAGCGGCTGCACATATAGATTATTATTAGCAGAGAGATTTGACTGCACAATAAATGTAATGCGCTTGAATCATCCTGAAACCATCGCCCCCAGTCCGTGGAAAAATTGTCTTCCATGAAACCAGTTCCTGGTGCCAAAAAGGTTGGGAACTGCTGCATGTACTTAGCATTTCTGAGATTTGGGTATTTTCTAGCAGACATTAACATTTTAAAGAAATAGACCTATCCATCAGTGTAATAGACCTATAAGGATTTTGACTTTCCCTCTATTAGCATACTTAGGCTGAGAGGAACTTCCAAGGATGCTAGAGAAAGAATCCTGCATTGGGAAGGAGGTTGGCCTGCAAGACATCTATGCTCCTTGTCAACTCTGATTCTTTCTAGGTGCCACACTCTAAGTATAAAGCAAGCTTCCCCAGAACTCCCTGGATCAAATTATATTCATGCTAATGACCCACATTTTAATGTACTTGCCCTTACTGGTTGCTATGGTCTAAATGTCCCCTCCAAAGCTCATGTTGAAACTTAATCCCCAATGTGGCAGTATTGAGAGGTGAGGCCTTTAAGGAGAGATTGGATGATGAGGGCTCTACCCTCCATTCGTGGATTAATGGATTAATACATTAATGCATTAATAAATTGATGGGTTATCATGGGAGTGGGATTGGTGGCTTTATAAGAAGAGGAAGAGAGACCTGAGCTAGCACATTGGCATACTCAGCCCCCTCTGCAGGGTCCTACCAGCAAAAAGACCTTCACGAGATGTGCCCCCTTGACCTTAAACTTCCCAGACTCCATAACTATAAGAAACAAATTTTTCTTTATAAATTATCCAGTTTCAGGTATTCTGTTATAAGCAATGGAAAACAGACTAAGACACTGACTCGTGTAGGCCTTAAGTTCATACCAAGTCTGCTCTCACCTTCAGCCTGGGGGATGTCTCATATGTGCTTAGAATGAAGTCTTTTCAACTCCTCCTTCTGGCTGCCAGGGTTCCTGCCAGGGACTTCAGCTTCTGCTGGACGCCAGTAGCACATGCACAGGACACAAGTGCCACGGCTAAGAACAGAGGATGAACGCTGCACACGTCTCTGGGCCCCACAGGTGTGTCCCCTGTAGCCCTACCATGCCTAGTGTATGCCACTGCAGCAGCCCTGAGCCATTGTCCATTTGGGCAGCACCACCTCCGCCAAGTCCCTGCCGCTTCCCTCAACAACCACGACTTCTCGCTCAGCATAGCCACTGACACACAGCAGCCCACAAGCTTCTAAAAGGACAAAGTAATTGTGGGGAGGTGGCAGGAAATGCCTCTTTGTTTTTTGTTCTATAATCTATTGTATCCCCTTGTCTTAGAAAATTGCTAATAAACAATTCTTTGAATTTTTGTATTTTTGTACCTTTATACCTTTCCAATCCTGAGGGCCAGTCATGAATCTATAGGGCTGGGTCAGGAATGCTTTGAGTTACAGATATTTCTTGGTACTCAGAAGCATGCCTTCCCTATCACTCTGAGATTTACTTTAGCAAGTTTGTCCTGGCTCTGTCTACCCTTGGGATGAGTTTTCTTCAAGGAGACACCTCAGAACATCATGCACATAGCCTCTACATGGGCCCAGTGGCCAGACCTGCTGGAATTCCAGCCTAGGCTTGGGTGTGGTAAGCTTGAACCAAGTGTCCAGTTGATAAAAATGCTCTGTGCACACCTACCTCTCCAAGAGAATAGACCCTTTAGTATTCCCTGTGTTTCTCTGAACTTCCCTGATGACAAATCAAGGTAAATAAAAGATCCTAACATGGTGGATGGCCATAAGCAAGATTTCAAAGCGTGAAGCTATAATAAGATTTCTAGTGTCAGTCTACTACCTTTTAATATTGATTCCCTGAAATGAGAAAAAAAATTATGTTTATTTTACTCTATTACTACTGTGGGCCATTTCTTAAAATCGGGTTTTTAGAAAGAAAAATGGGAGGAAGAAAGGAAGGAATAGAAGATGCATAGAGTCTATTCATTGATTTGTTCTTTGAATCACTTAGGGGAAGAAAGAACTTTAAAAGGATTGTGGAGGCCAGAGATCATATTTAATAAAAAATGAATCTTGTTGATCTTTTATTTTTCTAGCATTTCTCACGTCTGTTTGACCTACTCCACATCCCCATCCCCAAACATTACTGAGAAGCTATTATAACCCATAAATAAGAGATAAGAAGACTTAAGCTTTATTCATTTAGCATTGATTCTGAATCCAATTCTTACACTTTAAAATGATTTTTTAAAAATCTCGGCATTCTTAGGTCACCTGTATGCCTCTTCCCCACCAGATGTGTATTAAAAGGATTAAGAGTGAAGATAATTTAAAGTACAAAAGAATCTAGGTATTCTTATAATGTGCTTTGAACCATGGATAAAAAAGGTCAAATGAAGCAGTACACCATATTTCTTTTATGAAAAATGAAATGTACTTATACAGTACTAATGTATGGTACTTAAAAGAGGGGAAGAGAACTGGCTAATACGGCATGTCAGGGAATAGCTAGTGCTTTCCTAAAGAACATCAAGAGAACACACACATTTCCAAGGCAGTAGAAATCTGACAGCCTCAGCCTGTGATAACGAACGTTCTGTCTGTGGGCCAAAGCAATCAGTGGCTTCTCAGGTGAGGCCTTTGACCTGTTCATGACTGCTCTCCACTTCACCTCCCAGACAAAATGGTACTGCAGCTCCCATCAGCCATAGAAACTCCCCACACACCTGAATGATGGTGACCTGACTCTGTAAGGAAGAAGAACAAAGCACAGACAATGTCAGCCACACCGACCTCACCAAACTAAACCAACTTGTGAGGTTCAAATTGGTCAGTATGCCTATCTTACACAAAACTTAAGTCACAAAAATTGAACAGTTTGCAAATCTCACTTACCCCCTTCTGTAGCACTGAGGCCAGAGCAAGAGTCTATAGTTTTTACGGGTTTTGTAAATAAAGTTTTATTGGAACACGCTCAGTAGTGTAAATTACTGCCCACTACAACAGCACCATTGAGTAGCTGTGACAGACACTATAGGGCTTGCAAAGCCTAAAAGATTTACCACCTGGCCTTTTACAGAAAAAAAAAAAAACTGTCAGTGCTGGGGCTAGAGTGCTAGAACTAAGGAAGTGGAGTATTTGCTACTGGGAAGTGTAAAACTATGGCCACCTTGTCCAGGATCCTATTTGCTTCCTGAGTGCACAGAAGAGTCTCCAGGAGGGAAACAAAGGGGAACAGACTATTGGGAAATTATGCCTTTCATAATGAAAAAGGAAAAAGCTTCAGAAAAGGAATAGGAGCAAATATGTTAGTTTTGGTAACCCATTCTGCTGTTTGCTACAATGTTATCCTTCAGCCCCAACCTCCATTCACTGTCGGAGTGAAAGCTACTCTCTCTCAGCTAACAGAAAAGACAGATCAGTTGTTTTCTGATCTGGGGATGGAAAAGTAATCTCTTAGAAAACACAATAATAAATAACCAAAAATAAATT
>NW_012150063.1:9742530-9744145 GCF_000956105.1 Propithecus coquereli | reverse complement strand
AAAAGAAAGGCAGAAAAAAGGATTAGCTAAAAATGCTGAGCATCATTTGAGATGTGAGGTAGTGTCCAGAGAAGGATCTGTATATTAACTAAAAGCCACTTTTCAAGACAGGAGGCCCAGAATACAGAGATGAGAGAGGGGGCTGCACCGGCAAAGATGGAAGACCAGACAGTGGGCACTGGAGGTCTGAGCTTCTGGCATTCCTTCTCATGTCGCGACTATCCCCACAGGAGAGCAGCTCCAGGGATCACGTTCCACTGGAATTATTGCCGGGCTCACTCACCAGTAGAACCACCCTCATTCTGTGGGGAGCTTCCCACTTTACCAACGTAAAGCAAGACTGTACCATCCTCTTTGTGCTTTGTACAGCCCTTGTTATCCAGATAAGGAGAGATATGAAAAGAAGAAATAATGAAATCATTTTACGAAGTCATGAATCTCTAATTTTATTGTCTGTTAGGCCCTATATAGCTCTAGGTTAAAATCATATTTTTATGGAGGACATTTTTAAACCTTAATTAGGTCTTTAAAATCTAATCCCGAAGCAGAAATTATATGCTAGTAAATAATTAGAGGAACTGATTAAAGGTTTGAAAACCTAATTTATGTTATAAAACATTATAAATAGTATTAAAAAGCAAATGACAAACTGGGATTATATTTGAAACATAAATAAGAGACAAAAGATGAAAGTCCTTAACATATAAAAACTTTTACAAATCAGTGAAAAATAGAGATAGCCCTAAAGTAGGAGAAGATCATGAACAATCAATTCATGAAAGAACAAATAGCTAATAAACACATTAAAAGTGCAGTCTTGGCTGCACACTGTGGCTCACACCTGTGATCCCAGCACTTTGGGAGGCCGAGGTGGGAGGATCGCTTCCCACCAGCCTGGGCAACATAGTGAGACTTGGTGTCTACAAAAAATTAAAAAATTAGCCGGTGCACGGGCACGTGCCTATAGTCCCAGCTGCTTGGGACGCTGAGGAGGGAGGATCGTTTAAGCCCACGAGTTGGAGGCTGCAGTGAGCTATGATCACACCACTGCACTCCAGGCTGGGTGATAGAGCAAGACCCTGTTTCCAAAAAAAAAGAAAAAGTTCAGCTTCAACAGTAAACAAGGAAATACAAACTAAAGAGATCATGAAGATATTAGCTACTAAAAGCTTTATAGTTTTGTCTTTCTTATTTTCTTATTAATGGCCTGCTCTCTACCTGAAGTGGATTTCTGTGTCTGATATGAGATAGGGTCAAATTTCTTTCCTTTTTTTCTTTCCCCCACATTGAGTCAGTCACCTCAGCACTGGTTTTTGACTGTTCATTCCCCACCTCTTTGTAGTGTCACCTCTGTTATGAATTATATGGCCTTACATGTATGGGTCTGTTTCTGGACTCTACATGTACTGTTTCATGTGTCTATTTGTCCATCCTTACATGAATGCCATGCTGTATTTATTACTATAGTTTTGTAATAAATCTTGATGTATGCTAAAGTAAAAAAGAAATTTAAAACAATGAGATACACAGTGCCTATCAGATTGGAAGGTAATTTTTATATTATAATATCAAATGTATTGTTTATGGTGAAGGTTAATGGGAAAGAGGTACTGTC
>NW_012150063.1:9727601-9729095 GCF_000956105.1 Propithecus coquereli | reverse complement strand
ATATTACAGGGGTTACATATATTGCCTTTTTCCGAACACTTAATTATTTCTACTTTCGTTTCCATTGTAAGCACCTTTCTCTTCGCTGGGGTTTCACTTGGACTCCTGGACTTGCAGTGGACTTTTGGTTTGGGGGATGGTCATGAGGGTAAACACAGACTCACGTCAGTTAAAAAAGTTAAGGCACTGATCAACACATAAGTGTACATATAAGAATAACATCTATTGGATGTCGGGCAGGGGAGAAGGGAGAGGAGGAGCGGGGAGGAGGGGATGGGTATTTGCATACACAAAGAGTGCAATGTGCACCATCCAAGGGATGGGCACACTTGAAACTTGGACTTGGAGGGGAGTGGGGAGGCAAGGGCAACATACATAACCTAAACATCTGTACCCTCATAATATGCTGAAATAAAAAAAAAAAAAAGTTAAGGCAAAAGTGACGTGCATAAGTGATCTTACAAACAATGAGACTAGCCACGAGCGTAAAGAGCTGCACCAACGCACTGCTTAGGCCATGCAAGATTTTTTTTGCAGGCATGGAAGAGACTAGTTCCCCAATTATTAATTTAATTATCGAATTATAAATTTTTCTTATGGGGAGCCTTGGGAGCCCGTTTGTAAGTATGGAACGCTGTAATTCTAGTCGTCCATTACTTCAGGACTGCCTGTAATTAAAAATCTTAAAGTCTAGTTACTAATGGTCTCATACTTGATAAAAGTAAAAGCCAAAAGGAGTTATTTAAAATGTGATCACAAAAGCTAAAAGAAGGCTCTATTATGAGAACAAATTCTCTTTATAGAAATAGCAGTAATAGTTTACTGAGCACCTCCTATGTGCCAAGTACTAGACTAAGGGTTTTGCAACTATTATTTCATTTAGTCATCAAAATAGCACTATGAGATTAAGCACCCTCAATCCCATTTTATAAAAAAAGGTGAGGGGTATCTCTACCATTTCATTACCTCTGCATGTTGCATAATACCTTGACTTCTCTCATCAGTTCTATTAACTCTCTCATAACAAAAATGACTTAACAACACACATTAATTTTAATATTGCCCCAACACCCTATATTATTAGTCGTCTTCCATGCCAAGAAAAGTCCCGAGGTTTATAACAACTCATAAGCATGATTTAGCATTATGTATCAAAATTGAAAACAGTCATTCCTTTTCATCTCAAAACTTCACTCTAAAAATACATATTAAAAATCATCATAGTAAATAATGTATAAGAATGTTATTATATTGCAATTTATAGTATGAAACTGGGAACAACTTGATCATCCACTCACCAGCAGAGGATTCATCAACTCAGCGAAGGCGCATTCATACAATGACATACCAGGTACTATAAATCCATTTAAAAGAAGAAAGTAGATCTATCCAAACTAACATGGAAACATGTCCAAGACATGATGTTAAATGAAAAAAACAGTTACAGATTCCATTCTTCCAAAAAAGGTATATTTATAAACTATGTAATTTATT
>NW_012150063.1:9726235-9727551 GCF_000956105.1 Propithecus coquereli | reverse complement strand
ACTTTGGGACTGAGTATAAATTAGTACAAACTTTTTAGAGAAGTAATTTGGCCATATATACTATATCAGTTGATGTCCAGTCAGTCATTGTAGACAGAAGAGATTTCATACAGGGATTAGTTAGAAAATTATTAGAAGGGTTGGAGGAACCAAAGTTGGAAGATGATGCTACCTAGAAGTCATCAATTGCAAGAAACTGACTCTACCCCTTGGGCTGGAGTAGCAAAAGGGAGAAGGCAGTGTCACCCAGAGCCCACAAGCGCCACCACTGGCCCAGTGCAGAAAGCCAGGAGACGGTAATCCTGTTAACATTTCTGACCTTGCTGCTGCTAGAGTCTGCAATCACCTGCAATTTTCCCCCAGGGCTGCTGATGATGCCAGAAGCAGGGAAAAAATAGTTTCTGCCTTCCTCCTTCCTTCCAATGACTCTCCCACTAGCACTGTCTAACTGGAACTCAGTAGGCGAAGCGTCTGGGAAATGTAGTTTGCAGGCACCCAGCCCCCTGTATACAGAGGAGAGTATAAAAAGGGTAAGTATGAGTCTGAGAGCCAAAATATAAAACACTAGGGCATGAATCCATAACATGAAAATGTTTATACGATTATAACAATTTTTCTATAAAAATATTTAAGGAAATAAAAAGCAAAACAAGATTTATGTACAAGGATTTTTGTAACGTTGTACTCCTTAGTAAGTTTTGCCGTATCTGATTCTTTCCCTCCTGGCCCTCTTGTGGTTGGGTGCGACCTCGCAACCAGATCTGACCAGAGGTCAGAAGTGGCATGTGTCACTTCTAGGATACATTTAATTGCCGACCTGAATCTCTCCAGAGCTATCTTTTCCCTCTGGCACAGTGACCAATGACATTTGAGATGGCAGCTGTTCTGACTTGGTCTCAATATGACTATGAGGTCCTTTGCTAACCTCATACAGAAGTGAAAAATAAATCTCTGTTATTTTAAACTAATGAGATATGAAGGTTTGTTTTAATAACATAGATTAGCAGCCAAATCTGACTTAGACACATTGAATGACTTATGAGAGAAAACAATTACAACCAACATGTTCAATAATATGGGAAAGTGAAATAAATTACTATGCATCCATATTGTGGAATATGTTGTTGACAGTGAAAATATGCTTTTGAAGAATATTGAATGAGATAGGGAAAACCTCACCATAAAAAATTAAATAGAAAAAATAGAATATAAAATAATAGATACTCATACGTCACATGATGTTTCAGTCAACAAGGGGTTACATATACAACAGTGGTCTCATAAGATTATAATGGAGGCCAGGCGCGGTGGTTCAC
>NW_012150063.1:9722368-9725459 GCF_000956105.1 Propithecus coquereli | reverse complement strand
AAAGTTAATTTATTATTGAAGAAAGAAAAGTGATGTCATAAATTTGTGTAGCATAAGTGGACAGTGTTTATAAAGTCTACAGGGGTTTATAAAGTGTGCAGTAACGTCCTAGGCCTTGACATTCACTCACCACTCACTGACTTACCCAGAGCAACTTCCAGTCTTGCAAACTCCATTGACGGTAAGTGCCCTATACAGGCGGACCATTTTTTATCTTTGATACTATATTTTTACTGTACCTTTTCTGTTTAGATATGTTTAGATACATAAGTGCTTACGATTGTGTTACAATTGGCCTACAGTACTCAGTACAGTCACATGCCATACAGCCTGGGAGCAATAGGCTACACCATGCGGGCTGGCTATATAGCAGGCTAGACCATCTAGGGCTGTATAAGTGCACTCTGTGATGTTTGCACGATGATGAAATCGCCTTACAAGGCATTTTCCAGAACATATCCCCGTCAATAAGCAATGTCTGACTGTATATTAAATGAGATTCATACATGAGATTATATATAAAGAACTTTGAGTACAAGTGCTCAATGCTGTTAGTTATTATTGTATAATCAGAAGCATGTAAATGTCATAGGACCGGGCTCAATTGATGGGCTACCCCAGCCCAGACATGTGCTTTGCATTCTGGCTAAGGTGGCCCTAAGCAGCAGCTTGTGTTGTTCCTGTGGCTGTGGCATCAGGCAATGCCGTGGTCCTTCATGACACCTGTGGGCATGACCAGGCAGCATTTGGCCTGGGCTTCCGCGTTGCTTCTGTGGCAAGAGATGTTGGAGTTTTCAGCTAAATAATTCTGTGGAAGCCGCTGGGCACCCACCCAGCAGGGCCTTCGAGGTTGCAAGTTGCAGGCAAGGATGTGGGAAGTGCCACTGACTCTGGTCTATTCACTGGCTTGCCCTGAGGACTGTGGCTTATGCTGCAGCTACCACAGTTGCTGTCTTGGATTTAGCCTCCCCAACAGCTGATGGAGGGACCAGGTGCTGCAACCTGGAAGTGAGAGGGAGTAATTCCCTGTGAAGCAGCTTTGATCAATTGGAAATGAAAGCCAGAGGATAATTCTTCCCTACACCCCCAGAAGGAAGATGTAATACCTTCATACCATCTCTATGAAAACATCCTGCAAGGCCAAGCAATCAACTGTGCTTGTCATCAAGCTGTGGTCAGCTTCATAATCCACTTACATATACATATGTTCTCTTATTTTTCCCTGGCCTCCCTCCTGCTTGGGATTGTATTCCCAATAAAGTGTTTTGAGGTATAACCCCAGGCACTGTTTTCTAGGGAGAGGGCCTAAGACAGCAATTTGGACTTCCATAGATATCTCATGGTTCCACATATAAGAGCAACGCTTCCAAAGTCCTTCCCATGTGCCTGTCCCCATCTTCCTCATAGCAGCACACAGCGATGTCTTCCTCCAGCATCACCCCCTAAGTCTTCTAAGAAGAAATAGAGATGAAGATGAGACACAGGACAGAACATATGACAGACACTCTAGTGCCATAATTACTTAAATCTTAGCAAAACTGTTGGTGTTTGTTTGTTTGTTTGTTTTGGAGACAAGGTCTCACTCTGTCACCCAGGCTGGAGCGCAGTGGCATGATCATAGCTCACTGTAGCCTTGAACTCCTAGCTCAAGTGATCCTCTGGCCTCAGCCTCCTGCATTAGCTGGGGCTACAGGTGTGTGCCACCACACTCAGCTAATTTTTAAAATTTCTGTAGAGATAAGGTCCTGCTATGTTGCCCAGGCTGGTCTCAAACTACCTGGCCTCAAGTGATCCTCCCACCTTGGCCTCCCAAAGCACTGGGAATACAGGCATGAGCCACTATGCCTAGCCGGAATCTTAGATAATTGTTTTAGAAACCCAAGGGAGAGAATACAGCAAAATTCCATTTCCCAAGGGCTGATAGCAGATGTGAGGCTTGATAATACAACCATGTGCAGCTTTTCTAATGCTTTGCTGTAGGTTTCCATCACAGTGTGCTGTAACTATCATAGAGAGTTCATTTCTTCTTTCTTCCATATTTGACCTAACTTTCTGCTGTTTCATTCACCTACCTGCACCTGGAGGACCCAACAAGCTCTTCTATAGTTGGCTTCCGGTACACTCAAGCCTGTAAAAGCCCAGAAGCAGCTATCAGCCAAGTCCCCTTGGCATGGGGATGTGCTTTGGTCCCCCTGGGTCCCTGGCTGGCTACCTTGAGTTTCAGAGCTTTGGATCGTGCCTTGGCCTGAGCCTGTTCTGGAGTGGAGCCTCGCTGGGGTTGTGGAGCCAGGGTCCTCCCGTCTTATGGCTCCTGACATTTGGGTGTCCTGTTACCTGTGAGTCATCTTGCTTGTTGACTCTTGGCCTCCTTTCACTTCCTGACAACTGAGCTTGTGCTGGTAACTCTCACCCTGCAGGCACTGGCCCTTGGCCTATGGCAGATGCCCCTGGCCCTGACTTCCTGCCTTGACTTAGTAACTCTTAGCTGCCCATACCTATAGCATAAAATTTGATCCCTCATTTTTAAATTTTCAACTTTCTATTGTTTAAATTTTACAACTTTCTATTGTTCATACTAAATAATACTAAGTACAGGTGGTTCCCAGATTGCAGATGAGATACATTCCTGAGAATGTCTTTAGGTCACATTTGTCTGTAACTCGGGTCCCTGATGAATAGCACATATGCAGTAAAATTTATAATAACACTACGATGGCTTATATGTGGTAATAATAATACAGTGTAATACTGTAATAATAATACCCCTCTCCTGTAAGAAGTTACAAAAACTATTGTGCTCTTTCTTTCAATTCAAACAAAACATAAAAACAAACCCATACAAAAAAGTTTAGATAGGAGATAGGAGAAATTTCAAAAAAGACTATTAAAGGTTAACACTCACCTAATGTTACATCGACTCTAGGCTAATAGGAATGTTACACTTATTTTGATCTTCTAACCAAACTAATAACAATCTTTCCATTTTAATAATGAATCTACTGTACTGCTTAGTAATAACCGATGCTTTCATTGGGGCATTGACTTTCACGTCTTCCACTATTTTCATTCTATCCTTTATTTTATTTTTTAT
>NW_012150063.1:9708481-9710677 GCF_000956105.1 Propithecus coquereli | reverse complement strand
TCTCCTCAAACCACTTGTCCTCATTCTATTGCAGCCTCCAGGACATGTGCCGAACTTTGAGTAACATTAACGACCATGGGTTGCTGTAAGAGGAGTTATGGTACAAATATGTTTCTAGGGCAGTTACATGTATGCCCATAAGTTTACTAATCTTCAGACTTGTGGTGAGAATACAATTAAAGGGAATTTTTGAAGTGGTCTGAATTTTTAAGAAGAAAGTCATTACATAAGCATTTCTGTTTTTGCATTTTAACGGAACACATGGGTCCCCAAGGAAAAACCATCTTTGTCTGGCTTCAACTATTCATCCTAATTAAATCCCTCATACCCGGTCCACTAGAGGAACAATGCTCCTGACTCAGCTGACGTTTCCTCTGATAATAAGCTATTCACAAAACATTTCTTGAGACTTCCTGTCTTAAGCCTACAGCCTCGTGACCTATGGGATTATCTAAATTTTTGTCACTTTAGTGGGGGCCAGGCAGAAGGGAAAGTCATATTGGTCTTCTCTCTATACTAAAGAGCCATTGGTGACCCACACACTTTGCCTTCCCAACAAGCATAGAAACAAACCCAGGGCAGGATGGTTCACCAGGGAAACAGGGAAAGAACTAGATGGAACCTTCCCAAAGCCACAAAGGCTGCATCTACTTCCGTGATAAAGATCATGTCCCTTACAAATGTCCAACAATTAAGGCACAAAACAATTTTCTTCAATCAATAGGTGTTATAGTAACTGTCTACACCTATTCCAACTGTCTGTAGGGATATACAGGACCCAGGATCTCTTGTCAGTCTTGGGTGGAGCAAGAAATGCGCTCAGCAGGTTGTGTCCTGGAATCCAGAACAGGCTAGCTTTACCCAAAGTTGCAAACCACAGAACTGGCCAACATATGGTAGAGGTCTCAAACTCAGAGCCTAGAGACACAGCCCAAAATTCATCTGCCAATCTGAATATCTAGCTGGAGAAAACCAGAGTGCCAATTTTTTGTTCATTCGTTCAAGAAATATCCACTGATAGTCGAATACATGCTGAGTATTGCTCAAGATGTTGGAGATTGGCCTACGAATGAAAAAAATACTTGTCCTTAGTAAGTTTTACATTAAGAAGGGAGGAGACAATGACCACGGAATATATAATAGAAGTGGACAATGGAGAGCAAGCTAGAAGGTGTCCTAAAACCAGCTGCAGGCACCTGCAGGAGGTTGACATACCAGCTTGCATAGGCAGGATGAGTGTATTTACGGACCCGAAGCTGGGCAAAAAAGCCAGTCAGCCTAAAGCCTATCCTTGCTCCTATTTTTCCATTTGTAAAACAGGAATAATGATATCTGTTTTCAGATGCTTTGAATTCCTGGTGTGAACAATGAGCCCTGATGTGAATGCAAAATTGTTCTCCTTCCAGCATGAAAGTTCTCTGGGCTTTTTGATCTTGTCACATTTCAAAAGCTGTGTGCTCAGGTAGGATGACCCCCTGGGGTCCAATGGGGGTGGAGGGGAGACCCATGGTTCTGATCGAGCTCTGCCACCAGATGTGCAACCTTAGGCGAGTTGCTTAATCTCCTGGAACCCCAGTCTCTTCACCTGTAAAATGATTGAGTTGCTTAAGCTCAAAATTTTTCTGATCTCCCATATAATTCAAAGAAATGTCATCTCCTAAACCAGTCTCACCAATATAAATGCTGCTCATGATTAGAAAAGTTCCCTTTTTGTGGCTTATGGCCTAAACTGACTTTTGTTCACTTTATACAACAATCTTATTCTTGTTTCCTTGACCAAAATTATATATTTTTCTTACTTCTCATTTTTTTCCTGTGTATGTAATTTGTAAAGTTTTAAGATCCCTTGCAATAGTTTTGTTATCATCTGTAGCAATGTGGTTGCTCTTGTGAGCTTTTTCCTTATTTTTTTCTTACTTCAAATCAATGTTCTTGATGTTTCTCATGCTCTGACCACAACGTATTAGTAATATATAGTAGTCAACATTTATCAAGTGTTTACCATAGGCCAGGCACAAAACATCTTACATGATCATCACAGCAACTCTAAGGGATATAATATTATCATCTTTATCTTAGAAGAAACAGATACATTGAGGGGCTAAGAGGTTTCCCAGAGTTAGAAAGCTCGCGGCAGCCAAATTGGGATTGTCTAACTCCAGAGTCCAAACTCATGACTTCTATTCCAAATTAGCT
>NW_012150063.1:9706701-9708431 GCF_000956105.1 Propithecus coquereli | reverse complement strand
ATACATTGGCAGCATGGATATAAAATGGTACAACTAGTTTGGAAAATGGTCTCAAAGTTTCTTATAAACTAAACTTATACCTCCCAATGACCCAGTAATTCTACTCCTACGTATCGACCAAACAGAAATAAAAACATAGTTCATAAAAACTTGTACAACAATATTATAGAAGCTTGATTCATAATAGCTTCAAACTGGGAACAGTGCAAGTTGTCCATTAATAAAACAATATACAACAAACTGCCATATGTTCTTACAATGAAATGCTACCAAACAGTTACTAGGACTAAATTACTGATACAAGCAATCACATGGATGAATCTCAAAAATATTATGCCTGAGTGAAAGAAACCTTACACAAAAGAATATATACTACATGATTCTATTTCTGTGAAGCTCTAAAGCAGGTAGAACATAATTTATGGTGGAAGTAGGAACTGACTAGGAAGGGACATGAGAGAACTTTCTGGTAATGCTATATCTTGTCAGAAGTTTGGGTTACATGGGTGTATCCATTTTTCAAAACTAGCAGAGGTACAGTTAAGGTCTGGCTGCCTTACAGTATGTAAATTTTACATCAAGAATACTTTAAACAAATGTTTAATTAATGGTACATTCTGAAATATTTTAGGGTAAATGTACTATTAGCAATTTACTTTGAAATACACAAAAATGAGATGGACTAACACATGTATAGAAGGATGGATGGATACATATTGATAAAGTAAGTACTATATAGTAACATGTTAACGACAGTATCTAGGTGGTGGGTATACAGATAGTCACTGTAAAATTCTTTCAACTTTGCTATAGGTTTGGAAATTTTTACAATAGAATGTCAGAGGAAAAAGTGGAGAGAGAATGGAGTAAGTAGACTAAGAACATAAATTGCATCATGAGTAGGAGAGAGTCAGATGATATCATTTAGTGCTGACAAACAGAACTGTAGAAGCCTAAGACTACAAAGATAAACACTGTGAAAGATAACATTATTGACTAAAATTGGAAGTGGAGGACAGATGAGAGAAGAAAAAGGATGCAAGCCAATTTTATTTTGCTCAGAGTATGAAACCACTACATATTTTCTAAGAAGAGAGAGGATTACTAATATTTATAACATGTATTAAAAAATGAAAGAGATGCGATCAAACATAGAGATTATATGAATAAATGTAGACAGGCTTAACTAACCTAAGATAAAAGCAGAATTCAACTCTATGTTCTATACAAAAGACTTGCCTAAAATGAAGTGATTCAGAAAGGTTAAAAATAAAAGGTTAGGCAAAGTTGTCCCAGTTAAAAGTAAGCAAAAAGCAAGCAGGGGTCAAGGCTTTGATATCAGACAAGGTAGAATTCAAGGCAAAAAGCATTAAGCAAAACAAAGAGGATACTTTTAAACCATGCTGTTCCATTCGATAGCCACTCGTCACCATGTAACTACCAAGCATTTGCAATGGAGTTAATGTGACCGAGAAACTGAGTTTTTAATTTTATTTAATTAAATGAATTCGTACAGAGAACATTCCCATTATCATAGAAAGTTCTATTGGATAATGCTGCTTTATAATGTTAGATTCCAATTCACAACGAAGATATAACAGTTATAACTATCTATGTACCAAATAACATGGCATCGACTTTCACAAAGCAGAAATGACCAAAAGATGCAAATTCATATAATAAAAGATTTTAAAATCAAATTTTCCATACAAGACAAAGCAAATGGAAAT
>NW_012150063.1:9698400-9703623 GCF_000956105.1 Propithecus coquereli | reverse complement strand
TTAGTCCTGTGGAAAATGAGTAGTATTACCATTTAGGTTATCTGGTTTACTGAAAACTAGAGTACTAATAAGAAAAATAATGCTTCTTATTTTGGCCATTACAATGTTATTATTTGGGCCTATTTAGGAAGTGGCAGAATGGAGGCAGCTTTCCAATTTTTATTCTGAAATTAGATCCTGGAGCCTATGACAAGGGTAGGGAAGGCAGTATGTGGTCCAAGGTCAAAGACTGCCTAGGACTAACCCCAAAGAATGTCCCGATACAGATAAAAATTAATTCACAAATTCCATAACAATAAACGATGATTCTGAGAATATGAATGACCCACTCTATTTTCAAGTGAGGTCACGTCAGGAAGCTGAATTTAGGACAACTTAGAGCCAATAATATTCTTGGCCGGAAAGCCTGCCATTCATCAACAGAATTGCATGCCTGCAACGCTCTCTGGCCTACCTAAATTCATGACCATTTTGGGAAAGGTATGATGTCCTGCTAAAGCCTCAGCTTTGCTCATAAAGTTCTTGTGCCCACACCAGGAACTGCAGGCAGTTGTTCCTCTGCAGAAGTAGCATTTGTTCCGTAGGGGCAGGCGGGTGGCACCAGCACAGCTGTTGTCAAGAGGTCCTTACACTCAATCACATCTATTGAAAATCTGCAACCTGCTAGGTCACGGCCAGAATGCTTCACCAAGTTTATTCATGAGTCACTGCAACTTTGGGGTTTTCTGTTTATTTCATGCAAAGATCAGAAGTACAAAAATAGCTTTATTTAATCAGAAAGAGCTAGAAAGTAACTGTCTAGTAAACTCTTTCTGTAGTTTCCAGCACCCTTTTTTTTCAATTAGTTGTATAAGTTTATTCAATTTCAAGGTTCTTATTTCCCCCAAAACGATTCACGTGGTAAGAAGGGAGTAGAGAAACCTGTCTGAGCAAGTACATTTATGTTCCACAAAAGTTTCTGAAACATATAAATCTAGTAGATACCAGTTTGCATCCCTTTTCTTTAAGACCTGTTTATCGGAAATAAGAGAGGAATATTTTTTAATCAAAGCTATGGGGTGTTGTTTTAAAATAACATCTCTCTCTCTCTCCTTTTTTAAAATCATCTTATCCATTTTTAAATGTATTGTACCGTGCACATTGCTGAGCAAAGGCTCTCTGGAAAATTTTCATCTTGCATATCTGAAACTCTATACACATTAAACAACACCTCCTTCTTCTCCCTCCCTCCAGCCCTTCGTAACTACTATTTTACTTTTTATTTCTAAGAGTTTGACTACTTTAAATACCTCATATAAATGGAATCAGGCAGTATTTGTCTTTTTGTGACTGGCTTATTTTATGTACCATAATGCCTTCAAGGTTCATCCATGTCGACATGACAGGATTTCCTTCTTTTCTAAAGTTGAATAATATTCCATCATACGTATATAGCATGTTTCATTTATCCATTCATCTGTTGATGGACATTAAGGTTGCTCCTACCTCTCGGCTATTGTGAAATTTAATAATGCAATGAACACGTGTATGCCAACATCTTTTTGAGATCTTGTTTTCAATGTTTTTGGATATGTACCCAGAAGTGGGACTGCTAGATCATATGGTAATTCCATTTTTAATGAACCTCCAGACTGTTTTCCATTGCTGCCACACCATTTTATATTCCCACCAAGAGTGTGCAGAGTTCCAATTTCTCCATATAACACTTGTTATTTTCTGTGTTTTTAGTAGTGGCCACCTTAACAGCTGTGAGGTAATATTTCACTGTGATTTCTCATTGCCTTTTATGAAGAGAAAAATATTAATAATAACCAAGCAAACAACTCCGAGTAATTTAATTAAACATCTATCAAATCAATCATCCAACACTATGGTCTTTCTGGTACTAATTTGTTCTCTATCCAGTAGTATAAAGCACTTTTGTTTGATGCAATTAGTCAGTATACACAGAACCTGAATGCAGCAATTCAACCCCTAGGTATAGATCCAACCTAAGTGAGTACTTATGTCCACCCACAGACATGTATAAGAATGTCCACAGCAGCTTTAATCATAATAGCCCAAAGCTAGAAACTGCCAAAGTCAAGAGACAGTATAATGAATAAATAAATTGCAGGATATTTACATATCAGAATACTAAACAGTGAAAAATACTAAGCAGTGACAAAAATAAATTTCTGCTATGTGTGACAACTTGGATGAATTTCATATACATAACGTTGAGTAAAAAAAGATAGATACAAAAGAAAACAGTCATCCCTTGGTATCCACAGGGGACTGGTTCCAGGACCTCCCTCGGAAAGCAAAATCCAAAGATCCTCAAGTCTCTAATGTACAATGGCCTAGTATTTGCATATGTACATCTCCTGTTTACTTTAAATCATCTCTAAATTACTTATAATATCTAATACAGTGTAAATGCTATGTAAGTAGTTGTTAGGGAATAATGACAAGGAAAAAAAAGTCTGTATATGTTCAATACCGACACAATTTTTTCCCAAATATTTTCAATCCGTGATTGGTTGAATCCACAGATGCAGAATCCATGGACGTGGAAGGCAGACAGTACAATCTACATGATTCCATTTGTATGAAGTTCAAAAACAGGCAAAACTATGGACATAGAAGTCAATATGATTTCCTTTGGTGGGATGTTGACTAGTAGGGTGCAGAAAGAGTTATTTGGACTGCTGTAAATATGTTATATCCTGATCTGGGTAGAAGTTGCATGAGTGTATATATATATAAAATTCATCAAGCTGTATGGTATATTTGAATCTGTATATTTTCCTTTATATAAGTTATAACTATCAAAAAAAAGTAAAAGAAGAAAGATTAGTCTTACCAAAAGGACCTCTTTGCCGTGATAAAAAATATCCCTCTTTTTGCTTTTTTAAGAGAAGCTAATAGTCAAAAATGAACTAGTGAATTTGGGGAATGTTGGAGAGGAAAAAAATATTTCAAACTTAATATTGAAGTGAACTTCAAATAATGGCAGAGAAATGGAAGACAGAGACAAAATAATAAGCTTCATTCATCTTGCACCTAAGCCACTCCCTGGCAGTAAATTAGAAAAGTAAGTGAACTTGGAGGGTATTCATAGTCATCGAATTCACTATGGTGTCCTTAGCACTTGAAGGTGTTGATTTTTAAATGCTCAAAGTCATCACTCGGTTGTCATTCCCACAGTTAATTGAGAATCCATCGTGAGCTTAGCTTTGTTTATATGCAGTTGTTGCCCTGAATTGTTAGGCATAGAGTTACATTTGTTTGTGTTCACTCCCATTGCAACAAAGGAATCCAATGGTGGAAACAGAGGAATGAAAATCAAGCCATTGCTGAAAGATTAGTGTTCTACATAACTCAGCTCGAAATAGAGTTCCATCAATTCTTCAAAACTAAAGGAAGCACTGCCTCATGAAGTCATCCTGAATCATAGCCAGGACCCTTTATTAGCAATTATAACATGGCTATGTCTAGGTTTTGAGCTATAAAAGTAAACCATATAATAAATCCTAGTTTAATTAGCTTGTGTTTTTCATTATGAGAGGCCTTGGCTAGCAGCACCTATTCTGAGATAGATAATTAGGTGATACTAGATCCCTTTAGGATTAGAAAAGATATACAGTTAAAGACAAACTTACTTCTTGTGTGCTGAGCCACATGAAAACAGTTACGGTTCATACCACCACCCAGTCCAACCACTGTCATCTGTCACCTGCACAATTATAATAACCTCCCACCCAGTGCCCTGTTTCTCCCCTAGCCCTTCCTCCCTTCTCTACACAGCAACGACAAGCGTCCCCTCAAAATCTCAACCAGATCATAACCTTTCTTTGCTCAAAACCTTTTACAGGATTGCCATCTCACTCAAAATAAAATCCAAAGTCCTTACAATGAATTACAAGGCCCTCCATTCTCTGTCTTCACTGGCCTCTCTCCACTCCAGCCAGATGGCCCTTCCTGATCCTGAACACTCCTTACTAAAAGCCTTTGCTCCTGTTCCCTTGATAACCCCTGGATATCTGCATAGCTTGCTCCCGCATAGCATTGTTGACTCAGTTCAACTCTCACCTCATTTTAGGGACCTGTTTACCACTCTAAGATCGTCCCTTCAAACAGTATCTACTTCCTTATCTTGCTTTGTTTTTCGTCATAGCACTTGTCAGCACCCTGTATGTTTTAAATATATGTGCTTATTTGTTAATTGTTCATGTTTCTCCTCTGGGATGTGAGCTCCCCCTGCTGGAGAGTAGGGACTTTGTTTTGTTAACTGCTGTATTTCCAGAGTCTGACGGGGTGGGGAACCTTTTCATGTTGGAGGCCACATTTAGCTGTAATCAAATAAGCCCACATTCAAGAAATTTCAATTAGATATACTTAAAAATGTACATTATTTTGTAAACATCTAACTACTATGTACTTAATAATTCCAAGAAATGAAAACTATTCGTTAATTTTAAAATTAACTAACCTTTTAATGACTTCGTTGTGTCTGCTTTTTGTTGGAAAGCATTTGAATATTTGGTTGCAGCATGGAAGTCAGCAGTTTCAGTTGATCCTCTAGATGGGTATCAGTCATTTGTGACCGTAAGGGCATCTTGATTTGGGTTAGGTAAGAGAATGTAGATTTGCCGCAATCAGTGGTTGAAAAGCAAGAAAGCATTTCTCAGGCATGTTGCCAAAGGCATGGGTATTCTACTGCATTTTTTCATATTTCCATTGGATCTTTCTTAGCAGCAAACAATAACTTTAAAATGTCATCTATTGAGAGCTCAATCAATTCCACCTGTAGTTCTTTAGTGGTGCCTTGGTTATGTTAGCTAGGTGAGGTTGAAATGCTAATTTGAGTGTGATGTCATGATTCTCAAAGTCATGAACCTTTCATTGTATTCTCTAATAGGTCTATGACAGCTGTGTATTCTTCAAATTATTTGCATATATAATATCATCCTGCTCATCAATGACCTTTGCTAATGGGAAAATGTTCATCCAAAATTTCCTTTTGAAGAAGTTTTTGAAAAAAGATATTTTTTGCCACATATCATATGTAGACTTAGTTTTGCCTTGCAAAGAAATAGTCATTTTGATTTGACATGACATCACACAGAAATGCTGCATTCCTATGGAAATCTTTTAATAATTCACATTGCTGATTCTGTTCTTCATAAAATTTAACTATCTGTTCTCGCAGAGATAAATTTTGACTAACTCCTGTCCCTG
>NW_012150063.1:9697229-9697940 GCF_000956105.1 Propithecus coquereli | reverse complement strand
TGCTGATCAGTTATGGTTCTCCTTGAAAGAGGCAGTTGTTTGTACTTTGAAATGTTGTTGGGGTCTAAGAATCCTACAACTTTGACAATGCATTATTTCACAATTTCTACATCACTGAATGACTTCCCTTTTTTCCTGAACATATAAGCTACTCTATAAGTTGCTTCAGTGGCATTATTTTCAGGTCTTATTGCTGCTTGAAAGAATTATCTTTGATTTTGCTTTTCATCTTTTAATTTCTGCATTACACCTTTCGTGCCTCTCCCTCTAATTTAAAATATTTGTGGTTCTTATGAGTGTTATAGTTTTGATGAGCATTGAATTTCTTTAATGTTAATATTTAAGTATCACAAAGCAAGCAAATCACCTTATCTTTAGCAGAAAAAAGATAATATTGCAACTCCCAATCCTCATTAAAAAAATCTGTTTTCTTCCTTCTGCGTTCTCTTGGTCTTCTTTGACATGATGGGCTGTTGAGCAGACAGAGTTAAAAAACACTGTTGAGCTATGCAACTATTCACAAATTCCACTTCAAACAGAAACACAGTGCACCGTTGTCAAAAGCTGATAATAGACTGACGTACTCAACTCCCATAAACTCTCGCCAACCAGCCTCCTGCGGTAGTGGTGCCAGTCAGGCAGGGAAGTTAGAATTAAATCAGGAGCGTAGCAGCCGTCAATTTAGCCCTTATGGCTTACTAATGTTCTAAT
>NW_012150063.1:9671442-9697179 GCF_000956105.1 Propithecus coquereli | reverse complement strand
GCATGGAAGTCAGCAGTTTCAGTTGATCCTCTAGATGGGTATCAGTCATTTGTGACCGTAAGGGCATCTTGATTTGGGTTAGGTAAGAGAATGTAGATTTGCCGCAATCAGTGGTTGAAAAGCAAGAAAGCATTTCTCAGGCATGTTGCCAAAGGCATGGGTATTCTACTGCATTTTTTCATATTTCCATTGGATCTTTCTTAGCAGCAAACAATAACTTTAAAATGTCATCTATTGAGAGCTCAATCAATTCCACCTGTAGTTCTTTAGTGGTGCCTTGGTTATGTTAGCTAGGTGAGGTTGAAATGCTAATTTGAGTGTGATGTCATGATTCTCAAAGTCATGAACCTTTCATTGTATTCTCTAATAGGTCTATGACAGCTGTGTATTCTTCAAATTATTTGCATATATAATATCATCCTGCTCATCAATGACCTTTGCTAATGGGAAAATGTTCATCCAAAATTTCCTTTTGAAGAAGTTTTTGAAAAAAGATATTTTTTGCCACATATCATATGTAGACTTAGTTTTGCCTTGCAAAGAAATAGTCATTTTGATTTGACATGACATCACACAGAAATGCTGCATTCCTATGGAAATCTTTTAATAATTCACATTGCTGATTCTGTTCTTCATAAAATTTAACTATCTGTTCTCGCAGAGATAAATTTTGACTAACTCCTGTCCCTGATTTGTTCTATAAAATTTAGACTCAGTCAAAAAGTTGCACTTAAGGACCTAGAAAGCCACATGTGGCCTTAAGACCATAGGTTTCCCACCCCTGGTCTAGTACAGTGCCAGGTATATGGTAGATGTTCACTAAATACTTGCTGATTAATTATATGATGAATGATTAATGAATATTCAGAGGTCATGCAAACTGTAGGTATTTCAAAGTTAAGAATTAGAAAATTATTTCTAAGCTATATATTGTCTGAGCTATTATGGTGTCATCAACATTCTTCTACCAAATGTGTGTGCAACAGAATTGATGTTTACAACATTTAAAAAAAGCACTGATGTATATTTAACAAAATTCAACTTTCATCCTGGTGACATGATATAAATAGAGCACAAAGTTCTAAGATACTGACCAGGTCATAATTTTTGGCCATCAAACTCAGGGAGTAGCAACAAACATATCTATACCAGTGTTACAGAGCTGTAGTCATTGCTTAAATGCAGCAAGATGTTCCTTGTAGTTCCTGGACATACACCATCTGGTGCAGAAATCCTGTAACTTCCATTTCCCCGCTGTTCAAGAGAAATACATTATACAAACACACATTACCACTCATTGCTCTACAAAAGGGGTCATCAAACTATGGCATGTGCATCAAATCCAGCCCTGCAGCCTGTTTTTGTACAGTCTGAATGCTAACAATAACTTTTGCATTTTAGAGGGTTGAAAAACAAAACAAAATATGCAACAGAGACCATATGTGGCCCACAAAGCCTAAAATATTTACCGTCTGGCCCTTTAAGGAAAAGTTTGCCGACTCTTGTTCTACAAAATTAGGTTGACTTTGGAGAGGGAAAGGGCTTTGAAAATGAATATCTGGAATAGAGATAGTGAAACATATGGTTTGTCTTTCTGAATCAGTCCATATTACAAGGGCAATGGGTTTCCTAACAGGATGGAGGGAATAAACTTTTACAAAGACTCGGGGAAATGATACTGGTAAGAAAAGCATAAACCTCCCTGTGAACTTTGATCTTTGATTTCAAAAAGGGAAAATCCAGATAAAAGTAATTTTTAAAACTAATATAAGGCAAAACATGAGTAACAAGAAAAGAATAGGCTCAGTGGCATTTAGGCCGAGTTACTGTAGCAGGAATTGCAAGATGTTCATCAGTAATCATTCTCCCTATCTCTTAATAACAGAACTTGTGGATAGGATGAAATAGTCTGTTTCCCTTTGCCCGCCTTCTTCCCATTGGCTGGGAGATGGAAGATGCACGTTGAGGTTGCACAGTAACCCTATCAACCTTGAGCTGCTTAGCTTGGTAATTTTTTGTAAGAGCAAAATAAGTTCCTGTGTTATTTAAGCCCTTGCCTTTGGTGTGGTCTCTGTTACAGCAACTTCCACAGAAAGATGGGGGACAATGATATTGCTTATGGTATTATTTTTATATACATCAATGCAAAAAACGTATTTTAATGTAAGATAAAAGCAATTTCTTAGATATCACCAAGATTGTATAGAATAGTACTCATGTGTTAGCTCACAAAATATGTGAAAACACTCATTTATGTTTTCTTTAGAAAATGTGATGGTTTTTAAAATAAGATATCACCTCACACCTGCTAGGGTGCCTATTATCATAAAGACAAGAGATAACAAGTGTTTGTGAGGGTGTGGCTAAAAGGGAACTCTTATACACTGTTGATAAGATACAGACATTACAGAAAACGGTATGGAGATTCCTCAAAAAATTAAAACTAGAACTATGATATGATCCAGCAAACTCACTTCTGGGTACATATCCAAAGGAAATGAAGTCAGTACGTCAAAGAGATGTCTGCACTCCCATGTTCACTGTGGCATTATTCACAATAGCCAAGACATGGTATGGAAACAATCTAAGTGACCGCTGATGGATGAATAGACAGAGATACATATATATAAAAGTATACATACACAATGGAATATTATTCAATCTAAAAAGAAGAAAATTCTACCATTTGCAGCAACAGGGATGAACCTAGAGGACATTATGTTAAGTGAAATAAGCCAGATACAGAAAGACAAATACTTTATGATTTCACTTATATGTGGAATCTAAAAAAGTCAAACTCATAGAAGCAGAGAATAGAATGGCGGTCGCCAGGAGCTGGGGAATGAGAAAAATGGGGAGATATTGGTCAAAGGGTACAAACCTTCAGTTATAAGGTGAATAAGTTCCGGGGATATAATGGACAGCATGGTGCCTGTAGTCTCTAATATTGTATTGTTTACTTGACATTTACTGACAGTAGATCTGAAGCATTCTCACCACCCCCCTTCCCCCGATGCACACAAATGGTAACTGTGTGGTGATGGATGCGCTAATTAATTTGATTTTGGTAATCATTACACACTGTATACGCAGATGAAATCGTCACATGGTATACCTTGAATGTATATTAACACAATTTTTATTTGTCGGTTATACCTCAATAAAAGGTGGGGGGAAAGAAAAATGTTACGGTTTTGAAATTTAAATTGAAATTTTGATCAACCTTAAATTTATTTTTGTATAAGAAGATAAGGAATTGGTGTTTTTTCTGGTGGTGTTCCAAAGAGCTACTCTGTAGTCCAAACATTATTTCTTCAATAATCTATTAATAGCTTCTCCCCACTGATTTGAAAAGCTGCTTTTATTATCCATTTATGTATACATTCCTTCTTACACTCCACAAATACCGAGTGAGGGCCTGCTGTACCAGGCACTGTGTTAGTTGCTGGAGGGACGGCAACGAAGACAGCACAGCCCCTCCCGTGGTGGATTGTAAAGTATAGTGGAAGAGACAGTGAAAAGTAGGTGGATATATAATTGCAACTTGCAAAGTGCTCGGGAGGAAACAAACGACTGCAGAGAGAAAACGTGGGGTGGAGATGCCGGGCAGCTTCCCCTTATGGACTGCTTGAAGGAAGTCCCATTGAATTGAAGCTGGAGCTCAAGGAGTGAGATTGAGCCAGCCTAAGAAAGAGCTAGGGACAAGCGCTCCAGGGGGAAGGAGCAGCTCATGCAAGGACGGTGGAGAAAAGAATTTGGCTCTCTGGAGAAAGGACAACTGGCCAGTGTGGCTGAGACACACTGAGCATGGAGAGGCGTGATGTGAATGAGGTTAGCGGGAGCAGTGGTCTGGTCATTCAGGGCAGGAATATGGATTTAATTCCAAGTGCAGGGAAAACCATTGAAAGTTTTTAAGCCAAAGATTTATATGACCTTACTATGTTTTTAAGTGATGATGCTAGACGTTTTGGGGGGAAAGGATAGAGAGGGGTTAATAAAAGAAATAGAACTACACCTTTAAAAATTGGGAAATGATTGCAGTAAATCTGGAGATGCAAAACTTTCATATACCTTAGAGTCTATTTCAGATCTCTATTCTGTTCTATTGATCTGTTTTTTTTTTTAATTCCTGCTCCAGTTTTGTATAGCTTCATAATCCATTTTGATGTGTGGTAGAGTAAGTTTTCTCCTACCCTTCCCAGCACAGACTTTCTTCAATATTCCTGCATATTTATTCTTCCATTTGATCTTTGGGATGATATTGTCAAGATCCACAAATAATCCTGATGGGATTTTGATTGAGCTTGCATGAACTTTACAAATTAATTTAAGGAGAATTAACATCTTTGTAGGATTAAGTCTTCCTGTCTCCCCAAAACAAAGCATGGCTCTCTCCATTTATTCCTGTCTTCTAACTCTCTGTAAAGTTATTTTTATGCTAATTATCTCTATGTTCATCCTGTACATTTCTTTTGAAGTTTATTTCTTGATAATTTTTGTTATTGTTGCTATTGTAACTGGGATCTTTCTTTTGTTATATTTCCTAACATGCCTTTTGTCATATTTCCTCATATTTGTGGTAGAAAGGAATAAAGGCAAATGGGAAGGGTTGAGCTGATTACATATTTTTTCCCCTGACCTATCAATCTCATGCCTGAATTATATTAATAGTTTTTAAAATTAAAAAGCAGTTTGCAGCTTTTATTACCGGGTTCCACCATAATAGCTTTCCTTGAAGCAAAGGAGGCCTCCTGTCTCTGACCATCTGAGGGAAGGTTACAGGGAGAAGAGGAAGTTTGGGACAGAAAAAAAAAAATCATAAAATCAATCAATACTTCGTATCATCCTACTGCATTATATATAGATTATACAAATTTACATTAAAACAGAAACATTAAATGATACTTTTTATGTTGCCCCATATTCTATGACCCATCCCCCAGCCCCTGAAAAGACAGAGGTCCACACATTCAAGGAGAAGTGCGAGGCAAACCTTAGGACTTATTACAATGTAACCACAGATACACACACATACATACACATACACAGACACGTGTGTGCACATGGACACACACCAAAATGCAAAATGGAATCCTATGAGGGAAATACAAATCGTTTTATTTTATTCTAAGTGCTTTCCCGTATTTTCCAAATATTTGCCAATGAACTAATTTTACTTTTATGATCAGAAAAAAATTAAATAAGAGAATTTCAAATAAATCCAAGAAAAGAGGGGGAAGATATCCTCAAAGAGTATGTGGCTTCAAAGTAACTCATGCAACTAACAGCCGAAACCTGACCATGGGTTTCCCCGTAATTGCAAAAGGACTGAAGGACAGAAGAGAAGGAAAGAAAGAGAAGAGGATGAAAGGGGGAGAAACAAAAACATAAAGAACTCAGTGTGACCCCACACAGAATTCTTTGATGACTGGAAGAAGCCAGGCCTATTAGGCTACTTTGTTGTTCCTTGTTCTTCAGTAAGTGGAATCATTTTCAAAATGCAATACATGAACTTCAACAGGTGAGGAGGAGGTAATAGGCGGAATGAGTTGATCTCAGGCTCAAATGACCAGAGTGCGGAAGAAACCTGTCAATGTCATATCAAAGCCATTTCAGGTAAGAGTTACAAGATCACAGACAATAGGAGGAATGTCCCAGGCTGCAGACAGGCATGCAGCCTGAACTTCAAAGAGGAGAACAAGACATGGTACAGAAACAACAGACAGATGAGCTTGATATTAATTCCAGGAAAAAAAACCTAGTTTGAATTATTAAAAATTGGCCTTAATCCTTTAAAAATGCTAGCATTTCAGCTTTTAAATTCCTGAAAGAAATAACTCTGGCTTTCTTTCTACCCATTAAATTAGCTCTAGTTGGTATATGCACATGGTATTCTTTAAGAAACAGTCCCATTGTGCTCAGATGAGATTAGTAACAGAACACTGTTGGAGAGGCTGGAGTCACAAGCCATTCCAGCCCCCAGAAATGTTAATGTAGCAACCGACATTTCTCCAATGGCTATTAATTGCCAGGTACTGTGCTGGGGTTATGGTGAGGACTAAGGCACTACCCTGTCTTCCAGGACATTTCATAGGAGAGATAAATGGTAAGTGCCATTGTAGCTATTGTGGCACTCAGAGACTGGCATATCTAAAACAGCATAAAAATGACACATTACCTTTCAAGGCTATTGGGGAAAGACCTTTAAGAACTTACCATTTGAGGAGGTTGCCCTGGCAGGCAAAGCCTTCTCCTCCTCTGGGTGTAAGTAGGCAGAAGCCAAATGGCATTCTTTCTGGGATACTCCAGATCCCACTGGGTGCGAGGTTGGATTGAGCATCCTCTGAAGCCTCTTGTGTCTCTAAATACCATACTGCTGTAGATCGGTCAGGATTGGCAGAGTCAGAAGAGGCTTCTGGGAGGAAGTAAGACTTGATTTGGACCCCAAATGAGGACAGAATTTCAAAAAGCAGAAGGTAGTAGAACACAGCAAATGTGATTGAGTTTCTTCTGACCAAATGCATGCCAGGCAAGTTGGTTAGATGGGAAATGGCATAGATACTGAACAAATACACGAGAGAAGTGTTACACCAACACTTTTAATACACAAAAGACCTTTAAAATTCTCATGCTTGAAAAAATAATTGCCTGTGAATACTAATAACACCATTTATAATACTGTACTTTCATCGAAACACTCTCAGTATAGGAACGATTAAGAGAAAATAGATCATATCCTATCAAAATTTTTGGCCTCATGTTCTATTGGGAAATCTTGGCATAATGGTTATGATTATGGACTAAGGCCCAAGACTTAGGTTTGAATCCAATTCAGTTATATGATCCTGGTGGAAGTCTTCTAAATTTTCTGAGCCTATAGAATAGGAACAACTACATCACACGGTTGAGTTAAAAGCCTTAGTGTAATGCTTGGTAAACATTGAATATGTCTCCATAGAAGTAACAATTTCTTAAATTTTAGCAGTTTAATTTTTTTCATCAGCTTTGAACAACTTAGTATTCCTTAAAGGTGGTTTACTTGTTTTTAGTTTTGTTTTGTTTAAACAGCTTTCCCATCACTTGCATGTAAGGGACTTCTGTTATATTCACAGTTGCTCATTATCATCTGAATATCCTTTCTATGTTTTGGGAAACCTGCACATTATAATGCCTTCCTTTCCAAGGTGAAAGTCAGAACTAAATTCCCCAGCCAAACAAGAGGCGTGGAAGCAGACACATGGGCTGCACCAATCTGACTCACTCACACAAAATTTCAATTCATAAGGGAACAACTGCAGGCATTGACTTCTATGACTTGTGACAAGCAAGATGGTAGAGGTGTTTGGCTCCTTGAAGCAAGATGTGGTATAGCTTCTGGGGTCCAGCCCGGACTGTTGTGAGTTTGAGCTGCACATGGCACAGGGGCTGTGCTCTTAGGAGTGGAGCAGGCCTGGTAGTGGGGTTTCTGCTGGAGCAGTGGGGTAGAGACTTGTTCTTCCCTCTCTGGCTCTCCTAGTGACTCTGTGAGCTCCCAAGTATTCTCTAACAAATCCATCTCATGCTTAAACTAACCAGAGTGGACTCTGTTATTTCCACTTACGAAACTTGCTTACTGCACTGACTCACTGAGGTCTCATTGATCAGTTAGGTCACACCTTGACCTTGCCTTCTCACCCATCAGGCCTGTTATGTGTCATGAGAGATGCTGGTGCGGACCTACTGACTGTAATTTTTTCTTTTATCATGGATACAGAACTTATGAAATGTTTACACTCTCAGTTTAATGGATTTTCATTTGTTCTCTCCTCCTACCTGAACGTACCATGTATTTCTCCAATGTGTTCCTCACCAGGTAGGTAATTTTGCCAATAGGCAAAGATGTATAGAGCAAGATCCCACGAGAGGACACATCTCTCTCTGAAGTAATACATAGCAATGAAAACATGTTTCACATAACACATTAATTTTCCCCCTTTCTTCTCAAATTTGCTTTCTCATACAAGAGCTATTTTATCCTAAATGAAACAAAAAACATTAGTAGGAAAAATGCTTACCTAAATAGTGTACATTTATACATTCATTAATGATAAAAGAATAACTTCAAAAGAAAATAGAACCAACAAATTATTTATTTGGTCTACATACACAAAGCTGAACAATCAGTTTGCTATCTTCATCAAATTACCTGAATTCATTGGTTATTTATATATCATATCATCTCAAGCCAATATTGGTACAAAGCATTATATTTGAAAGAACTACAAGTAGAAGCTTTGGATTACTTACAAATAATCGAATGACTCAAATAATTCTTTCCATATTCACAAATGCAAAGCCTAGAAGAGAATTTCTAATCTAGCACAATGCTTGCATCTTAAAAATGTCTCTGTGCTATTCACATCTCCAAAGTATTCAGTCCCAATTGATATCATTCAACAGGAGACTGCGACATTTTTGAAGTGAGATTATACAAATATATACTCATATCTGTAGTAAGGACTGTTTTCATTTAAAGAAAAATATATATTACATAGTTCATTTATGAGAAACCAAAGCATTTAGGTGATCATTTGTATCGTTCTCTTTCTGCCCATGGAAAGGGCAACTTGCAAAACTCAATAGCGCCCCACTGTGGAACTATGGAACAACCTACATCTAATCAGGGTTTTGCTATTTTTCTATTTTATTTTCTTATAATGGTTTCTCTTTATGAGAGAAACTTTCTCTAGTTTGGAAACTATAAGTTTCTTTAGGATTTGATAAAAACAAAGAACTGGTCATATCCATGAGTGAATTAATACATGTTATAGGTGAATTTATATTTCTTGGAAACAAAATACCTTTCATATTTCCTAACTTGTTACTTTAATGACTATTCCAAAGAGTAAAGAGAAAATAAAAGCTACTTGTCAAAAGTGCTGTCTTAGTTTTCCACACATGGCACTCCAAAAGTAAGAACATTAAAATCATAAAAAGAATATTGGAGACATCACAGGAAATTTCTTCTCCTAAGGGTATGGGAGAAAAATAGGTATAAAATATAACAGCACCCCATTTCCAAACTTCATCTTACGATTAAATCAATTAAATTTTGAGAGAACTCTGTATATTATAAGTCACACACTTATTTTTCTTTCTATTATGAAATACATATTCGTCAGGTCTAAAGGGAATAAAACCTTGGGTCTATGCTGAAAGATTATGCCTGATGTTTCAAATCCTACTGACAAAAAGCACATCATCTAAAATGTTGTCTGTCTGGTGGTTGCATCGTCCAATTAACATTTTCTTCTGCATGTTAAAGCTAGGACTTCTTTTTTGTTTATTCTTTCTCCCCCATTGTCTGAATATTTTGGAACAACCCTTATGGTTTTCCTGGGTCTTCTCTTTTTCAGGTGAATCATCTGCCAAATCCTAACACTTTTTCACAAGAGATGTTTTTGTTTGCTTCTTACTCCCCTTGTTGTAGTCTAGAGAACTACTTTTCCAGAGGACGTCATCTCCAAGCTTAAACTAAAACTTAAAAGTAAAATCATGTGAAAGTACAAAAACAAGAATACCTAGCCAGTTGAGTTTCTAAATCAATGAACGAATCTTCAAGAAAATTAAGTTTCTGTTAAAATATGTTACACTATCATTGAAGGAATACAAGTCGGCAGAAACCTACAGCAGAAAATTTCAAAAGTAGGGGTAGTCTCATCATTATAACAACAATACATTTTTACAAGTTATGAATGAAATGCTACTAACTCCTTTAAAAGAGTAAATAATAACGGTTAAAGCAGGAAGCACTGTGATACCTGAACACTGTGTAGTATTTGCAAGCACTAAAGAGAAATTGAAAGCTTAGATGGATGCCAATAAAAAGCTGAGAGGATGCTGGAAAGCAAAGAATCACAGATGCACCGGCTAGCATTACAAAGACAAATTGCTGTGAAATTAATCAAATAAATGACAAGGGTTTAAAGAAGATGATTAGAAAATAGGAGTGCACACAACTACAAACAATGGGTTCCAGATAAATCACAAAATGCCAACAACAACAACAAAAAAAACATGAGCAAGGAAATTTTTTTAAAAACTGTTTCCTGATCTGAAGGATAATTTCAACATGTTGTTATTTAGGAAATTAAGAAAGCCTATTTAGTTCCACTCAGAAATAATCCTCACTGACATATACTTGTCACGATTTTACACTTTAACTAAGGCAGGATTTCCAGGCTGCCAGACAGAAACAAGAAGGAACATCTAAAGATGAAAGTGATAAGGATGAATTTGGATCTTTTTCTCAGACTTTTGAAAAATGAAAACTCTTGTAGAAAAAAATACGTGAAGTAGAAAAAATTGATCTTGAATTGTAGATTGTGTGCTCACCTTCAGGGAACTTGATCTGTTGGTGACTGAGCAATCTTCTGTCAAGTGCCCTGGGGGCTCTAGCTAGGAGACAGTTTTTTTGTTAATTTCCTGCTTTGAGGTTCTCTTGAACTCAGGTAGTATAATTTGGGCCCCAAACCTACATGAGTTACAGGTTCCTGATTACAAATTCTCAAAATAGACTTCTTTTTTCTATCTAGAGACTAAGCCAAGACATACAGAGTTCCATGTCACCTCTGCAGCTGTATGGAATTTTTCCTAATCTAGTCTCCTCTTGAGGTTGTTGTCCTGCAACGAATGTAGCTGTATGCTGAAGAATGACACCTTCAGTAGACCCTAAGTCTTATCTTCTGTCCCCGTGAGTGTTAAAACCTAAATCCCTAGATTACTGAAACTAACAGCCTTTCCCCCCGGCCAGCTGCAATACCAGCTCACCTCTTTACCACTCTGGTTTTCATTTCCCTTTTTTTTTTCTGGCCCCTAGAGATTTCCTATGCTTTCTGCATATTATATAATAACATATTTGTGCATCATTTTAAATAAATGTATAATTATTATATGGATACATCATAATTTATTTACCTATTACACTGTTTGATTTTTCACAATTAGAAATAATACTTGGGTAAACATCTCTGTGCGTAAACTTTTGTGGAAATGTATAATTATTTTCTTGAGATAGATTTCTAATAGTGGATTGCTGGTTCAAAGGGCATGCATATTTTTAAAGTTTTCACTTCAGCCATAGATACTACTCTTTCATACCTTTCTTATGATATTTACCTATTTCTTCCTTATATTAATACTTACTGATAAACTTAACTTATATTCTTTACCTGATTTTAGGCCTGATTGGTCAGAAAATCCTTAATATTCCACTAGTCTAAACAAAGCACTTAATAAAGATCGGTTGGCTTGAATTAAACCAAAATTGGTAATTTTAATGGTTCAGAATTAATATTAATGAACTTGTTCTTGAGTTTCATTGGGAAACAGCTTCAGCACAGAAAATGGCCTCTCAATGCAGGTCTTACCTATCCAGGTTTTGTGGCAGATTTCCATAAATAGGAAAGTATGGAACATTGCAGAATAATAATGAATGTATGGTGGCAAGAGAGACAAAAAAAAAAAAGCCTAAAAGAACATGAAAAGATAGTCAACTTCATTAGTCATTAGGGAAATGCCAATCAAAACCACAAGGAGACACCACTTCACAACCAGCAAGATGGTTAAAATAAAAAAGATAAATAATAACAAATGTTGACGAGGATGTGGAGAAATTTGGACTCTCACACATTGCTGGTGTGAACATAAAATTGTGCAGTTATTTTGGGAAACAGTTTGACAGTTCCTCAAATTGCTAAACATAGAGTTACCAGCTGGCACAGTGGCTCATGCCTATAATCTCAACACTTTGGGAGGCCAAGGCAGGAGGATTGCTTGAGACCAGGAGTTCTAGACCAGCCTAGACAACAGAGTGAGATTCTGTCTCTACAAAAAAATGTAAAAGTTAGCAAGGCATTGGGGCACATGCCTGTTATCCCAGCTACTTGGGAGGATGAGAAGGGAGGACCATTTGAGCCCAGGAGTTTGAGATTATAGCAAGCTATGATCACGCCACTGCACTCCAGCCTGGGTGACAGAGTGGGATCCAGTAAAACAAACAAAAAAAAAATAGAGTTGCCATACAACCCAGCAATTCCATTCCTGGGTATCTACCTGGGAGAAATGAAAACATATGTCCACACAAAACTTCAATATGAGTATTTATAGTAGCATTATTCATTATAGTCCAAAAGTAGAAACAACCCAAATGTCCATCAGCTAGTGACAGGATAAACAAAATGTGGTCTATCAATTCAATAATAATCAACTGAATATTATTTGGCCATAAAAGAAACAAAGTACTGATAAATTCTACAACATAAATGAACCTAGTAAACATTATGCCTAGTGAAAGAATCCAGTCATAAAAGAACACGTAGCGTATGATTCCCTTTCTATGAAATGCCAGAATAGGCAAATCCGTGGAGACAGAAAGTAGATTAGTGGTTGGCAGGGGCTGGGAGGAGATAATGGAGAGAGAATGATAATTGGTACCGGGGTTTCTTTGGGATGATAAAAATGTTCTAAAATTAGATTATGGTGATGATTATACAACTAACAAACATCAAACTGTACACTTTGAATAAGTGAACTTTATAGTATATAAATTATCTCAATAAAGCTATAAAACAAAAAAGAGAGAGAGAGAAAGAGAGGGAAAGGAAAGAGACCCAGACTCCAACTTACTTTCCTCATCCTTCCTGTAAGACTCCACATCCATCAATTATCATTCTTACGCATATACAAATCCCTCTCACTGACTAAACAATAGTTTGACACATTCCCCCAAACGACCAGAACTTGTAAAGAGTTCAGATGCACCCTAACTTCCCCTCATCTCGTTTTTTTAACTACTGTTTACCTCGGCATTTATTTACCCATCCTCAATCTTTATTCATTACATTATTGTCTGATCGTAAGCAGCTTTGCACTATTTGCCCCGCAGAGGAATTTACTACTTTCCCTTTAGACTTTCATTGTTTAACAACCTCTTTCTTTATACCACCAGCCTCTTTGCAAAAGTCTTTGGGAACAAAAAGAACCAAGTTTTTATCCTTATATGATGCATTCATAAACCTTTGTATTGACTCAACAGTTTTAACGTCTCACAGACTGTGGCTATAAAATACAAAATAAATGATAAATTTTAACTGATGTCACCAGTTGTTTCAGAGACAACAAAACACATTACATATAATCTCACTTAAGAAACACCTTTTCCTTCACTTCTTCACCCCCAAATCCACCTCTGTAATTGGGAAATAGTCATAAAGGAGACATTTTCTGAAAGATAGCATGAAAACCAGAGTTTTTAAAAACAATACATCAGTCCCTCTTCCTCCCAATGTTAACTTTCATGGCATTATTCTTCCCTACCTCCCCTTCCCTAACCTTCTAGCAATCCCACGGTGATTTATAATTATAGCTGTTCTTAAATTTGTTTGTAATTTCTATGTATAGGCTCTTCTGTAAGAATTTCCAGAGTATTAAGTAAGCATCTGGGCATATCTGGGGGTGGGGTGGGGAGACAATATATCTTTTGGCCTCAGGAGTGCGCCCTAAGGGAGGGCAGAGTGGTAATTGTATTGTGGTAAGTGAAGGGAAACTGCTGAAGAAATAAATCCTGTATCTCCTCTAGACAAGGGGATTCAGTTAGGGACTGAACCAGTTACCCAAAGAGATGGAGAGTAAACAGCAACCGCAATTCTGCAGACCGGGAAGCTTAATGGAGAAAGCCCATTTTTTATTCTTACTAACCTATTCTTAGAGATGCTAAAAATTCAGCTGGCAGGAGAACTAAATAGATCAGTTTACTTCTTTTCCCAGTAAGCTCTCACACAGCCCTCTCTTCTATTTTTGTGGTTTTATGCATGTGCTTTGATATCTTTCTATTTCTTTTCCCCATTTTCTCTCAAGAGCTCACTCTTAACCACGAAGTATAATAACAAGAAATGTACATTTGTTCAAGATAGTATAGACATGGTTTACATTTTTGTTTCACTTTGCCCAAAAGGGAGTTATTTTTCCTTTTAAGGTGTTTCCAACTACAAAATTAGGGGAAGAGGGAGGGCAGGCCACACACAGAGAATTTGCTCTCTGGTTGACTTGAGTTCACTTTTAAATTTAGAGCCAGGAAGCTTGAAACTAAAACAAACGGCAATGTATTTGGCTACGTGTGGTAGGAAATGACCTTTCCTATGCTGAAGTCACAAAATAATTTACCATAAGAAAATCTTCTTTAATGATAATTAATAGTATTCAAACAATTTTTCAAACTAGGTTTCTAAAGTAATGTCTCAAGACAGATCCTAATTTGCTAAATAGGCAGGATATCCATTGTTGTGGTAGAGGAGAAGAGATCACATCCCAACCACCCTGACACTGGAATCAGAAGCCTAGTGTTTGGGGTTAGAGATCTTCACATGCAGAAAAGAAGTTTTTGGCATACAGGTGAAGGGAAAAACCACAGCAATCGGTGGTCTCAGGAAGAGAGTAAAATAAAGAAGAAAAGGGCCCAGGACTCAGCCCTGGGGGTACCAACAAATAGATGAAAAGCAAAGGAGGTAGAAAAGAAGTAGTCAGTGTGATGGGACAAAACCAGAGAAGACGCCACCAGGGTAGCCATGAGAAGAGAGTGTTACAAGAAAGAGGAAGTGGACAGGCATGTCAAATGAGCTGCAAGGCCAAACAAGAGGTGGACAGAAAAGTGACCCTTACTCCTGGCCTTGCAGAGAGTGTGGGTGACCTTGGCAGGAGCAGCTTCAGAGGCATAATGAGACCTGAAGCCCCATTAGAAGAGATGGAGGAGAGAGTGAGAAAGTGGAGACTGTTCATATGGAGAATTTTCAAGAAATTTGTTTGTAAAGGGGAGCATAAATTTGAGGCAGTAGCTGGATGGGAATGTCCAGTCATGGGAGAAAGTTTTTTTAAATTTCTTTTTCAAGATGGGAGATTCTAGAGCATGTCAGTATACTGATGAGAATGCTCCAGAAGAAAAGGAGAAATTGATATTGCAAAACCAAGAAGATACACAGTCATGTGCCACTTAACCACAGGGATACATGCTAAGAAATGCATCCTTCAATGATTTCATTGTGTGAACATTATAGACTGTACTTACACAAACCTAAACTGTATAGCCTACTACATACCTAGGCTATATGGAATATATAGCCTATTGTTACTAGGCAACAAACCTGTACAGCATGTTACTGTACTGAATGCTGTAGGCAATTGTAACACAATGGTAAGTACTTGTGTATTTAAACATAGAAAAGGTACAGTGAAAATACGGTGTTATAATCTTATGGGACTGCTATCATATATGCCATCCTTCATTGACTGAAACATCATGCAATGCATGTCTGAAATTCCAAGAATGGAGTATCTGAGACAATGAGCAGAGCATGGGAGAGGAGCAGATATAATTTCTGAAACAGAAAGTAAGGGAAATCTATAAATGCAGACATTTTATAGGTCTGGTTGTGGAAAGATGAAAATATTCCTGTGGAATTGCTTCCTTTATTGTAAGAAAAGTATAAGACAAAATCAACAGCTGATTTGGCTGATCCATGACAAGATATGTTTTTCCATTTGTTTACATCATCTGCAATTTCCTTCCTCAGTGATTCACAGTTCTCTTTGTAGAGATCTTTCACCTCCTTGGTTAAATATATATTTTATTTTATTTGTAGCTATTGTGAAAAGTATTGAGTCTTTGATTCTCAGCTTGACTGTTGTTGGTGTGTTGGAATGCTACTGATTTGTGTACATTGGTTTTTATAACCTGAGACTTTGCTAAGTTTATTTATCAATTCCAGGAGTCAATTGGCAGAATCTTTGGGGTTTTCTAGACATAAGATCATATTATCAGCAAAGAGCCATGGTGTGACCTCCTCTTTCCCCATTTGGATACCTTTAATTTCCTTCTCTTGCCTGATTACTCTGGCTAGGACTTCCAGCACTAGGTTGAATAGAAGTGGTGACAGTGGGTATTCTTGTCTCATTCCAGTTCTAAGTGGAAATGCTTTCAACTTTTCCTCATTCAGTATGATGTTGGCTGTGGGTTTGTCATATAAGGCTTTTACAGTTTTGAGATATATTCCATCTATATCTATTTTGTTAGGAGTTTTTATCATAAAAGGGTGCCGAATTTTGTCAAATGCTTTTTCTGCATCTATTGAGATGATCATATGATCTTTGTCTTAGTTTCTATTAAAATGTCCATACTACCCAAATTGATTTACAGATTCAATGCAATGCCCATCAAAATGCCATCATTTTTCACCGATCTAAAAAAAATAATTCTGCACTTCGTTTAGAACCAGAAAAGAGCCTGAATAGCCAAAGCAACCTTAAGCAAAAGGAACAAATCTGGAGGCATCACTTTACCAAACTTTAAGCTATACTACAAAGCTATAGTAATCAAAATAGCATGGTATTGGCACTGGAAAGTTTATTGCAGCACAACTCACAATCGCAAAGATGCGGAATCGACTCAAGTACCCATCAATTCATGAGCAGATTAATAAAATGTGGCATCTGTGTACCATGGAGTACTACTCAGCCATTAAAAAAATGAATTAATACCTTTTAAAACAATCTGGAAGAAAATGGAGATCATTTTCCTGAGTGAAGTATTGCTAGAATGGAAAAACAAACACCACATGTACTCACTATTAAATTGGAATTGACGGAACAGCACTCATGTGCACAGATGGAAGTAAAACACAAGGGAAATCAAGCAGGTAGGAGGGAGGAGGTGGGAATGGATGAAACTATACATAACAGGTACAATGTACCCTATCTCAGTGATGGGCACACACAGCCGAGAGTGGAGGTTCTGTGCTTGTGGAGGGGGTAGCAATATTGATGGTTTGAGGATGGAGGGGCAAGTGTGAGATAATCTTTTTGAAGAGTGGGAGATTTATTACACTAGGGTATAATAGCAGCAGCAACAGGCTGTGTTTAGGCTCTTAAGACTTGTGGCCATGAATTAAATGGGAGAGAAGTCAAAATATTGCGTACTTTTCTCAGGCTGCCTTCCACAGCTCAGGTACAGGTGAGAACTAGTTGAGCAGTTGGCTTTAGTGCCTGTGGGAATTCAGCCAGAAGATTATACTGGAGGAAGAGAGACTTAAGAAGTTTAGAATGCATGATCATAGAACCCATTCTGGATAAGGACAGAAATGCAGACATGAGGGTGGTAGAACATGGAAAAAAAGATTGAAGTCTCAATGATTTTTTAAAAAATTACTGAAGCAAAGGTGTTAGAGCAGATAAGATGAAAGGATAGGAAAAGTAATCAGAGAATGGAATTGAAATGGATATTTTGGAAGTCTTGTAGATAATGGTGAGATTAAATTCAAGAATGCCCTTGGGAATAGATCTCTGAAGTTTTCTTGATTTCCACTCCCAGACTTCTCCCTTCCCTGTCTTGCCTTAGGGCCATTGTATTTGGTTCCTTCTGGTCATTAGAGTGTCAGCTCAAATGACAAAATGAGCAGCCTCTCCCCAACCCCAGAGTCCCTGCCACTGTCCACAAGACCTTTAAAAATGTTTTTTCATTCCTCCTCTCATGATCCACATTATTTTAGTGACTTGTTTATTTCTTGTCTAAACCTCTGACTAAAATATAAACTTAATAAAGAAAGACATACTGCCTTTCTAGTTTGCCATGGTATTCTCAGCAGCTGGAAGTGTCTTGTTCATAGTAGAGAGTCCGTAAATATTTGCTGTGTGAAAGAATAGAAAGATCAGGCATGATCTCAGGAGAAAATGTGCCCTATCTCCAACCCTAAATACTGCAATCACAGTTACAATGTCATACGTTCAAATCAGAGCCTCTATTTCTGTTAAGATGCAACTGCCATGTGACACCCCAAGATAAATACATCACCTACCCACTGCAGTATTCCAGTCCAGCAGGTATAACCTGAGTCTAATCATAAGAAAAAATCAGGCAAACACACAATGAGGAATTTCTATTTTAAATAATGAGGAGACTTCTTCAAAAATGTTAATGTGAAGCACAAAGAAAGGCTGAGGAACTGTTCTAAGTTAAAGGAGGCTAAAGAGACATAACCACTAAATCCAGAACCTGACCCTGCACTGGAGCCTCCATTGAAAGGGGAGGAAATGATCTAAAGGACCTTATATCTGGGCAGTAAATCAGATTAAACTATGGTATCAATGTAAATTTATAAAGTTGATACCTGTACTGTGAATATGTAAGAAAATATCCCTGCTGTCAGGAAATACACACCAAAGCATTTGGGGATAAAGGACCATGAAGTATGTAACTTACCCTCAAATAGTTAAAAAAAAAATTCCATGTAAACAGATAGATGTGGTTATAGATATATAGGTACAGATAGCACAAATGACACAGCAAATGGGATAAATATCAACAATTGGTAAATTTAGGTAAAGGGTATATGAGTATTTGTACTATTTTTATTTTAATAACTTTTTATAAGTTTGATATTTTTAAATAAAAGTTAATTAAAAATTAGAACTGACAGGAATGGCTTAATCAAATAATTATAGAATTAGGAGTACCAGCTACTCGGGGAGGGGGGAGCTGAGGAAGGAGGATCACTTTCACAGAAGAATTTGAGGTTGCAGTGAGCTGTGACGACACCACTTAACTCCAGCAAGGGTGACATAGTGAGACTCTGTCCCCACCCCCCTCCAAAAAAAAACTAAAAATAAAACTAGACCTTATTATTTAGAGAAGTTTTAGGTTCACAACAAATTTGAGTGGGAAATACAGAGTCTTCCTGTACACCTTCTCACACAACCCCACCCCTACCCCACCCCACTCTCACACACCCCACACCCCCACCCCTGTCCCTCACTCCAACTCCTACCTCAATTTTTTATAACTGATGAATCTACACTGACACATCATTATCATTCAAAGTCCACAGTTTACCTCAGAGTTCACTCTTGGTGTTACACATTCTATGTGTTTTGACAAATATATAATGACACGTATCCACCATTATAGCATCATACAGAATAGTTTCATTGTCCTAAAAATCCTATGTGCTTTCCGTATTCGTCCCCACACCCTGCCTCCCTAACTCATGGCAACCACTGATGTTTTTATCATTGCCACAGTTTTGCCTTTTCTAGACTGTCATGTAATTGGAATTATACAGTAAGCATTCTTTCTAGATTGGCATCTTTCTCGTAGTAGTATGCATTTAAGTTTCCTCCAAGTCTTTTCTTGGCTTGATAGCTTACTTCTTTTTAGCGCTGATTAATATTTCATTGTCTAGCTGAACTGTGGCTTATTTATCCTTTCACCTATCAAAGGACATCTTGGTGGCTTTCAAGTCTTGGCAATTATGAATAAAGCTGCTATATACATCTGTAGGCAGGTTTTTGAGTGGATATAAGTTTTCAATTCGTTTGTCTAAATATCAAGGAGTGTGATTGTTGGATTATATGGTAAGAATATGTGTAGTTTTCTAAAGAAGGAAAAAAATTGTCAAACTGTCTTCCAAGGTTGCTGTACCATTTTGCATTCCCATCAACGAGAGTTCCTGTTGCTCCACATCCTCATTAACATTTGGTGTTGTCAATGCTTTAGATTTTAGCCACCCTAATAGGTATGTAGTGGTATTTTATTGTTAAGTTGCAATTCCCAAATGACATACGATATTGAGCATCTTTTCATGTGCTTATTTTCCATCTGCATATCTTCTTTGGTGAGGTGCTGGTTCAGGTCTTTTGCTTGTTTTTTAATTGTGCTGTTCATTTTCTTATTGTTGAGTTTGTATATTTTAGATAAAAATACTTTATCAGATATATCTTTTGCAAATACTTTTTCTCAGTCTGGCTTGCCTTCTCGTTCTCTTGACAGTTTCTTTCATAAAGCAGAAGTTTTAAATTTTAATGGAGTCCAATGTATCAGGTATTTTTTCATGGATCATGCCTTTGGTGTTGTGTCTAAAGAATCATTGCCATGCCCAAGGTCATATAGATTTTCTCCTATGTTATCTTTTAGGAGTTTGATAGTTTTGTATTTTAAATTGAGGTCCATGATCCATTTTGCATTAAATTTTGTGAAAGGTAGAAGGTGTGGGTCTAGATTTACTTTTGTACATGTGGATGTCTAGTTGTTCCAGCACTGTTTGTTGAAAAGACTACCTTTTCTTCATTGTCTTGCCTTTGCTCCTTTGTCAAATATCAGTTGGCTATATTTCTGGGCTCTTTATTCCATTACATTGACATATATACCTATTCTATTGCCAATACCACAATGTCTTAGTTACTGTGGCTTTATAGTTAGTCTGGAAGCCAGGCATAGTGTCAATCCTCTGACTTTCTTCTACTTCAGTATTGGGTTGGCTCTTTTAGGTCTTTTAACTCTCCATGTAAACTTTAGAATCAGTTTGCCAATATCCACAAAATAACTTTCTGGGATTTTGACAAAGAATAGTTTTTGACATTTTTGAGAGTTTATAATTTTTGTCAGTAGGAGTGTTAGTCCAATGTAAGTGTCAAAGTCTAGCCTAGCACTGACTATATTTGTCAGACTAGTGGAAAATGAAAGATTTAAACTGAAAACCCTGCTCTCAGTATTCTTTTTTTAAAATTTTTTTTCAGTTTTTCAGCATTCTTAAAATCCATTTAAAAAGAAAAGATTAATACATGCAACAGCTAGAGAACAAAAAACAATGTAAGACTTAACATTACCTGCATAATAAGACTAACCAATGCTTTCAGAGTCTAGAGATGAAAAGGATTTAATCAAACATATTTTTATACATGAACATTAAGATTCTGTGCCACCACCAAAACTCTTTCCTTGAAAGTTCTTTGCTTAGGATACAGTATGCAGAAGATTAGTTTTTTCATAAGTTGAGTGTCATTGCTATTTTCCATGTGCCAGAGGACTAGGATTTTGAGATGGCCTAATGGCACATTGTCAGGCAACAATCATCTTGATAATATGCATGACAGTTTGCCTCTTGGGTAGAACACTGAAAACAAAACTCTTTATAGAAATTCATTCTCTTTCTTGCTCTCTATGAGCCTTCAACTTCCACAGGTTCACCCAAGAAAGCATTTGGGGGAACTGAGAGTTGCCCTGGGGAGTGGATTGAGGGAAATTTACAGTGCTTTGCTAATCAGAATTTGAATTCTAAGAGTGAGCTAGCTAGTTCAAGTAATTTTCCAGGAATAGAAGGAGAGAGGCACAGGGGAAAGGAGAAAAAAAAAATATCCATGTAGATTGCCTATCTCGATTTTCACTAACTCTTGACATTTAAAACCACCACTTCAGTTGGGCTTCTTAGGTGCTTCAGCACATAAAGTCTATGAACTGCCTTCTAATATCACATATCTTGTGAACCAAGATGATTGTGATTTGTTTGCCAAATCAATGAGCTTTTACAATCCCATCAATTCAGAATTCCAAAAGGACATTCTCATATCGTTGCTATGAATTAAAGAGAGCCCAAACCCCACAAAATTGAGATCGTTTATTAAATTTTGAAACATATCAAACACACGCCATGGAATTAACTTCAGTATCAGAACAAGGTATATTCACTGATCAATTCAGTGAAAGTCAACTACCCACTTTTTAAGAAGAAGAAATTCTACTTCAGCTTCTTTGATTTAGTGTGGAGCAACAGAGCCCTCTGATACCTATATCTATTGATCATGCCTTCAGTTACTATAAGAATTACATGATAAATATTCACTGAGTATGGGTGAAAGGCACCTTGCACATAGAAATACAAAAGCGGATTCTTTCTACAAACCAGTTATTTACTGAGATCTTTCAGCTATTAGTGTCAAAGTGAAATAGAGTGGTCAGCAGTTATCTAGTGAATTTTTGATTAGTAAATTAAGCCATTTCCAGGCAATAAAATATCTATTCTTGTTAATGGTAGCTCTGCTTCTTTTTGTCTCAGAACAGTCTGATATTTAGTAACCCCAGTTATTATACATGTGCTCAGACAGAAATCTTCAAATTGTTTATTATTTTGTGAGCTGCTCACAGGAATATTTAAAATATTATATGTCTTTTTATCTCCAATCATTTATTTATTCAACAAATGTTTATCAAATTCTGCCTGTACCAGGCCCTAAGGATAAAGAAAGGGGCAAAACTTAGCTCCTGGACTCAAGGAGCTCACAGATATTCATAAATCATTATAGCACGTGACACATATCCCAATAGAATTATCTTCAAGGTCCTATGGAAAGTCAAAGAGGAGATGGCATGTAAGTTGAAAAACAGGCTGAGTCTGGGAGGAAGGACACTCCTGTCAGAGGAGGTGCACCTTCAAAGTCAGGAAGGTGTTACCCAATAGAGAAAGAACAGAGGGGGCGATCCCTATGGCCATGCCAAGGGTACAGGAGGATGGGGTGGGATATGAGGCCGGGCAGGTCAGTCGAGGCACCCTAGGACTGGAACATCACACCCAGGAGTTTAGGCCTCCTTCTGCAAACAGTGGGGAGCTGCTGGGAGATTTTGAGCGGGACATAATCAGATTTACGTTTGCGGATTCCTGTGGAAAGAGTGGGGAGGATGGGCTGGAGGGGATAAGACTAGAAGCAAAGGAACAAGTCAGGAATTTATACAATTGTTCAGACAAGAAGTGATGACAATGAAATATTATTTAGCCATAAAAAGAAATAAAGTACTGGTGCACACTACAACATCAATGAACCTCACAAACGTTACGCTAGATAAAAGGAGGCAATCACAAAAGGCCATCTATTGTATGATTCCATTTGTATGAAATGTCCAGAATTGGCAAATCTCCAGAGACAGAAAGTAGATTAGTGGTTGCTTAGCACTGAGGGACAGAGGAATTGAAAGAATGGCTAAGGGGTGTGGGGCTTCCCTCTGGGGTAGTGAAATGTTGTAGAATTGATCATGGTGACAGATGCATGACTCTGTGAATATACTAAATACTAAAAGCCATTGGATTGTACCCTTTATAAAGGGTGAACCTTATGATATGTGAATTATATCTCAATTTTAAAAAATTTAAAAAAAGAAAAGGAAAGAAATGACGAGGCCAGGCAAAGAGAGGTAATGATGCTCTGGTTCTGACCTGCAGATCTGTGCGGATGGGGCTGCCGCAGATCAGGAAAGGGCATTCAGAGGATAAGCTCCTTTCTGGACATTTTGGTTTGAGGTGCCTGCGAAGTTGTCCTACGCAGCTCGGGCTGCCATAACAAAATACCATAGATTGCGTGGCTTAAACAACAGGAATTTATTTCTCACAATCCTCACGCTGCAAAGTCCAAGATCAAGGTACCTGCAGATTCGGTTCCTGGTGAGGGCCCTCTTTCTGGTTTGCAGACAGCCGCCTTTTTGCTATATCCTCACATGGCAGTGAGGGGGTGGAGGGAGAGAAAGAGCTTTGGTCTCTCTTCCTCATCTTACAAAGACACTAATCTCACAATCGGGGCCCCACCCTCATGACCTCACCTAAGCCTCATTACCTCCCAAAAGCCCAACTCCAAATACCATCACATTGGGGGTTAGGCCTTCAACATATGAATTTTGGGCTGATACCATCATTCAGTCCACAACAGAGGTATCAAGATGGTGATAAATAATAGCAAGAAGAACTTACAAGAGAGAGTCCAGAGATAAGGGTTTGAGAGAATTCAACACATACTTAGTACTTAAAACTATGGAAGTGGGGGTAGGGGGAGCAACTAAGGAGGGCAGGACGGGTGAGAAGAGGGCTGAGGCTAGACTGCCAGGGAAAGTCAGTGTTGAAGGAACAGACAGAAGAAGAGGTGTCCTCAAAGGATGGTGAAAAGAAGCTATCAGAAAGCAAAAATATAAATAAATACCCTAAAACCCACCAAGTCCAGTCAAGTCCCTAACGCAGTGTTTCAAACTGCATACTTGGGCCCATCTCTAAACACAATTTTGCTAAATCAGGCAATTTGGCGTTCGAGTGGGCCCATCCCGGACTCTGTAAGATTGCCATGGCACTGCTGACTGAGCACACTAGCTGGCCCTTGACCACAGGCTGCCTTTCCTTGCCTGGCACACGGCTGGGAACCTCACGCTCCAGTCAATGTGCCATTTTCACTTTCACTGTTCTGCTAATGAAGTGGTTATGTTCAGCTTCCATCATAATTAGAGTTCATTTAGTTCAAGTGCTTTGTAATTAATCTTTTATGCTAATTAATCTTTTTATACATTAGTACCTCACAAAACACATGAAAGCAAAACATTTTTCTTACTACTAGCAAATTAAATTAAGCTTCTTCAGCCTAAGAGCAAAGGGGAAGGGAAAATATCTACACCCATTGGGCCGTAGAAAACCTCCCTTTGCTGAGAAAATGACTCTCAGGTCTACCTTAAAATTTGCACTTGGAAAATAGGGAAAATAAGCTCACCCAAGCCATAATTTTACCCGTTTTTCTCAGCTAACAAGGTATCCCTTCTCAGCTAGCTTGTGGTTTAAAGAAAGAAAGAAAGATTTTTCAGTACTCATTTTTATATCTAGTCAAGATTTCCTTATTTCACTTTTAAATGTGTAGTTATGGAGCAAAAGCAAATACTGCCAAAGCAGATGCTCCGGATGACGTCATTTATTATTATCTTTCAAGCAATAAACAGGCCTTACGTGCAAGTCCTCCTTTACGATTTTGAAAAATCCCTTTCCCATATTTTATCTGTTCTGATCCTCAAAGCAACCTGAGGCTGAGGCAGCACAGTTGGGAAGCAGGTCGCTTGTGTTCAAGTCCTGACTTCATTTTCCTAGCTATGTGTCACCAGAACTTGTCACTTTGTCTCTCTGCCTACGTTTTCTCATTTCCAAAATGATTGCTACTCATCGGGGTTGCTTGAGGACTAAATGAATTCACATAGGCAAAATGCTTAGAACTGTACCTGGCACAGAGTATTAATAAATGCTCAATAAATGTTATTAATATTGTAGCTATCACTATTATCATTATTTTCTGAGACAAGAGGCACAGAAAAGCAAAATTACTCAAGTAACATGTAGCAGAACTCGGATTTCTGTCTATTAGGAGCTCCAAATGCTTTCCACTCTGCCATAGCGCCAATGACAACGGGGGCTCTCAGGCACAACCCAGCACCTCAGTGAACATGCCGGGGTTGGGGAGGTGACACTGGGTAGTGCTGAACCAACAGGGTGCCGGAAAACCCCGCCCACACCCCTACCCTGGGCGAGGGCCAAGCTTGGGGTTTCCAGGGTTAGAGTCCCCCTTGGCTGAGTGACCTCCAACTCAGGGATGCAGCATAAACTGCTGTTTATTTGTGTTGGGCCCAGACATAACATAGCACATCTCTGGTTTTCTATTGAGGATAGATTCCTAGGATGGGAATTATTCGGTCAAAGATTATAAACTTTTTTTTGTTTCATGGTACAGCTTGCCAAATTGCTTTTTGAAAAGGTTGTAGCAATTTCTGCTTCTTGCTAGGAGTAGCACATGAGAATGCTGGTCTTCACCTTTACTAGTGTTGAATATTTTCTTTAAAGAAAATTGGTGTCAAATCAATATGCTGAAAACAATATTTTAATATCACTTTAATTTGTATTTCTTGAGTACCCAGATAGGTTAAGTGATTTTTTTCCACACTCGTTGCTAATTTATTGTCTGTGTGTATATTGTTCATGTCATTGGCCTATTTTTTTCTATTTGGCGATCCTTTTGAAGTTTTATTATTGATTTTAAGTATTTTTATATTCTAAAAATATTAACACTTTGTCATACTTATTACAAATATGT
>NW_012150063.1:9669334-9670454 GCF_000956105.1 Propithecus coquereli | reverse complement strand
TGCTATATGCATCTCTTCCACAACAGTTATAACTATTAAGAAAAAGATCTGATTCCTGAATACTCTGATCTTATCCAGAACAATGTACATAATCATTATCATTAACAATAACGATTTGCAAAGAATTTATTATAGGGTATTTTATTTTATCAAGTCGATTTCATTTGATAATCCAAAAGGAAAGGCAAATTATTTTTCTCATTTTACAAATGAAGAAACTGAGTGTTCAAGTGGCTTGTCCAAGGGTGAGGAGCCAACAGATGCAAGTACAGGTCTCCTCACACAAATCCCACATTATTTCTGCTAAAACTTGTTCCCTGCTTCTAATCCACGTTTCCATCTTTTTTCAGTTTTAAAAATTTGCACTTTTATAGTAAAATGATTTCATGTTTACAAAAAAAGTTGTAAAAAGAGTACAAAGAATGTCTGTATACTCTCCACCCAACTTTGCCACATGTTAACATTTCACATAATAACAATGCAGTTATCAATACAGAAAATTAATATCAATACACCACCATTATTTGATCTATAGATCTCATTTAAATCTCACCAATTTCCCATTAATATCCTTTTCCTGGTCCAAGATTAAATCTAAGATCACACGTTGCATTTAGCTGCCATATCTCCTTAGTCTCCTTTAATTTGTAACAATGCCTCAGTCTTTGTCTTTCATGACTTTGGCACTTTTGAAAAGTATAGCCAGTTAATTTATAGACATCAGGGCGTGTCTGATGTTTCCTCATAATTGAAGTTAGTTATGCATTTTTGGCAAGAATGACATAGAAGTGACGTGTTCTTCTCAGTATATCGGCTTAGGAGGCATGTGATGTCAGTTTGTCCAATTACTCACGATGTCAACTGCCATCACTTGGTTAAGTGGTCTCTTCTAGGTTTCTCCACTGTGAAGATATTATTTTCCCCTATTTAATTAACACAGATCTTTTAGGGAGATACTCTGAGACTTTATAAATATCCTGCCTCTCATCATTGTTTCACCAATACTTTGTTGTCTGCTAAACAATTTTCTATTTCCATCATTCTGTCCTAATTTATTAGTTGGGATTTTTTTATAATGAAGAGCTATCCCTTCTCCCCATTTATCTATTTGTTTATTTAT
>NW_012150063.1:9666808-9667863 GCF_000956105.1 Propithecus coquereli | reverse complement strand
ATTTCCATCATTCTGTCCTAATTTATTAGTTGGGATTTTTTTATAATGAAGAGCTATCCCTTCTCCCCATTTATCTATTTGTTTATTTATTTATTTATATTAGTATGGACCCATAAATTATCTTATTGTGTTTTTATTCATTGCCAGCATTATTTACTTTGTCTTTCAAATTGTACCAGATTTGGCTATGGAGAGCTACTTCAAGTTAGCTCCTGTGTTCTTTTGACATGTTACTATCATTGTTTTTGAGAACTTTCTTGCTTACTGGCTCCAAAATGTTCCAGACACATCTTGTACTTTCCCATCTCCAGTCCTAGAATCAGCTATTTTCCAAGGAGCTCTGATTCTGTTTAATGAAGAATATTTAGAAACCAAGCTGCAAATACTGTGTATGCTCATGGATAGTGGGGTTGCATTGATTCTAGGCCCTCTCAGCAAGTAGAACTAAGAGATATACACACACTCACAAACACATATCTGTATCTATTTATACATCTGTGAATAGATGCTTCTTTACTAATTCTTTACTCTTTATTCTTTACTCTTTACTAATTATTTTTCCTTTAATAGATTTCTCTGGTTGAATTACATTGGCTAATATTTCTAGTACAATATAGATATGGTGGGTATCCTTGCTGAGTTCCTGATCTTAGTGGAAATGCCTCTAGAGTTTCCCCAGTAAGTAAGATGATAGATTTTAGGATTAAAGTATGTATGAGAGCTGTCCAGAAAGTATCCAGGCATTGTTAATATAACAATAAAATATAACATGGCTGGATACTTTCCAGACAGCCCTCGTATACTTTACTATGTTTAAGTATTCCTCATTTCTATTTTCTTGAATGTTTTCATCAGGAGGAAACTTAAATGCAGAAAGAAGGCATGGGAAGAAAGACACAGTGGCAAACATGGACACTGATAAAATATGCTAGTGTATTAACTGTAAAAACATAAAAGAATAATAGCAATCTAATTTTGTATTTTAAAAAGGTAACACTAAAATTATTAACAAAATGACAAGATACAAGAAATATAGTTAAAATGTTCTAAGAATC
>NW_012150063.1:9632108-9666758 GCF_000956105.1 Propithecus coquereli | reverse complement strand
TTTTTTTGCAAAAGGCAAAGGAGTTTATTGGCCAGCTCGAGCTAGGGTCCAAGTCCCAGAGCACCAATGCAGTGGCCTCCCTACGAACCAGGACCCCTCCCAGGGGTAAAAGTGAAGCTTTTATACATTTTTTTGCACACGACACACCAGTGGCACACGACACGCAGGTTTTACTCGACACGCTGGGCACACCATCCCCCCTCCCCCCTTAGTCCATTGGTTTCTTTGAAAGTGGCTGATTGTTCTGACTCCTGATTGGTTGGCTCCAAGCCTCCAGATTTTCAATTTTCATGCCGGTGCCAGATGACCAAGAATGCTGGCCGAGAACAGCTGCAATGCCCTGATATGGTGAGCTGGTGGTATGTTTTCTTCTGATTGACTCTCTCCTGTTTGTGGTTTTTGCGGTTATTCCTGGTATCTCTACTTCACACTCCCGGCACTGGGCATTATGCTGAGGCACAACCTGTCATGGAGTTACTCCTGCTCTTACTCCTATATTTAATAAACAATTTTCTCATAAGAGTTTTGATTATAAAGGTCACCATAAGCATTCTCATTCAGTGTGCCCTTATCATGGGTCTGGCGGCGGTCTGGTTGTCACGCGAGTCAGTCTGGTCTTCAGCGGATTTTTTTGATCTGATGAGGCTCTCCACTGAACTTGCTGCTGCTCCTGTTCATCCTTGTTGGCAGGTCTTATGTGAGAGTGGTGTACCCAGGTCGCCACTCTGTCAACCTGTATGGGTCCCTCTGATCCTCCCTGGCTGCATAACCTGGCAGACACTGTAATTCTTGACAATGCTTTCTGCTGCCTTTCCTTGTGATCTGACTCTGAGTTGGGCAGTGTCCAGTAACTGTAACATTTTTTTCTTGCCAAGATGCGTTGTCTGGTGTAAGTGTCCTAATAGGTGGTTTCCCAAGGCTTTGGGAACTACTAGGCAATGCTCATCATCTTGGAACCAGCCGTCCTTGCCCTGCGTTGCCTGCAGCTTCTCTCTGGCCCAGTTCATGTCTGTGTCCGTCCCGGACGAAGCTGCTCCCGTCTGTGAACCAGGTCAGGTCACTGTTTGCAAGCGGGCGGTCCTGCAAGTCCCTCCGGGCCATCTGGGTCTCAGCCAGGATCTCAAGGCAGCTATGTTCGGGCGTTGCCGGCTCGGGGTCTGGCAGAAGCGTGGCCGGGTTCAGGATGGCAGGAGTCCGAAACTCGATGCGAGGAGCGTCCAACAGGAGTCCCCAAGTCGTCGTGGAGGGCCTCGTTGAACAAAGTGGGTGAATTCTTAAACCCCTGAGGTAGCCTTGTCCACGTCAACTGCCCCTGGATTCCCCTCTCCTCGTCCTGCCACTCAAAGGCAAATATCTCCTGGCTGCGTGGAGCCACTGCTTCAGCCTCGTTGTAGTCCCGGGGGGGTCGTTCGAGTGGAAATGCTCGGTCTATGATTCCTGGATTAGCCGTGGATCTGCCGTCATCTCCTGGAACCAGTTTCCGTGCTTTCCCCTGTATTCTTTCCCTTTCCTCAGTGGTGAAAAGAACTTTTAGTAGTTGCTGACAATCGTCCCAGGTGGGCGAGGGGGCGAGGGACGTCTCCCTCCGCTCCTGACCAGCGACCCACCAGCGCTTCCGCCGAGGCCTTCTGCCGGTCACTTCCCAGGGCCCAGTCACCTGCACCGTACGGATTTTCTTTAGAGATTCAACTCCTCCTCGGGTCCGGATTCCGTTCCAGGGGTTTCGGGATCCTTGACAAGCCCCCAAAATGTTAGAGCCGGTTCCCCTCGGCCCCAGGAACAGAGAGACAGAGTCACCGAGGCTGCAAAAGGCAAAGGAGTTTATTGGCTAGCTCGAGCTAGGGTCCAAGTCCCAGAGCACCAACGCAGTGGCCTCCCTACGAACCAGGACCTAGAATTTTTTTAAAAAAATCCTATTGAATGTTATTTATAAGATCTACAACTAACACATAAGGACAAAGAAAGTTTGAAAGTAAAAGGATGTGGTAGATTGAATTATAGGTCTCAATCCTTCATTCCTTCTTCATTCACACCCTTGCCGTAGCCTAGTCCCTTCCCCTTGGGCTTGGTCATGGAACTTACTTTGGCCAACAGAATGGGCCAGAAATAATAGTGTGACAGTTCTAAGACTAGACCTTAAGAAACCTCACATGTTTTCTACTGCCCTCTTGCAGCTTTGTCACTGCCACGAGAACATCTTCTCCTGTGTAACTGCTGTCCCAGGAGCATGGGCACCAAAATAAACACATGTAGAACGGAGGTTCCCCAGCCAGCCACAGAGCCACAGTGAGAAGCAGAGCTGCACGACGCAGCACAGCTTAGATCAGCAGAGCCCCAGCCAGCCAGTGTTCTGTGAACCAGTCTTTTATTTTAGACTCCATGTGCTTACTTGGCATAATAGGGAGATATAAGGCCCATAATCTCCTATCCACCCTTTTGAGCCCTTGTTTTGTATAAGGCACTTTTGTATTTTTCTAATTTGCCAGACCAGCAGCCGTCTGCAATGTAGGATCTACAGGGAAGCCTCCAGTTCCCAGTATCATCCTTTGGGTCTTTTAATCTCTTTGATGCTGTTACAATCACAGTGACTTATCTGTATTCATTTTTTGTTAGTGTGACCTACAATATTGCGAGTGTTGTCTAGCACTTAATAGAGTGGGTCCAGCTCATTGGTTTCGGGGAAGCGTTTGTAATCTTTCCAACATCTTTTTTTGTAATAAAGGATGTTAGAATTCATCTAATATCCTTTAGAAGATGAATTCTGGTCCACCATCTCCTTCTCTCCACTGAGTTTACTTTTTACCTCATAATCAATGACTCCTATCTAATAGTTAATCTACGTTTTTCCCTCTGATATATTCTTAAGAAGCTCTTCCTTCTAGGTTTGTTTTTTTTTTTTTACATTGCTCAGCAAAATCTCTTTTGACCCCCTGTGCTCTGTAAGTTGTCTATGCTCCCCAGCTGGCTCCTTCGATTTTTTGAAAGAGATGTTTTTCTTATAATAACCTTTTGTTTCTATCAGATAGTGATAATGTACATTTGACAAAAGCTAATTATTTTGGCACATGTTCCGTTCACATTGGCACTACACAAAACATGTGTACTTAATAGTAATATTCAGCCAAACCCAGGAAACTGAAATAACAATTGATACATAAACATCTACCAAAGTGCAGGGAGAAAAGTCTCAAATCTGTTGTAGAGGAGTTCAAGGCAAATCATATTTCCATGAAAAATTGATGCAGCATCAAACATGATGTAGCCTTAGACATTTCAGTGAGCCTGTGTTATGAAAGTATAACTCTTGTGTTTTATACCTGCACACGGTAAAAGCATCGGGGGTGTCTCAAAAGGCTACCTCATTACTTAGACTCTTAAATTGCCATCCTGCATTTTTAAAAGTCACATAAAAGAATGGATTTGTGATATGAAGAATGCATTGATTTCCCCACATTCTGTCTCTGGAGTGAAAAAAATAAATGAGGCAGTATTTTAAAGTGCCATCAAGTTCAATGTTTATGACAATAATAAAAACTTGTAATAGAGAATGTTCTAAAAGAGATTTGAGTTTTTGTCCTGGATACAAAACAAGACAAGGATACTAAGTTTATGTGGTCACAAACAGTTATTTAAGAAAGAACTGATGCAGTGAAGCAATCATACGTGATTTATAAGCAAAACAGAATCTCAGGTAGCAATAGCAGGAGAAACTCAACATCACAATTTTTGTTCTCAACTTAAAATAATCTAGTTCAGTTTATGCCAAGTAGCAAGCTCAAGGCCTCTCACCAGGAAGTTGTGATCTTGTTTTACTTTAAAAAGATAAAAGATTTCCCTGAGGCCACCACTGGGTTGATTTTGTTGTAGGTGGTGGTGTTGCTGTCAGACGTCTGGGTTGGAGGGTGGACTGCATTCCCAGTACCATCTTTGCTGATCCACACAAGGCTCTAGGACTTTGCTTTAATGCTTTTTATTCCATTTTATCCCAATTCTCCACTCCTATTCTCTTTTCCCATAGACAACCATTCTAATGTATTCTCATTCATTTCCTTAATGCTTATTGTATGCCCTATTACGTGTTGGCGCCACAGGCCAGGAATGCATCAATGGGCAAAGCAGATACAAACCCCTGCATGCCTGGAGCTTCTCTTATAGGGGGGAATGCTCAATTTAAAATATTATTAAAGAGTAATAAGTACACAGAGAAAAATAAAACAGGAAAAAAAGGAAGAGGAAATGCTTGAGTGGGAATGTCATTTTAAACAGGGTGGCCAAAAAAGGGCTCACTCAGGAGGGGGCATCTGAGCAAAGATTTTAAGCAGGTGAGCTGGTAAGCCTTGCAGATATCTGCAAGAAGACTTTGAGGACAGCAAGTACAAAGGCTCTCGTCCTTTGTGTCTAGCTGCTACCTATGCATTTCCCATACTTAACTCATGAATTCTCCAGGGATGGACTTCTCATGGCCCCGTGTGAGAAGCTCACTGAAGGATATACCCCAGGAAGAGTTGGATGGGTTCTAGGGTACAAACATAATTCAACCAAGTACTTTTGGATCTAGAGTAGCCACACTGTCCGCACCACTAGCAGCTCGTCAGGGCCACCCCATGTCTGCTGTGATCTTTGTCCAGATTTCTAATTTTTGTCAATATGATGAACATAAAATGATATTTCATTGCTTTTTTTTTAAAGGGAATGCTCTTTTTTAAACTATTCTTTTTTTTAAACTATTCTTAATTGTGACAAGATATATAACATAAAATTTGCCATTTTAACCATTTTTAAGTGTACGATTTAGTAACATTAATTGCATTCATAATATTGTACAATCATCACTACTATCTATTTCCAAAATGTCCTATTACCCCAAACATTATTGGTTTTCTTTGAGCATATATTCAAATTTTGCCATATTCACCATAAGAAAACAAATTAAACTAGCAAAAGAAAAGAAGCTCTAAATCTTAATACAGCATCATTGCTTTGGAGTCGAGCAGCCTCAGATTTGAATCCCAGATCTTGCCTTACCAACACTGGAAAAGTTACTTAATCTCTCTGATCCTCAGTTCTCTTATCTGTAGAATGGGGATAATAGTACTGACCCCTCTACATTCTTCTAAATATTAAATGAGATGATATATATAAACGGTCACAATTCTGTAAAAGTGAGTGAGTGATAAACAGCAACTAGCATTAGTAGTAGCAGTAGTATCAGTAATCTTAATAATTATGCGTGGGCTTCCATTTCATCTGAACCTGCCCTAACTCAAATGGTGGGACGGCCACCACTGGCAGCATCATCCTTACCACCAAGGGACCTAGGCTCAGTTTTGGGTGGAGGACGAAACAGGATTGAGAAATAATTTCAATGCAGAACCAAAAAGAGCACAGGTGGAGGAAAGGTTAAATAACATTCACACCATAATGCTAGTATAATTAAGGAGCAACCCCAAGGCCCGTAGATGAGGATAAGAGGCTGCTGGAATGGAAGAAGCTTCTCCTTCCAAGCTGCGTGAGTGCACACTCCCCAGCAGGAGGAGGAATGGCTCTTTGCTACCCTCTGCCCTGCTGGAAAAGAGATGCTCTGCCATACTGATAGACACTGGCATCTCAAGAACTGCCAGATGTCCTTTTTTTTCTGGTCTGATTTTTAAAATGCTATGATATGTTAATGCACATTTTGGATCTGGAGCTCTTAGATTTAATTGGTGACACTAATACATAAATAACTAAAGCCAGCAGATTTCCCTGATGATGTGAGATATCCATCAGTCGTTTTTTGAAACATGAGTCAGATTTTTTCTTCCCACTATTATTATCTTGTGTCCTGTTACTAGCAGCATATACTTGAGTCATTATGTAAAGCTTGCCAAAATGCAGACAGGACTGAAGCAAAACAAAACAAAGAAATAGCAGGAAAATGTAAGAAAAGTAAGTATTTTCAATCTACAGTGAGAGTCCAGTAGAATAAACTTGATGGTGTTTGCACAGTTTTCTTTCTTTGTGCAGTTTAATCCAGCTATTCACTACCTCTTGAAAAAGAAAGAAAAAAATGTAATTACTCCTGTTTTAAAGCATATTTTTTATTTTCCATTTTATCTAAGTGCCCCTCTTCTACTTCCAAAATGTCTAATTGTAGAATTTACTTACTAAAAAAGTGTATTTTAGGCTACAAAAGAATATTTAGAAATCCTTACCCAAAGAAAAGTAAGTGGGAGTGGAAACTTGAAAAAAAGGACCGCCTAATTCAGCACTAAAACCAGTGTGAGAAGCAGTGTGTGTGAGTGTGTGTGTGAGTGTGTGTGTGAGTGTGTGTGTGTGTGGTGTAAAATGTGCTTTTCAAATTGCTGAGAGGTTGATGGGACTGTTGGATTAGCTCCTCTGAGAAGAAGAGAAAAAGTGCTTGGATCTCTTCTTTCTTCTTTAGAATAATTTGGATGGGATTTGTGATGCAGAAAAGCTTAAGGAAACAAGGATATCCATTCTGTGTGGTGGACAATTTTTGAAAAAAAAAAGTTGCTTTCTTCAAACAAGGTATGTCTGATAAATTACTAAGCTGTGTATATAGTTGCTTTCCATTCATTATTATAAAAACATAGAAATATATTTGCCATTAAGAAACTACAATACATCCTTGACCAAGTTATCAGTCTGTACAAATTTCAGTTTCAAGAGAGTTGAAACGGGAGTGGGTGATAGTTGGCATCCTTTTGAATAACTAGTAATATACATATTTATCAACTATAAATAAACTGCACTAATATTAATATTATAACAACATTTTCACTGTTTCTTTAAACCAACTTAATTATGGTTAAAAATAAGTTGAAAAGTATGACATTTGTGTAGAATTTTAAAGTAACTTAAGTCTCTTTTTTATCTTGCCTTTTTAAAAATCTTGCTTCCTACGTGGAATACAATAGCAACACAACAAATTGCTTGTAACAATGTATGGATTGCAGTACGAGAAATGGGCACACTGATGCTAAATTAAAAGAGAGATTATTTAGCTCGGATCTCTCCTTCTCTCTCTTCAGACAGATTTCAGTGGAATGTGGCTCGATGTGCGATTCTGTGTCTTGTTTACACTGGAAGTGTTTTCTTAGGCTGAATGCTTCTGTTACTGATAAGCCCGAGAAGGGCTGGCATTGTTAATTCTACCATTGTAGCTCAGCTTTGCACAGGAAGACAGGACAAGAAATCTCTCTTCGGTGTGATTTGTGTCAAACCAGTATAAACATGAAATAAATACCTCAAGCACAGGTTAAAGAGGGAGGATAAGGTTGAATAATTAGACATGATAGTTTGCTCCGAACAACCACAGCGTCTTTGCCATCTTCCAATCGCGAGTGGAATTCAAGATTTTCTTTGGGTTTATTGTGAAAATAAAAACAAGCATTCTTGGCTATGGTGGTTGTTCAAAAATGTGTGTACTGAGAAAATAATATTTGGCCATTACGTTGTGTTGCAATGAATTTGGAATTTTTGGTGGTAAAGTTCTGAGGTTGTTTTTCCCTCAGTCTCTTGAAAGATGAAAACTCCCTGCAACAAGGCAGGCTCAAATGCTGTGTGTGTTTGTGTGTGTGTGTGTGTGTGTGTGTGAGCTGCAAGTGGTGGCTAGGGCCAGTAGGAAGGCCGGAAGTACCCATCTTTTATTTACAGAATTAAAATCACCTCTTTTGTAAAAGAGCTTTAGACAAAGAACTACAAAACTACAAAAACTGCATTTTTGATTGCAATATGCTGGTTTCCCAGAATAAGCTTCATTTAAATATATCTTACACCTCACCACTAAAAGGAAATACCTTAGGAACATTGGAAATGCTTACTATCTATGCTAAAATAGTGTTTACTTCATGAATATTGTTTAGAAGATCTAATTATCTTTTGCACCAAGTTACTGATCACATGGAGATTAGTTTCTTTCAGAGAAAGTACACCAGGTTTGAGAAAGGTTTATGAATAGCATCATGAGAACAAAAATGCCTGTGCTGTTCTCATCTGCGGCTCCTGTAAGACATAACTGAATGCAGGAAAGCAGTGTGGCTCAATGTCATGCGCCACTCCAGGAGTCCTAAACTATAGTAACAGTTCTGCCACCACCTACCTATGTTACCTTGAAAAACGCGTGTAGCATTTCTTAACTTTTCTTTCCTCCTTTGAAAAACAGAAATAGCAATGCCTACACACCCTCCCTCCCGGGGTGATCTGAGGCTCAATATTGATTCTCAGCTCCAAAGGGGTTTTGAAATGTAAAAATTTCTATAGAAATGGAAACTCCCCCCCCCCACATAATCAAAAATGGATTATATTGGAAAGCATTTCTATAAGAAATGTTTTATAATAGGATGTTCCTGTTATGTGTGTCCATATGTGCAACTTCCCTCCTTGCTCCCCTTTGGAGGCGTGAGCAGGGATCTGCAGCAGTGGGTGCAGGACAGAGCACACAGATCCGTCCGTCAGGGGAAGGGCATTTCGCTGTGTGAGCGAGAGAGGTTGCTCAGCAACTCTGCACCTCTGTTTCATCATATGTGAAACGAAGAAGTTGGCCAGATAGTCTCTAGGATTCCCTCCCCATCCTGTGGTTCTACGCACTGGGACCGGGTGCCTATGCAACGTCAAAACAGGGCCAGGCCAATTTGTTTTTTTTTTTTTTTTTTTGAGTCTCACTGTGTTGCCCTGGCTAGAGTGCCGTGGCATCAGCCTAGCTCACAGCAACCTCAAACTCCTGGGCTCAAGAGACCCTCCTTCCTCAGCCTCCTGGGTAGCTGGGACTACAGGCATGCGCCACCATGCCCGGCTAATTATTTCTATATATTTTTAGTTGTCCGATTAATTTCTTTCTATTTTTAGTAGAGACGGGGTCTCGCTCTTGCTCAGGCTGGTTTCAAACTCCTGAGCTCAAACAATCCGCCCGCCTCGGCCTCCCAGAGAGCTAGGATTACAGGCGTGAGCCACCGTGCCCAGCCGAGGCCAATTTCTTTGTTGAGATTCTCTGTATATTACAAAATGAAGAAGTATCCACACAGGATTATGGAACTTATGGTATTTTTTTTTTTATTTCAGCATATTATGGGGGTACAGATGTTTAGGTTACATATGTTGCCCTTGCCCCCTGGTATGTTTTAAATATTTCTGTTTACCTAACTAAAGACTTTAATGTATATAAAAAATGAAATTTAACATAATTGTATTCTTCACAAGACAGAGATTATATATATACCTCCATAGTATACTGGGGACAGTGAGATCTAAGTTGTACGACAGATTTTTTTCAGTTCTCTGGTATATTTCTGTGACTATCTTCATAACCCCATGTGGAAAGAATGTGAAATATCTAAATTTAAGGCCTTACATGTGAGGTCAAGACCAAATGGCTCTCCCATGCTTTGGGTCTTGTAGGGGGCGTTAAGCAGGGGGCTCTGCCACTTCTTAAATGTGTTGATGTTGGCAAGTTACTTAAAGTCTCTAGGCCTCAGTTTTCTCATCTATAAAAGGGATCTGTTATTACTGCCTACCTCAGAGAGCTGTTCAATCTGTGCCTGGCACAGTGTCAGTACCCAAATGTTAGTGAATATTTTTTTTTTATATGTGACTAGAATAAGAAATCAGAGCAGCTGTGAAACAAATCATTTGTAATCATCTTTAAACCTCTCAACATTAACTCTTTGGATATGGTGCTCAAACAGATTTATGGAATTATGTGATATTAATATAATCATTAGAAAATAGTTGCCATCTCTTCATCCAGAGGATCTGAGCTAACCAATCAGTAAATAATAAGGTAAGCAAGAGAGGCAACTTCTGTGACGCTTGTAATTTGAGAAACCCCAAAGGTCTCCCTCTCACTGCCTTAAAACGTGTCTCCGTGTGGTTTGCAGAAGACAGTGACATTCCTGAAAGAGAAGGTGCACAGGGAACCTGCTAGTTTTTTACAAGCATGAAAGGTCATTATGCAAGCGGCAGTGAGCAGCTTCTGTTCTTGCAGGAAATGGGCCAAGAAAGGAAAAAGAGAGCAGGAACACTTGGAATAGGCATCAGAAATAGCTTTTTGATAGTGCTGGCTGTAAAAATTTTAATTAAAAAAAATACATACACACAAAAAAATTTAAGTCAGTCTGAGATCATCTAGGTGAGTTCTTTGCAGATAAGAAGGTGAAGGGCTGAAAATCAGTCTAAAACCCATGACATGCCCAGAGGCCCATGCTCGCAATAGAGCAAAAACTACTTCAGGTTTGTTTATTGCATTTTCCTATGGTTACCTCATCTTTAAAATAAACAACTGCAGACACTGGACTCAGAATTTGTTTTTAATCATGTAGAAAACGTTTCAAGAGCCTGAAAAACTTAAAGAAATCCTTAGAGACTATCTGAAATGCTTGGGGCTGCCTGGGAAGTGTGCAAAGCTGGCACCAGATGATGCTCTGAGTTGAGCCACCTTTAAAAACTATACATCATGTGGCAACTTGCAAAAGCAAATCCCTGCATCGCTGCATTCCGGAGCTTGTACCCTGAGGGAGAAAGGTGAACTGAGATCATGGGTGCCCAAATCCTTTCCTAGGCCAAATCTACAAGCCAAAGTCATGCAACAGAGAAATGTTAGTTTGGTTTAGATTCTATTTAGAGAATATTTTTGTGTTTGTGTTTTATTCTGGTCTTATAATTAAAACAATATATTTAGGCCCATTTCTAGTTTATATTTTTTCACTAGATATTTTTTTTTAAGTTCTCTTTAAGGATGCAGATGTCATTCTTCGGTCATTTGATTGGCCAAATTGTACATCTATCTAGAAGATTTTCATGAGAATGGGCTAAAGACCCTTACGAATCTCTGAGCAGAGAAGGTAGGAAAAAAAGTACAGAACTGCTCCCTTTCCAGGTGTCTTAGTCAATTCAGGTTACTATAACAGAATGCCATAGACTGGGTGGCTTAAACAACAAATATTTATTTTTCACGGTTTGGAGATGGGGAAGTCCAAGATCAAGGTGCTCAAAGACTTGGTGTCTCGTGAGGGCACACTTCCCGGTTCATAGATGGATGACTCTTTTCTCCCAGTGTCCTCACATGGTTTAAGGGGCAAGGGTCTCTCTCAGGCCTCTTTTATAAGGGCACTAATCCCATTCATGAGGGCTTCATCCTAATAACCTAATTACCTCACTAAGGTCTCACCTCCTAATGCCATCATCTTGGGGGGGTGAGGATTTCAACATATAAATTTGAGGGGGACACAAACATTCAGACCATAGTAGGTTCCTTCACCAAGAAGTCTAAGAATCAAGGCATGGCTAACCCTGGGCAGCATATTACTGAGAGATTCAACTGGTTGCTTTATCTCTGTTAAGTCCTAAACTAGTGTCCAAGTAGGACACATTTTGCAGGACGGTGGTGATGATGATGGTGGTGGTGGCAGTGGTTATAATGATTACCCATCACCCCAACAATAATAATAATTGCTAACATTTATAGAGCTATTCTTATGTGCTAGGCACTGTTCTAAGTCTTTTTCATACATTAATTCATTTAATCCTAACAGCAAACATATGAGGTGGGTTGTTACTATCCCCATTATACAGATGAAAAAACTAAGGCACTGAGAAGTTAAGTAAGATGTCCAAGGTAACACAGCTAGTAAGGCATAGAGCTCGGCTTCAAATCCAAGACGTCTAGTTCCAAACTCACACTCTTAACCCACCAGGCAACAATTATACATGGTCCTGGTTTTTCTACCACTGCACCAAATTAATCCTTGCCATCCCTGAAAACATAATTTTCAAGCCAAGTCAGATTTCTAAGAAAAATATTCCTCCTTGCAAGTAGAGACACCTTAATAATAATTCTGAAGAGAGAGCAGAAGCCAGGAACTCACAGAAGTTGTTGGGAAAGGAGTGTTTTTACTTCTGTTGTTCTGAGATAATCTGCTGATTTAAGAGTTGCTTTTCAGGTGTGTAGGGAAGATCTGACTCTCATGCGAGCTGGCAGGTAGGACAGGAGGAAAGGCCATGGAGCAGCCTTCATCGCCATGCGCTCTGAGCCGCTGTCTCCAAAAGGTTTCCTTTATCTTCACTCCAAGGATAAGTTAGCAGCTCGCCACAGAAAGAATCACACGTCTTTATGGCTCACACTACTTCAGAAAATCACATTGCCTGATAGAGTCTCTACATTGACAAGACTCTAGTAAAAATTTCTCAAATTCTTTCCCTCGGTTGGAGAAAGGCTAATCTTTTGCATGAACATGTGGTAAAAATTCATCAAAATCGCCCTTCAGGCCATAGTGAGAAGGACCTCTGTTTCTACATTCTTTCTTCTCAGATTCGAAAAAAATCTGTTCCTTCGGGGTAAGTCTACGTACAGTTTCCAAGGGATCAGGTCACTGGCATCTTAATGCTAAGTGAATTCCCTCCTCTGGGTTTCTTTGTGTCGTAGACAGAGAAAACATGCCTTGGACATAAAGATGCAAGTCAACTTGCCCAGACTGGCTTAGTTTGTATACTATAGTGAATAAACCTGCACTCCAAAAGGTTAAAGAAGTTTGGGGAAGCAGAGATAACACTCAGTGACAGCAACAACAAATATTAATTGGGCCACCTTTAAGAGCCATTCACAATTCCATGATCTTGGAAAGAAGAGTGATCAAAATAGTTTCCGTTTTCCTAATCTGGGGGCGTAGAATAAACAAATACATGTCAGGGAACCATGGTAATAAGGGCTGTGATAAACACAAGAAAGCAGGAAGATGGGATGCAGAGAGCAGTGAGATGGGGGTGATAATCTGCATTGCATAATTAGATAAATGTCAGACTGAGAGAGAGCCACCCAGGTGGGTCCCTGGGGGGAGAGCATTCCAGGGAGAGGGAAGGGCAAATGCAAAAGCTCTGAGTGGGATGATGCTTAGGAAGCCATTGTGTCTGGAGCAGGCTGAATGAGCAGGAAAGGTGAGATCAAGGGTGTGCTTTGGACAGGCAGACACAGAGAGCACCGTCCTCACTCCTCAATTTCCCCCAGACGCCCCCTGCTGCCTACCAACACACTATCTGTGGGGTAGTTCTTGCCTCTGCCCTGGATGAAATCTAAGTCCCTTAATATTTCAGGCCATGCTTAGAGTTTTTAAAAAGACCTTGCTCATATTATACCCCCAAACAATCTCAGCTCAGTCATTAACATGTATATAATATTAGGTAACATTTAAAAACTTTAAAATGATCTTCAAAGTTTAGAGTTTCATCCCCCACATCCGGGCTTGCTTTCTTCCATGAGGAAGGGGGCGTGGTTGATTTCTCTCTTTCTCTGCCTTGCTCCTTTACCACTCTTCCCCTTGGCCACTAAGAGTAGTCTCTTCATGTCCAGAGTAGAAGTGGGTATGGAGAGGAAATACGAAAGGGACAGAAAGGCCTTAGTAGGTGGTATTGTTGTGAGCGGGCATCCAGGTTCCCTGAGCTCCACAGGGGTTTACAGGTATTTCTTTTTCCCACAGGGCACCCGCTATGGGTTCTTTGGAGAGGACCCCCGACTCGGTTGGGTATCCCTCACCCATAGTTCCCTAGATGCTGTTGAATAAATCTGCTCTTGCTGACAGTTTACAGTTCTTCCCTTAGGCCCTGAGTAACTGGTGAGCTCTGTCCTCGACCCTCCACGCACCTGACTCAGGCTGGAGCTAAAGTGACCCCAGGCTGACTCTCACACGGGAAGTCTCGACTGCCATGTGCTCTTCCCCTCTTCTGTAGATGACTCAATCATGAGGCAGACAGCAGTCCCCTGTGCCTCCAAGCCCAAGGGACACAGCTCCTCAGTTACGCCAGATGGAGTTACTGGGCATCCAGGCTGGACTTTTAAAGAAGGCAACCTAGAACCAGGATCCCTGCTGACTGCCTCTCTCCAGACTGTACAAGAGGTTGTAGGAGCCAAGAGAAGCAGCTGGAGATCGGACAGCAAGAATTTCTTTAGGAAAAGTTGTTGGCATTTTCCCTCCCGCTACTCCTCCCCAGATGCGGAAGGGGAGCAGGTGGCTTCCCACTCCCACCCTTCTTTAACCAACAGTGAGAGGACCTTCAAGGAGGAGGAAGTTGGCACCTACTGTCTTGAGGCCGCAGCCGAAACTCACAAAGGATCATCCCATTTTAACATCCCATTACAAGTCAGTTACAATACACCCAAATGTTTATTTAGATGGGTGTGTTATGCCTGGTTACAATTAAAAATACTCCTGGTGCATTTCACCCTAAATAACATTTGTGAGGGAGAGAAAGTTGTGAGTGAGTTCAGGCTCAAATACAACTTGAAAAATCCCTTGACCTTATAACTAAGACAACTTTATCACACAATGTATGTATTTTACAGTGTGTTTTTGACTGTTGTCAACCAAGTATTTCAAAAAGCCTAGGATATGTGCATCAAGGTAAAAGGAAGATGAAACCATCCTCTTGAGTGGGAAAATGAGGTATTGAGTGGGGTCAAGTGTTTGGGCTCTGGGATAGAATCCTGGTTCTGCTACATATTTATTCTATAACCTTGGGCAACTTAGTGAGGTTCTCTGAGCCTCAATTTCCTTCTCCGACAAATGGGTGTAATAGTTCTTACCTAACAGGATCGCCATGATAATTAAGTAAGATCCTCTATGTACAGTGTGTATAATATAGTAAACATTCAATGATCTGGGCATGGACTCTACACTTCTAAACCTTTCCAGGAAGGAAAGCAAAGGAGAAACAGGCCACTAAACAACTGGGCCAAAGTGGTGGAGAGGCCCACACGGGATTTGCTGAGGCCCCTTCAGAGCTGGAGGGTGGTCCCAGTAGGGCCTCTGGAGTATGAGATTCGGTGGCTCCCTTTGGAGAGCTCAGTCTCTCCCTTCTAAATGACTCTGTATCTGCCAGTCCCTGGCAATTTCCGAGACTTAATCCTCCAGAGCCCTCAATTCCTCAGCCACGGTCACTGCCCTCCTCCGCACCCTCCATTTTACCCGGGCCTCTGTTGCTGGGATTCAAGAATGTGCTTTGACCCACAGCCCCACGCCTGCCTCCGGAACCCTGTCATCTGACACGAACCCATTCTTTACCAAGTGGCAGATGGGGAAGGCAGGGCTCTTGCAGACACACCCTCATCTTCCTTCCTATCTCAGCTGGAAAGTTGGGCCGGACCCGAAAATGTTTTGCTGTGCCTCAGAATTGCAGGCAGACCAAAAAGCACAGAGCGTTCAGGCCAGTCGAGGCTCTAGGGGTCACAGCTGAACCGAACCAAATCCCCAGCTCCAAATTCACAGTGGACGGCCCCCTGGCAACCACAATCCTCAAAGTCCAAGGGGGAGAACTTGCCAGGAGGAGGCGAGGCTAATCCACTGTGTCAAACACATTAGGTAAAGGAGTATCTGATGAGAGAAACTCATCTTCCAAAGCGCCAAGAGAATCTTTTAAACAGCGCATGGTTTCCAGGGTAACTAAGAGGAGCCATCAGGGTGCACCTCATCCTTTTTGGGGTCCTTGTGCCCTTCCCTTAGGTTTACTCGTCTTCATGTCCCTCTCCATTACACAGGATAAATAACTCCAGGAAGGAGTTCTTTAGAGCATGTTTTGGGGCATGCTTGCAAACTAGTATTTTTTTCCCCACTGGCAATGTAAGATCTAAACTACCACTTCAGAAACATAATTATTGTTTGCAGTCTCACCAGAAATCACCATTGGTTGAAGCCTTTGTGGATGTAGTAAGCATTACCATATGTCAGGTTCTTAACATGGTACAAAATGATGGTCTGAAATGCATGCACCAAAACAGGCTTTCCCTTTTTGGTTTTCTGACATGTAGAAGCATGCCACATGGATCAATGAACCTAATGGCACAGTCGTAGATCTATCAGTCATTGAACACATGGCTGAGCCCTTTAATCCACACAACGGCCCATATGGAAACTTCGTTGCTTTAGGATTTTCTCTGACTATAGGTGGTGATCAAAAGTGATGCAGGAGAGAGAAATAAATCCATAAGCAGTTCACACCCTAGTCATCAAAAAAGTACATGTGATATTCATGGGAAATTCCTAGATTGGGACTTCAGTAAGCATAACGTTCTTATAAATATATCAGGAAATAAACCTTCTCATAAATCAAGAGTCTCTCAAGCCCGCGCTATCAGCATGTCCAGCCGGGCAGCTCTCTGCTGTGAGGGGCTGTCCTGTGCATCACAAGATGTTTAGCAGTATCTCTGTCCCTGGCCTCTACCCACCAGATGCCAGTAGCAACTCCCTCCTCTGCCCAAGTTGTGACAACTAAAACCGCCTTAAAATATTATCAAATGTCTCCCGGGATACAAAATCACCCCTGGTTGTGAACTACTGTCATAAATATATGGGGAGACTCCATAGCAACATTCTGACAGCACAGTTTCAAGGTCACCCACTCCTAGTTTTTATCCCCAGAGCATTCCAGACCTTCAGTGGCTGCCACAGCCCAAAGGATTCCTTGTCACGCTTCTTCCCAGAGCCTGGCTTTAGGGTTGGACACAGCCTCCTTAGGGACCCCCAGTTTTGATGTTACCCAAAGACAAGTGCATGGGTCCTTTTCGTTTTAAGTGTTTTCATTTTACTACTAATCATTTTGCAGAAATAGGACATAACTAAAACAACAAACATGAAAAGGGTTTTAATTAAAGCTGCAGGGAACAGAAACCAACTTCAACTGGCTCGAGTAAAAGGGCCCAGAAACATCTATGTCATGCACAGGAGACTGAGTCCAGCTGGATCTCCTTCAGACTGGAAATGGGACCTGGGAAGTGGCCAGAAACTAAGGCGTTTGCTCTCCCCAGGGCCACACGCTTGTCCTCCCCATCTCTTTCTGCCCTCGTCTTATACATCTTACTCAGGGCCCCACGTGACCTGCAGCTTGGCATTCAGTTTTCAAGACTCTGAGAGTCCCAATTCCAAAATCCCAAGGGAGATCTCGATTGGCTTTAGCTATCTTCTCCTGCCAGATCATAGGCCTTGGACCAGCTGAGTCTCTTAAATTCCAGCGAGTGTCGCCTCTGCATCTGACTGCAATGTTCGTGCTGCTTACTTCGGGGATCCTGTGAGACTGAAGTTATAGATGTAACCAGGCTTTGAAAAGTAAAAAGTACTATACAGATAAAGAGTGGAATTTTTATTTTATGATAGTTTTATATAAGAAATCAGAGAATAGTTGGAAATTTACAGTGAAAGCCATGGGAGGAGTTTGGCATAGTAGAGAGAGCACAATATGAAGACAGAGATCTGGGCTGTGTGACTTTGGGCAAGTCACTTCACCACTCTGAATTATAGGAATATAATATCCATTTTACCTCCTCATGGGGCTTTTAGGTGGTTCAAATGAGAAAACACTTAGCTGGTTCGTTGAGAAAACACTCTGCAGGCTCTGTTATCAAGTGCTATTATCACAGTCCTCTCTAGTTAAAACCACTGCACGGACAGGCATTGTGCGTTAGGTGGCAGTTAGCAGTCACCACTGAGCTGCAAGCTGACTGAAAGGGAAATTCATTAGCTCACACAACAGAGAGTCCAGAGCCAGGCCCAGCCTCCAGGTACAAGACAAACCAGAGCTCTTGCTCCATTTCCCTGTGATCCGCTTGCTGCCCTTCTCCTCCTTGGTTCGCTTCGTCCCCAGCCTGACTTTTCTCATGATCACAAGGTGGCTGCCTGTGACCCAGAACAACCTGCTGCCTTCCTTGTTCATTTCCAAAAAGAGAAACAACCTTTCCCTGAAAAATACAGAATTAAAGTCTTTTCTTTCTACCTGTTACAACTCAGGACACAGCTCACCTGGACTAGTAACTAGTACCGATCACCTGAAGAGGGCCCAGTGCCGATGGGCCCAGGCCTGAGGTCCTGGTGCAGTCACTAGTAAGGGGGAGTGTCTGACCATCCTTGCCCCAGACTCGGAAACAGGACCCACCCCGGGGGCTGTGGGTGGGCCAATTCCTCTGAGCCCCTGGGGTTCCCTTAGGAAGGAGGAAGAGGGAAAAGGGATGCTCTGTGTTGGCAACCGACAGTGTGCAGTCCACGTGGCCTGACTCAGAACGCACCTTCACCTACCCTGTGCATCCTTAGGAACCAATACTGAGGAAAGGCAAAATCTCCCCTGCCTTCCTTATCTACTTAGCTTACACTTTTCTGCCAGCATTTATTTACAATTAAAAAGGAAATGAGGGAAGAATTGGAAAGAGAAGAAAAAATGGGGGAAGAAAGTAAAATTACTGTCCTCTCTGGCACGCGCGCGCTCTCTCTCTCTCTCTTTCACAGAATCCTGGGGGATTATAATAGTGACCTCAAGGTGGCCACTGGTGTCATGGTACAGAAAACGCAGTGTTTCGGGCCTAGGCCAGTGGAATATGATCTGTAAAGGTTTATACACAGGTTGAGGCCACCTGCACATTGTAAAGGACCTTGCTAGCGCCAGCCTCCTTTGCCCATCCTCTCTGGATCAACCCCTGTTCATCGGCAAGCCGCTGAGACTTACAGTCAGGCAGAGATGAAGAAAGCAAGGCTGCAGATGTGGCCTCTCCCTATTCAGAGATGTCTGTCCTCAAGGGATTTTTGGCATTTTGGAAATACAGCACAAGCCTCTCATAACCATTAAATGTTTCCAGATGAATACTGGCCCCTTCTACCTCGTGGACAAAGTGTATGGTTGGGTGCTCCCCGATGTAGTGTCATAGATCAGACAAACACCAACATTACATAAATCCTACATGTTCTCTAGGGCAGATTTTTTCCAAGTGAGTGGATCAAGTAAGCCTCTAGGGGGCTTATTAAAAATGATGAATGCAAAAACAAGTTTTAAGCCTTCCACGTCTCCCTATTGCCGACAGGATCAATTCCACATTCTTCAGGCATGACATTCCAGGCCGACATGGCCCCTTCCTTCCTTCCTCTCTAGCAGTCTGATTCCTCTCCCAGCCTGGCTGAGCAACTCCCAGGTCCGGAACCTCCCCTGTGCCTGTGTCCTGTCCTTTCCTCTCCACTCATTCACTGTTTTCCAACCTGCCAGTTAAATTAACCCAAGCCCCGTCCAGTCCCCAGGCCCCGGCCCCAGGCCTATGGCCCACCCACTCTTTCTGCCATCACTGTAAGCCCAGTAGCAGAGGTTCTCAATCCTGGCTGCACGGTAGAGTCACCCGGGGAGCTTTAAAACAATATCGATGCCAACTCAGACCCAGTAGATCACATTGTAGATGAAGCAAGTGCACTTACTTATGAAACGGCGATGGCGAGAGGAGAAATGCAGGACCTCTGGACCGGGAACGTCTGAAACCCAGCTCGTCTTCTTTCCAGCCTTGTGATCTTGGGCAAAGTCCCTAAGGCCTTCTTCCTGCTTATAATTCCTTACCTCTAAAATCAAGGCAAGAAATCGCCCCTACTTCATCAGATGGTTGTGAAGATTAAATGAGCTGCACCCACAGCCGCTCCCCATCGCTGGCATCACTGCCCGAGCCCTGCTCCCCTTGCGGCAGCTGCAGGCCCTCAGAGGAGCGCGACCCAGCTGCAAACTGCGCATGTGACGGATCCGGGTCGCGCTCCCCATGAGAATGCAATGCTGGAGGATCGGAGATGGAGCGGAGGCGGCGACGCCCCACCCCCGTCCGTGGAAAAACTGTCTTCCACGAAACCGGTCCCTGGTGCCCAAAAGGTTGGGGACCGCCGCTCTAGAAGACTCAAAAGTACTTGATGCTAGGACCTGCATCTCGTTCCTCTCTGCCTAGCACATACGACACATGCGAATTTTTTTGAACGATTAATGGATGCCTGAAAGACGAATTTTGACTTTAGGAAATCAGAGAGCTGTAAATAGAAGAGATAGCCCATGAGCTCAAGCTTGGGGATCGCCCTGGGAAAGGCCTGCGAGCGTGGTAAGGCAGGCCAGATAGAACAATGACAGGAGCGTGAGCCAAGGTACACAAGTGCGGGGGGGGAAAGACCAAAAGCCGGGTGCGCTGGGGTCCGAGGAGAGGATTACAGAGAAGAATTGCAGTGAGATGGCGCTGAAAGGTAAGGTGGGCTATTTCATGAAGAGTTTGGACGTTTCACTAAGGAATTTGGGCTCTATTCTGTGCGGAATGAGTGGACTGTGAAGAAGAGTGCTGAGCAGGCGCCCACAGTCAGACCTGTGCTTTAGGACGCCCGTCACTTCCAACTGCAGGGAAGGGTGTCCCGGAGCAAGGAGAAGAGTGGTTAGGAGACGGCTGCAGCTTCTCATCTGATACCAGCATTGTCTGTGTGTGGTCAGTCTTCCCAGCACACCACGGCTTACGAAGCTCTGTGGCCTCCACCTGGTCTCTGTTCATTGAATCGCTGCTAAATTTGGTGGTGGAAGTGACGGTGACAACAATAGCACCTCCTAAGTGCCTCTGCCACGTTGGGGGAGTTTTATCATTGTTCTCTTTTTCTTTATAGTTTATTAATTTCTGACTTATTATCATACATGCACAGGGTAAAGATTTAAATGGAATAAAACAGTAAGACTCCCTCCCATCTCTGAGCACCACTTACACAGTTCTCTTTCCCTGATGCAACCACAGCTACTGATTTCTAGTGAATTCTCCCAAACACATTGCAGGCATAAAGAATATACGTACGTATATTCACCTCACCTTTTTTATTGATATGTAATTGATGTATCATCAACTGTACATATTTAAAGAGTCTGATAAGGAAACTATCACCACATCAAGATAGGAACATATCCATCCCCAAATTTTCCATGTGTCCCCTTGTCATCCTTCCTTCCTGTCCTCTTCCCAGGACTTCCCACTACCTTTCCCCAGGCTCCTGGTTACCACTGATGTGCTCTTTGTTACTATAGACTACTTTACAACGTCTAGATGCAATGTAAATAAAATCAAACAGAATGTACTCCTTTTTTGTCTGGCTTCTTTCACTCAAGATAATTATTTTGAGATGCATCCATGTTGTGTGTATCAATAGTTCATTCCTCCTTATTACTGAGTAGCATTCATTGTATGGATAAACCACAATTTCTGTAAACATTTATCTATTGATAGACTTTTGCATTGTTCCCAGTTTGAGGCTATTACAAATAAAGCTGTTAAAAATATTCATGCACTAGTCTTTGTTTGGACACATGCTTTCATTTCTCTTGGGAAAATACCGAGGAGTGGAATGGCTGCATCCTATGGTAGGAATGCTTGGCTTTTTAACTTTTCAAGATACCACCAAACTATTTTCCAAAGTAGTTGTACCATTTTACATTCCCATTCGTGGTGTATTCCAGTTCTTCCACATCCTCACCAACATTTGGTATGGCCAGTCTTTCTAATTTTCATCATTCTGACTGTGAGTTGCCTTTGCGCACATTGCCACATTCAATTCCCACGTGAACTTGCTTTAATCTCCTCACTTCTTGGTCACCAGTGCTGAATGCAAGCGTTTTTCTCCACTTCTTCTCCCTGTGGTCTTTGTTTTCCCTGTTTAAATTCTTTTTCTCTTTCTTTGTCCTTTTAGTCTTCCTTCACCTTTGACAAAGTACATTCCTCTCATATCTTTCACTGATGAGCAATTTGTTCTCTTATCTGTAAACTTCAAGCATTATGATAAAGAGATCCAAGGAAAAGTCCATTTTGCTTTTTAGATCTCAACAGGATGCAACGTGCATATCATTTTATATGCAACAGGGGGTAGAGACAGGGGTGCAGGACGAGGAATCATGAAACCTGGGCTTGACCTTGGGTATGTGACTTCTAATAAGTCACTCAGCCACTGCAGACTTCAGTTTATCTTTAAAATGAACATTATGATGCATCCACTGCATCCCACAGAAGTTTACTGTGAAGAACAAGTTCATATTTACTATTTTCTCAACAAACATGTATTGTTGCACCCATTACCAAGCACTATTCCAGGTTCTAAAAACTGAACAGTGAACAAGACAGACAAATGGAGCTCACATTCTAGACATGCACATGATGCAGCTTTATTTTAAAAACTGTGAAGAACCACAAAAAATAAAGCAATATTAGTATATATTACCAACTTGCTCTCTCCTAACTCTGGGCAACAGGAGATCTAATTAAACTGGCTATGCTAATCTACTTACACGAATGCATACTCTTCTTTCACAACCAGGCTTCATTTTCCTCACCAGAACTTCATGTTTGGGACTATTTGTATTCACCTCCCAGCACAGTCCATTAATTTATGAATCAGTAACACATTCTTTTGGCAGTCCCTATTGTTCAGTTTTTGTTAGAACCCTGGTGGGCACAGGAATTAAGGCTCCGATGTCACTGTGTGCCCCATGGCTCCCTGACATTGGACCGCCTGCAAAAACTGCTTAATGGTGCAGGTGGCAGTCCTCATTCCCAGCCTGGGAAATGGCTGAGTGACGGTTTGAATTTTTTTTTTCCACACATTTCAAAAGGCACATTAACATTTTAAGTGGGCCTCTTTCCCTGTTCCTCCCCAGCAAACTAGCAGACCTACAGTTTAGCTTATATCTCCCAATGAACCTACCAATCACCTCCCAATTGCCTTTAGTTCATATCACCAGTGAATTTAGCAGTTCTCTCCCAATTGCCTTTTGCCACAACCTCTACTATTTTATAGAGTGCCTATAGGTTTAATCTCCACATTCTGTTGCAAATAAAGTCAGCTCTTTGCGGGGAAAAAAACACCCTTTTAAGTGTATGAGTAAATGGAGCAAGCAAGGACGGAAATTGCAGTGGTGAGAAAGAAGCATCAAAACATTCTGGTTCCAAGAGACCACAGCGATCCTGGTCAGTTTCCACTGCCCGTGAGTCAGCACTTGGGTGATATCCCCTCTGGGCTTAGAGCGTTTCCTGGAATCCAGTTGGTTTTTATCCATCCATCCCAACATATAAAGGTCATGTCCATTGTGACTTCTAAAGTTGTAGGACACATCTGAGAACACTTAGGGTTAGTTGTTGGTTGACAATCAATAATATCAATAATGTTTTATTCATTTCTTTTTATTGAGATATAATTCACATACCATAAAAACACCATTTAAAGTATATAATGCAGTAGTTTTTAGTGTATTCACAAGATTATCTTCCCTTTGTTTCCTTTATTTATTTCCTAGGGAAGAGGGAGAGCCCTCATTACTCACACTTTGATCCAACACATAGTTACCGAGCACCTAAAAAGTAAAAAAAAAAAAAAAACAAAAACAAAAACAAATACACACAAAAAAACCTGACCTGATGGAGCCTGCATTCTACTGGGGAACACAAACAATAATGAAATAAAATAAGTCAATTATAGAGTATGTCAGAGGTGATAAGTAAATGGAGGAAAAGACAGCAGGAAAAGGATAGGGTCTATCAGTCGGCAATGGGTAAGAGGGGAATTTCGATCTTAAATTGGATAGCTAGGGAATGTCTCCCGAACAGGTAACATTTAAACAAAGATTTCAAAGAAATGAGGGAGCAAGTGATGTGCTCACGTGGGGGATGGGCATCCAGGCAGAGGAAACAGTAGTACAGTAAGTGCAGAGATCCCGAGGTGAGAGGAGAGTTCCAGAAACAGCCAAGAGGACAATGTGGCTGGAACTTACTGAGTGAGGAGGAGAATGGTGGGAAAGAGATCCGAAAGGTCAGTGGTGGACAAATCAAGTAGGATCTTGAGCCACTTGTAGAAACGTTAGCTTTTGTTCTGAGGAAGGTGGGAGCCACTGTACGGTTTTGAGGCAAGAAATGCCATGAACCGACTCACTTTGAGCAGGATCATGCTGGCTGCTGTGTGGACTGCAGAGGGCAAAGGATGAAGGAGACAGCATAGTCAGGGGGCTGAGTGCAATCATCCAGGTGGGATCGGGTGGAGCCTGGACCAGGTGGCAATGGTGACGATGGTAAGACACGGTGGATTCTAGATACCTTATGAATGCAGAGCCAAGAGGCATGGCTGATGGGTAAGATGAGGGGCAGGAGAGAAAGAGAAGCCCAGGATGACTCAGATGAGATCTGCAGTGCTGAGTGGTGACAGCCAATTGGTGCAGCGGGGTAGGTGGGTCCAGCGGGGCAGCTTGTCACACCATTTATCCCATAGGAAAGTTAATTGAACATTTAGGCTTGAAGACATGTAAATTGTTCTGGAGTTTTTCAAATTAATAAAAAATAAATAATTACTTGTTATCACACTATTTCCAAAATATAATTCAGCTATTTAAACATCAAGCTGCCAAATAGATTGCATGTATGGTTTTATTTCTATTTTGAAGTTAACAACCGTTACTTAATAAGTGGCCAACTACCCTAATTGGGAAATTTAACACACTGCAGTTGTTGCTGGAAATTAGCAAAGTGATCAGTTCTGTTTAGGGGTTACTTTTGCTGTCTAATGTAATTGTTGGTAAGAAAGCTTTCATACACTAAACAGTTTTAAGTTAATTGCATCACGCACTTGTATTACTATCTCAACCACAATCTAATAATTGCTTTTTGTTAATAAACTCTGCATAGCACTGTATCTATATATTGGATATAGGCTTGTACTGGACCTAGCTAGTACCAGATTGACCTAATCTATTTCCAAATCTCCATTTAGTGACATCACTTTGGTGGCTTCAAAATCAGCCAATGTAGGAGGATTTACACCACAGAAATTGACAAACTACAAATGAGGGCTTTTTTTCATAGAAGAGGTTTACAAGTGCACTAATGGGTATAGCAGAGGGTAGAGCCATGAATGCTGGCTTTAGGCCACACAGCAGTGGCACAGGAGGGAAAGGATACAGTGGGAGCCATCTGCCCCAGGGGAGGAGTGTTTTACTAGCATTGATATTGTTTAAAATTGCTAGCTCACAAGAATGTGATTACTATGCATATTAAGATTTAAAAAGCCCTACTCTAAACTGCTGGTTCTCGAACGTGGCTGCATGTTGGAATTACCTAAGGAGTTTTTAAAAGCTTAATACCTAGACCCCACCCCAAGAGATTCTGCTTCAGTTGATCTGGGGTGTAGCCTGAGCACCAGGATTTTTTTTTAACTCCCTGATGACACTAATCTGCAGCAAAGTTTGAAAACCACTGCTCGATAAACTTCTCCTTATACTCTCCTCTGAGGCCTTAATACTCTCTTAGGCGATCAATGTTGTGCTTATTCGTGTCCACATATGTTTTCCCATTTCTACTAAATTGTAATCCTTTTAGGAGTGAGAACTGTTTTTTAATTAAATTTTATCACTTTCTTCCTAACAAAACAGCCATATAATAGGAGTTTAATACATATTTATTGAATGAATGATGAATGATTTATTTGTAATCTAAAAAATGTTTTCTCAATACCATAAATGTGGCTTTTGTCCTAATTTGAAGACTAGTTGGACATATACTTGAAATTGTGGAGTTATTTCCTCTTTCTAAACAAAGACCAAATCTCTGAAGAATCAGAGGCTGGTATCTAGAATGCACTTTCTAACTGTGAATAGATTCTCTGGGCACCAGCATGGCTGGCCACTGCCATCTTTAGGAGCTGCTTACAGAAATCTGCAGCTTGGAGTCCTAAGACTCCAGGGGGCAAAGCAAAATGATGCAGCCCAAACCCACAAACTCCATGCATCCAATTGAGAACTCCTGGCTGAAATATGATAACGTTATTGTTTCTTCCTCTCCAGGGTGCCATTTTGATATTTATGGGGACTGTTGTTCTCACTATGAAGGCATCTGTTATTGAAATGTTCCTTGGTAAGTACTTTTATATACATATCTGGATACCCTTCTAACATTTTCCTAAGATCCAAGGAATCTGGCCAAGAAAAATTTTAAGTCAAGACAGAGCGTATAAACAATACAGTGTATCTTTTTAGGATAAACATTTTGGAAAGATGTTTAAGTGAGAATGTTAAGCATAGATCAAATTCAGGATGCATGTGTATATATATTAATACTTTTATATATAGCAAATACTGTATGCGTATTACACATATGTCTCTATTACATATTACACTCACATATATACACACATATCTTTATGTGTATTCTTTAGCAACTAGCAAATATTTCAGATGCAGTATATTTGCAGATTGTGATTTAGGGATCTTCTCGTTCCTTAGTTGTACACAAAAAAATTCTAGCTACTGACACGGCTTTAATTGTACCACTGGCGACATACTTCTAGAGATGAAACACTTTAAACTTAATCCATTATCACCGCAGAATGAATTGTGGACAGGCCCTCAAGGAGCAGTAGGTAGACTAGAAGAGGGACATGCTGTTGGGTAGGAATAAGCCCAAGGGTAATCTTCTGTTAAGCTTGGCCTCATTGTTTCGTGGCCTTCTCAGGTAAAGTGATCCTGTGGGTCACCGTGAAACTATTGCCAGAGAAGGGCGCAAAGACCTTTCAGTAGTCTATATTCATTTGCTAGGGCTGCTGTAACAAAATGTCACAAACTGGGTGGCTTAGAACAATAACAATCTATTCTCTCCCAGTTCTGGCAACTAGAAGTCCAAAACCAAGGTGCTGGCAGGGTTGGTCCCTTCAGAGGGCTGTGAGAAAGAAATCTCTCCTAGCTTCTGGTGGTTTACTGGCACTCTTTGGTGTTTCTTGGCTTGTACACGCATCACTCCAATCTCTGCCTTTGTCTTCATGTCGGATTCTCCCTGTGTGTGCATGTCTGTCTCCAAATTCTCCCTTTTTATAATGACATCAGCCTAGGAGATTAGGAGCCCACCCTACTCCAGGATGACCCCATCCTAACTTAACTAATTCTATCCATAATAAGCCTATTTCCAAATAAGTTCATATTCTAAGATACTGGGGGTTAAAAGGTGAACATAGGAATTTGGGGGGGACATAATTCAACCCATAGCACAGTGAAAATGTTCAAAGTCTGTTCAGAGGGAGTATATATGGCAGACTTGGGGACTGGAAGGGAAGGTAACACAGCTGGGGAGGCGAGGGTGCTCTAGGTGTGGTGGAAGGAGCACTAGACCAGGACTCAGAGGGAGGACATGGGTTTTAGTCCTGACTCCACTATCAACTTGCTAATTTTGGCAAGTTGTGCCTCCTCTCAGAGCCTCCTGTAAATTTTATGGTTGAGCTGGTAATCACCAGCACTCAGCAAAATGGCTACCAGGGAGCTAGGGCAGCTCTGTCCAACCCATATGTCTGTCAGCTAGGCCACCCTCTCCTGGAGGAGAGCACCACTATCCCTAGCTCCTGTCAGGTGGACATGAGAAGCCCCTGGGCCAGGAGCCCTCCCACACCATTGCTGTTGTCCTTGGGGACTGGGCAAGGTCCAAGGGTCAGCCACCCCAACACTGCCTCTACAATTGTTCTAGATGCCTGGCTAGCTATAGTAAATAAAGGGTTGGCCAGTACACTGGGTAACAGTCACATTGAAAGCCCAGGGTCCTTCATTTCCACCTTGCCCTTTTGATAGGCTACCTTTCTTCTCATAATAACCTACAGGTTAGAAGGTTCCTAATACAGGAATGGGTGGGGCATTGGGGCAAGGGGTTAGGAATAGGATTTGGTAAAACAAATGAAACATAACAGACACTGAGGCCATTTTATACTCTTCTGTCTTCCCCAGTATCACAGGACCAATAAGGGAGACCTGGCTGTCCTTCTTCATGGCCTGCCTTTCTCAGCCTGTTCTTTCCCCTCTGGGTTGCTCATTCAGATAGCAGGGAATAAAAGTAGAAAGAGAAGACTCCTGTGCCTTAACACAATAAAGGCCATATATGACAAGCCCACTGCTAACATCATACTCAACAGGGAAAAGCTAAAAGTTTTTCCTCTAAGATCAAGAACAAGACAAGGATGCCCATTCTAATCACTTCTATTCAACATAGTACTAGAAGTCCTAGCCAGAGCAATTAGGCAAGAAAAAGAAACAACATTATGCAAATTAAAAAGGGAGAAGTAAAATCGTCTCTGCAGATGATATGATCATGATCTTATGTATAGAAAACCCTAAGGAGTCCACCAAAAACTTGTTAGAACTAATAAATGAATTCAGTAAAGTTAAAGGACACAAAATCAACATATAAAAATCAGTGGTATTTCTATACACTAACAATTAATTATCTGAAAAAGAAATTAAGAAAACAATCCCATTTACAATAGCATCAAAAAAATACTTAGGAATAAATTTAACCATGGAGGTGAAAGATCTGTACACTGAAAACTATAAAACACTGATGAGAGAAATTAAAGAAAACACAACTAAATGGAAAGATATCCATGTTCATGGATTGGAAGAATTAATATTATTAAAATGTCTATATTACCCAAAGCAACCTACAGATTCAATGCAATGCCTATCAAAATTCCAATGGCATTTTTTCACAGAAATAGAAAAAAAATCCTAAAATTCATATAGAACCACAAAAGACTCCAAATAGCCAAAGAAATCCTCAACAAAAACAACAAAGGTGGGGGCATCATAATACCTAATTTCAAAATACCACAAAGCTATAGTAATCAAAACAGCTTTGTATTGGCATAAAAACAAACACATAAACGAATGGAACAGATTAGATAGTCCAGAAATAAATCCATGCATTTATGTTCAATTGATCTTTAACAAAGGTATCAAGAACACACAATGGGGAAAGAATATTCTCTTCAATAAATGATGTTGAGAAAATGGGAATCCATGTGCAAAAGAATGAAATTAGACCCTTATCTCACACCATATACAAAAATCAACTCAAAATGGGTGAAAGACTTAAGCATAAGACCTGAAACTGTAAAACTGCTAAAAGAAAACATAAGGAAAACACTTCTTGACATTGGTCTGGACAATGGCTTTTTTGCATATGGCCCTAAATGCACAGGTGACAAAAGCAAAAGTAAACAAATAGTATCACATCAAACTAAAAAGCTTTGGCACAACAAAGGAAGCAATCAACAGAGTAAAGAGATAATCTATGGAATGGGAGAAAATATTTGCAAACCATATATTTGATAAGGGTTAATGTTAACATCCACAATATATAAAGAACTCAAACAACTCAACAGCAAGAGAACAAATAACTTGATTTTAAAAATGGACAAAGGATAGTAACAGACATTTCTCAAAAGAAGACATACGAACGGTCAACAGGTATATGAAAAATTGCTCAACGTCACCAATCGTGAGGGAAATGCAAATTAAAGCCACAGTGAGATATCATTTCACATCTTAGCATGGCTATTATCAAAATGACAAAAGATATTAATAACAAGTGTTGGCAAGGATGTGGAGAAAAGATAACCCTTGTAAATTGTTAGTGAGAATGTAAATTAGTACAGCCATATAGAAAACAATATGGAGGTTCCTCAAAAACTTAAAAATAGAATTACCATATGATCCCACAATCACCCATCTGGGTATACGTCCGAAGGAAATGAAATCAGTATGTTGAAGTGATATGTGCACTCCCAAGTTCACTTCAGCATTATTCACAATAGCCGAGAGATGAATCAACCTAAGTGTACATCAGTGGATGAATAGATAAAGCAAATGGGTATATATGCAATGGAATATTACTCAGCCTTAAAAAGGAAAGAAATTCTACCATTCGTGACATGAATGAACCTGGAGAATATTATACTAAGTGAAATAAGCCACACACAGAAAGACAGATACTATATGATCTCACTTATATACCACATAGAATCTAAAAAAAGTCAAACTCATGGAAGCAGAGAGTAGAATGGTAGGTTGCCAGGGGAAGTGAGGTGTGGGAAATAGGAAGATGTTGCTCAAAGGGTACAAATTTCAACTATAAGATAAATAAGTTCTGGGAATTTAACTTACAGCATGATGACTATAGTTTATAATACTGTATTTTTTTTATAAGGGGTGGAGGGGATGTGAGGAGGGGTGTTCAGTTGCCTTGTTTTTTGTTGTTGTTGAGACAGAGTCTCCCTCTGTCACCCTGGGTAGAGTGCAGTGGTGTCATTGTAGCTCACTGCAACTTCCAACTCCTGGGCTCTAAGCAATCCTCCTGCTTCAGCGTCCTGGGTAGCTGGGACTACAGGCACGAGCCACAATGCCCAGCTGGGATTTTTTTTTCTTTCTTTCTTTTTGGTAGAGGTGGGATCTCATTCTTGCTCAGGCTGGTCTCAAACTCCTGAGCTCAAGCAATCCTCCCACCTTGGCCTCCCAGAGTGCTAGGATCACAGGCGTGAGCCACCACGCCCAGCCTATAATACTGTATTGTTTACTTGAAATTTGCTAAGAGAGTAAATCTAAAATGTTCTCACTACAAAAAAAAAATTAAGTATGTGAGATCTGTGGTCCCCAGTCCCTGGGCCATGGACCAGTACCGGCCTGTGGCCTATTAGGAATTGGGCCGCACAGCAGGAGGTGAGCAGCAGGTGAGTAAGTGAAGCTTCATCTGTATTTACAGCTGCTTCCCATCACTCACATCACCGCCTGAGCTCCACCTCCTTTCAGATCGGCAGCAGCATTAGATTCTCACAGGAATATGAATCCTGCTGTAAACTGTGCATGTGAGGGATCTAGGTTGCGCGGTCCTTATAAGAATCTAATGCCTGATGATCTGAGGTGGAGCTGAGGCAGTGATGCTAGCACCGGGGAGTGGCTGCAAATACAGATTATCATTAGCAGAGAGGTTTGACTGCACAGAGACCATAATAAATTATTTGCTTGCAGACTCATATCAAAACCCTATCAGTGACAATGAAGGTAAGTGACAATTAAGCTGCATCTGGTGGCAGGCTTTATAATGGCAAGTGAGTTGACGTACTTCAACTGTACAGCTGCATCTGGTGGCAGGCTTTAAGTCAGAAGCTGACACTTATTTTAGTCCACACATGGCCTGCCCATTATTTTATTTACCACTTCCATCTGCACCTCACTCCTGCACTGTACACTTGTCTCAGAGTTTTGGTACACCCACGAGCTAACCCTAGCAAAAATGAATAAAAAACAAATGTCTCCGGAGAGCTTCTTTGAAAAGGTGGAAAGACCCAATAATGAGACAGCAGAAGACTCTAAGACTGCCAACAAAGTGAAAGCTGCACTTGAAAGAAAATACCAAGAGTCCTACTTAAATTACGGGTTCATTGCAACAGGTGATTCACATTCTCCAAGCCTACTTTGTATGACACGTGGCGACCAGCTATCCAACGAAGCCATGAAACCTTGAAAACTGCTTCACCACATAGAGACCAAACGCCCTGCATTGAAAGACAAGCCTTTGGAGTTTTTCAAAAGAAAAAAATGTGAACACATAGAACAGAAGCAATTACTGAAGGCCACCACTTCATCAACCGTGTCTGCACTGAGAGCATCATTCTTAGTGGCTAACCGCATTGCTAAAGCTAAGAAGCCCTTTACTATTGGGGAAGAGTTGATCCTGCCTGCTGCCAAGGATATTTGCCATAAACAATTAGGAGAGGCTGCAGTTCAAAATGTGGCATGTGTTCCTCTTTCAGCTAGCTCTGTAACTAGACAAATTGATGAAATGGCAGAGGTTATTGAGGCACAATTGTTAGAGACAATAAATGAGTCACCGTGGTTCGCAATCCAGGTTGATGAGTCTACTGATGTTGACAATACGACAACAATGCTTGTTTTTGTGCAATATATTTTTCAAGAGGATGCGCATGGGGATATGTTATGTGCACTTTTGTTGCCAACCAACACCACAGCTGCAGAGCTATTCAAGTCTTTGAATGATTACATATCAGGAAAACTGAATTGTTCATTGTGTGTCGGTATATGCACAGATGGAGCAGCTGCCATGACTGGATGGTTTTCTGGTTTCACTACTTGGATCAAGGAGGTCACTTCTGCATGTGAGTCTACGTACGGTGTCATCCATAGAGAAATGCTGGCTAGCCAAAAAATGCCACCTGAACTAAACAACATTTTTCAGGATGTGATTAAAGTTATCAAGTACATTAAAGTACATGCCCTTAACTCATGTCTGTTCACACAGCTCTGTGAGGAGAAGAACACAGAGCATACATGTCTTCTCTCATACACAGAAGTGAGATGGCTTTCTAAAGGTGGATCACTGGCCAGAGTTTAGGAGTTATGAGAGCCATTCCAGAGATTTCTTTTAGAAAAACAGTCACCACTGGCAGCACATTCAGTGACACAGAATTGGTCACAAAACTTGCTTACTTGTGTGACGTATTCAACCTGCTCAATGAACTCAATCTGTCACTTCAGGGGAGAACGACAACTGTGGTCAAGTTGGCAGATGAAGTGGCTGCGTTCAAAGCCAAACTGGAATTATGGGGGCAATGAGTGAACATTGGGATTTTTGACATGATTCAAACATGAGCAGAGATTTTGAAAGAGACTGAGCCAGGACCTTCTTTCTCCCAGCTGGTGCATGATCACCTATCTCAGCTCTCAAAACAGCGTGAGCATTACCTCCCAACCACAAAGGACCCCTGAACTGGGAAGGAATGGATCTTAGACCCATTTGTGAATAAGCCAGGGGAATTGACTTTGTGCTAGAAGAGGATCAACTGCTTGAGACTGCCAATGACGGTGGCCTTAAAAGTATGTTTGAGACAACATCAAATCTCCATATGTTCTGGATTAAAGTCAAGGCAGAATATCCTTAGATTGCCACAAAAGCACTGAAAAGCCTGCTTCCATTTCCAACATCCTACCTTGGGTGAAGCTGGGTTTTCTGCAGTGACAGCAACCAAAACGAGATTACGGAGTAGACTGGACATAAACAACACACTTTGGTGTCACTGTCTCCCATCACCTCCAGATGGGACCATCTAGTTGCAGGGAAACAAGCTCAGGGCTCCCATTGATTTTGCGTTATGGTGAGTTGTATAATTATTTCCTTATATAGTACAATGGAATAATTATAGAAATAAAGTGCACAATAAATGTAATGTGCTTGAACAATCCCAAAACCATCCCCCACCCCCAGTCAAGGCTGGGGACCGCTGTGTGAGATGATGGAGATGTTAATTAACTTGATTTAATCATTCCACTATATACACATATATCAAAATACTATGTATGCCATAAATATATACAATTTTTATTTGTCAATTATACTTTAATAAAGCTGGAGGGGAAATAATAAATCAAGCTATTAATGAAAAAATGAGACTCTTGTTCATAAATTCCCTTCTCTAAGTCCTCACACACCTGACTCCCTGCCGTCTCCTCTGCCCACTTGTCTCTGTCCCATGGCCACTTCCTTAAGTTCCCCGTGATCCCTCCTCTGGGCTCTGTCATGGCCTCCCTCCCCCAAATCGTTACCCCTCTAACTCACTCTCCACCATGCCCCTATTAATCTCTTAAGGCCTGATCACCACTGTCTTGCCCTCTTGATTGAAACTCCTCAGTGTTTTCCCTTGGCCTCTAGGATGGAGTCCAAGTTTACTAAAGTACTTTGTGTGCACGCAAGGCCTATCTGATACAGCTCTTGGTCACTCCCCACACCCCCAATCCTGACACCAAACTTCTAATTTCCCTGAGGGCCACATCATTGCTCATCTCCAGGCCTTTTAGCATGCTGTTCCCTTTCCTGGAATGCTGTTCCTCCCACTCCAGGACACCCCACACCCTCACAAACCCTGTTTGTCCTCCAGGAAGCTTCTCTCCATCTCCATAGGTTGGGCCATCATCCTATGCACCCCTGGGTGCCCTGTATTTGTTCTCATCGTGGCTGCATCATACTGGCCTTGTCAGTGGTCTGGCTCCCTAAACACTGTAAACTCACTGAGGGCAGGAGCTGTGTCCTGCTCATTGTTGTATCTCCAGTGCTCAGCACATATCATAGGCACTCAAGAAATATTGCTAAATAAATAACTGCCCTTAGGGTTGCTGGATTTTTAAGGTACCAGAGCCATCCAATGATTTTCCCCAAAGCCCTCTAAATTAACATCGATTAAGTGTTTAATTCATTTATAGCAGAGCTAGCATGCTTGTTTTAGATATGTTTAAATGTGTGATAGAGCAGAATTTTATCTCACTCATTGTTATTGCAGTACCATCAACCACGTGCACTTAGGAGTAAGTGAGTGGAACAAACAGGCTACAAAATCATTCCTAACGTAGCCAGCAAACTTGCATTCTGATTCCAACTTCTGGGCCCAAATGGCTGTAGCTTTAGCCAAGGTGTTAACTTTGATCTCAGTTTCCTTTCTATAAAATAAAGGATGACCTTGAAAGCTCCTCCCAGATTTAAATATTCTATGATTTGAAGCATAATTTTATGATTTATATGATTATAGAGAATAATAAGTCATACCTTTGCTAGGAAGTTCTGACTTCTTTAATGCTAAATATTTTATTGAGTACATAATCCCAAATTAAAGCATTAAGGAAACTTGAACTGTTTTAAAATGATCTGCTTTATAAATCAGTTTTCAAGGAGCCATTGTGAATATTACCTCTATATTGAGGCGTTCTAAAAAGATCTAATGAGAAGGTTATGGGCTAAAATGAAGCATTTCTCTAAAAGTTCAAGGCACATAATAAGTATTCAGTAAGTACTTACTGACTTGGTCATTGAGTAGATGTTCTGGAACTTCATGTCTTTTCTTGAAAGTAGATGGATTCTGATTAAAATTCATTACTGACAGGAAAACTGGAAAACATGAGCACAGATAAATCATGCCAATAATTTTAGAAACCATTTTTCATTATCACAAATCCATATGATTTCAATATAACCAAATTTTAAAAATTATATTTTTCTAATTGTAAAAGAAA
>NW_012150063.1:9624795-9631473 GCF_000956105.1 Propithecus coquereli | reverse complement strand
GCTTCTGCCTCCCAGTGTGCTAGGATTACAGACGTGAGCCACCGCACCCAGCCCCTAGGGGTGTATTTTCTACCTTAAAGAATACAAATGTTTTTAAGGCTCTTGAAATGCATTGCCATGTTGCTTTCCAGAATGGCTCTATCTGCTTAGACTTCACCAACAGTGTATAGGAATGCCCTCATCCCAAATCCCTGTCAGGATTAAGTATAATTTGGTGTTATATATTTACTGACATGATATGGGAAAACATCCCCGCATTTTGCTTTAGCTTGTATTTTTATCATTAATAAGATTGAATATTGTTTCAAGCTTATTCATTTATATTTTCCCTATAAATTATCAGTATAATCAATGTTTCTAATTGGATTTAAACACAATTATACCTCAGATATCTTAACTGATTGATTACGCTAGAAAGAAAGAGAGAATGAAGTGGGGGAAAATTTTTATTTGAAAAAATAATTTTACCATTTAATTTACTTTGAAATTTCAAGCGCTACTAAGCAAAGAACTTTTTGTTACTCAAAACTGGAACATTGGATTTTAGAAGATTGAGACACATTGCTGCAGCGTTGGTAAATCATGATTGCCCTGGAATTTTGGATTCTAGACTTAATTTCCTCAAGTTTTCTAGACATTCATGGCCTCAGTAGCCAGATAATTAACTACTTTCACAAAAGGGACTGGCTTTCAGACCTGTCTGCTGCTTTGCACTTTGAAGTGAACATCAGACACCCATCTCGGTGCTCTGCAAGGCCTCCTAGGAAAATGAACACAAGACTGATTTTGCTCTCACCCAATTCAACACGCAATTCACTGTTTCCAATGTAGCAAGAGCGGTCTTGCTGGTGAGGAATGAAGACTTGCTCCAGGGCACAAGCACATTTGTGGACCTTCCTGACAAGCCCTCCCTTCAGGAGTGGTTTCTGGGCAGCTTTAATTAACAAGCACAGAAGCTGAGGGGAGAACCTGTGTGTACCATTGAAGATACTGGCTTTATTAGCCACTGCTGTTAGCTGAACCCAGCTATGCGTGTTTTCAGCCTGGAAGATCTGGGGCAACCAAAAGCAAGTGATGGGGTGGTCTCACTGAAATATTTATAGTCCTAATGATACCAGGATTTATAAACCACTTGCCGCAGGCACAGAGGAGGCCAAGAAGAACAGTATTTGGTTTTTAACAAGAATTGATATCTAAATTTATTATTTCACTTACTCTCTCTACTTCACTTGCTTAATTTTTTTCTATGTATTTAGTACTTATTTTTTAAAAATATTCTAGGTTTATAGATATTTATTTTTGCACATAAAATGAAAATGTGGTCTTTGTACAGAATTAAGTGACAAGAGACTACTATAAAAATTAGACCTCCAGGATACTCAGACCCACCCAAACCCCAGAAGTAAATAACACCTAAAAAATGTCTGCCTTCATTCTACTTGGCCAGACTTTTGGTTCTCATTCAGTTCTCTTTGATGTTTCTGTTCTTGTAGGACATGGTATGTCAACTGCCCAGGCCTCAACTAATGCTAACATTCAAAATGGGGGATGATTCAATGGCCACATCATTGGCACACATTAGCCAGTGTCTCGGTCCTTTCAGGCTTCTATAAAAAAACTGCTATGGGTGGGGTGGCTTGTAAAAAACAGAAATTATCCATAACTCAAAGTTATGGATACTGAGAAGTCCGATATCAAGGTGCTGGTAGGTTCAGAGTCTGGTGAGGACCCGCTTCTGGGTTCATCAATAGCCGTCTTTTCGCTGTGTCCTCACATGACAGAAGGGACAAGCTAGTTTTCTGGGGTCCCTTTTATAAGGGCACTAATTCCATTCAAAAGGACTTACCCTTAGTGACTAATCACCTCCTAAGGCTTCACCTTCTAATACCATCCTATTGGGGGTTAGGATTTCAACATATGAATTTTGGGGGCACACATTGTCTTTAGCAGCTAGATAATCATAAGTAAAAAGTTTTCTTAAACGTTTGGTGGCATTACCACTTTTCCCTTTAAAAATTGTTACCAATTCAAGAATTCCTAAGTCCCTTTTTACCTAAATGGAGCATCTGTGTTTGGTTAAAAATGAACACACAAACTGGGAGGTAAAATGACTATTTTGATTGCTCTGTTTCCCCGTGCTCACCTCCAGAGCCCCAACTCCATCCAGAAAGCGGGTTTCTCAGAAGCACTTTTCTAAAATAGAAGTAAGTTAAAGCAGTGCCACCGTTGGGTGTGCGAGGTAGAAAAATGCCTGGAGAAAAAGAAAGAAGAATAGAGAACTGACTAGCATTTTGAAAGGAAAAATATTGCTTTTCTATCTGCAGTATAGAGATGTGAGCATTTTCATACACTGTAATAAAAAAATTACCATCAGGAATTTTCATAATATGTATCAAAATTTTAAGTGGGCATGAATTTCAGACAAGAAATTCTAATTGGAAATTTAAGGAAATAATAATGGATCTGTTCAAAGATTACACTATTTATATTAAATGGAGGATTGGCTAAATTACCATACATCCACATAGTACAATACTTTGTGAGAAGTTAAAAGTTACTGTGGGAACAACACTTAATGACAAGAAAAAAATGTTGGTATATATCCTTAAAGAGAAATAAGTTATAAAATGTTGTAAACAGTATGAGCATGATCAAATGTTTGTTTCAGAGTACCCCTATAACTGTGGGAAAAGATGGGAAAATATCATGCTTTTCTGTTCATCCATATTTTCTGTACTCTTATTTTTTTTTCATTTTTCTACAAAGAATATGTATTATTTGTACAATGAGAGGAAAAACAGTCAACATTATTATTTTTTAAACACAAGGCTCAATTTCTTCTTAGGTGCTTGAAAAAGAACTGGTAATGTGACTTTAAGTTAAAAAGGGTAAAGAGTTCTCCCTTCACCTGCCTATATGTTAATAATTCCTGAGGGAGAGCAGTGTCCAAAGGCTGTTGGAGGTTCTGCTCCTGTTTCTAAGGAGGAAGCTCAACTTCCTGCAGGCGGCCTCGGTGGGGCCCAGAACCGGGGCCTCTAGACTGGACCACCAGGGGGCACTCGCGCCCCCCCCACAACAGACCTTGTGATGTGCCTCTCCCTCTTCTCCCCAGGCCCCTTTCTCCTTGGCTTCCTTTTCCTGATCCCTTCCATTCAGCCTTCCCTCAAGCACACTCACATGTGAACACACGTACATGTGCGCACACATACGCGCGCGCGCGCACACACATACACACACACACACACACACACACGCGCGCGCGCACACACACACATGCGCAGTTCTCTGGCTGTATGGAAACTGGCCATTCGGAAACCCGCCGTGGGACAGAGGAAGGAGCGTAGGAAGGGCCTGAGTGCCCATCCTACGCCTGTCATTTATTCCTGGGCCCAGGCAAATGGGCAGACTTCTCTAGGCCCACACTCCCTCCTTTGGAAAGTGTGGATTGTAGGCTTAGTGTAGTGAAATTTAAAGACAGAAAAACAAAGGACAAGTATCCAGGAGGTGTTTTTGAAAGGACCTTTCAGCAGAGGCTAAGGAAGTATGCGAGCTGTACATCTCATCCCCCCAATCTGAATGCACTCACCCACCACATAAGGAGATTCGGTCAACGACAGAGCGGTGGTCCCACAAGATTATAATGGAGCTGAACGATTCCTATTGCCTAACGACATCGGAGCCATCCTAATGTCATAGAGCAATGCATTACTCCTGCGTTTGCGGTGACGCTGGTGTAAACGAACCTACTGCACCGCCAGTCATATAAAAGTATAGCACATATGATTATGTACAGTTCACAGTGCTGGATAATGATCATGATAATACATGACTGTGTTACTGGTTTATGTCTATTATACTATTAATAATTTCCATCATTATTTTAGAGTGTATTCCTTCTACTTATAAAAAAAAAAAGTTAAGCATAAAACAGCCTCAGGTAAATCCTTCAGGAGGTGTTCCAGAAGGAGGCATTGTTAACACAGATGACAGCTCCATGCCTGTTACTGCCCCTGAAGGCCTTCCAGTGGGACACCATGTGGAGGTGGAAGACAGTGACACTGATGATCCTGACCCCATGTGGGCCTAGGCTAATGCGCATCTTTGTGTCTTAGTTTTTAACAAAAAACTCTAAAGTGTAAACAATAATAAAAAAGTTTTAAAATAGAAAAAAGCTCATAGAATGATATAAAGAAAGAAAATGTTTTTGGACAGCTGTACAATGTGTTTGTGACTTAAGCTAAGTGTTACTACAAAAGAGTGAAAAAGTTTTAAAAAAATTAATGTTTACAAAGTGAAAAGATACAGTAAGCTAAGGTTAATTTATTATTAAAGGAAAAATATTTTTTATAAATTTAGTGTAGCCTAAGTGTACAGAGTTTATAAAGTCTACAGTAGTGCACAGAAATGTCCTGGGCCTTCGCATTCACTCGCCACGCTCTCACTGACTCACCCGGAGCAACTTCCAGTCCTGCAGGCTCCAGGCTGCAAAATGCAGGTTTACCATTTTTTAAATCTTTTATACTGTACCCTTTTTATGTTTATATATGTTTAGATACATGAATATTTACCATTGTGTTAAAATTGCCTACGGTGTTCAGGACAATAACATGCTGTACAGGCTTGTAGCCTAGATGTGTAGCAGGCTATACCATCTAAGTTTGTGTAAGTATATGCTCTGTGATGTTCACACAATGAAATCACCTAGCAACGTGTTTTTCAAAACATATCCCTGTTGTTAATCAATACACGATTGTATAAGGAAAAATTAGTCCCATCAATAAGAATCCTTTGTGTATGATCAAAGCAAATGTAAGGGTCAGAACAGAGAAAACATTCAGGTAAAATAATATTGATTATATTTTTTGTGTATATTTTCTTCATATAGTTTTGCTGGTGACTGGAATACATTCAAATAAAGAAATGACAAAGAAGATTAAAAGGCTCAAGTTCAGTAAGTAAAATTACAATTCCTCGCTGGTAGAAGGCTTGTTTTTCCCTCTCCCATGGAAGGTTGTTACACTTATTTTAGGTAATATGGCAGGTGGCTTTTTGTTTTGCTTTGTTTTGTTTGTCTCTATCTCAATTACTTTCCACTCAGACTAATTAATAATGAGTCTCATCACCTACCACATTCCAAGAAGTATTTGAGATAGGAGTCCTGATTTTAAGGTAAAAGGAATGTGGTTCCACTGCACTAGAAAAATTCAAAGTACTCATACAAAGACCAGGCAACACTATGTCTCTATGGCCAAGCTGAACAGGTATTTCCCTGCCGTTGACACACTGTCTCAATTCCCCATGCCAGAAAATTTAGTCTGGCTAATGCAAAGGTGCAGCAAACTTGCCCATCTCCTGGCATGCTCTGGAATCAGAAGGTAAGTCTTACAGAGGAGCACATGAGATTTCACACCCAATCAAAGGAAAGAGAAAAAATAATTTTCACTTTTGGGTGGTATACTGGTTAAGATTAAATGACAGAAAATTCAAAATAATAGTCATTTACATAAAACTGAAGCTTCTTTCTCTCTCCTGTAAACATAGTCAGTTTAGGCTTTTATGGAAACTTCACAGACTTCAGGGACACGGACTTCTGTCTTATAATTCTGCCACTCTCAATGTGGCTCCCTACTCATTGTTCCCAATGGCTGCCCCAGCTCCATCCATCATATCTACATTCCAGTCAGGAGGAAGGCATGTACTAGCTCCCTTTAAAGATACATCCAGAAAGTTGAATATACCGCTTCTACTTAAATACCATTCGCCATTGTTAAGGTGGGGTGGAAAATGTCTTGAGTTCAAACATCCACATGCCTTGTCAAAAGTAAGGGATCCTATTACTGGGAAAGAAGGGAGAAATGGATATTGGGAAATAACTAGCAGGACAAGACATAGATGGAAAATCTACTACTTAAATGTTGTGAGCACATGGGGGTATCTGGATCCAAATTTATAGGCTTGATAGAAGCTTGAGTTAAGGTGTGTTTATCAAGAATCATAAAAGAAAGGCTTTGGATACAGTCAATGTTCTGTGCTCTCCACAACTGCAAATTTCTTTATAGGCATTAAATTTAGGTGCAGCAATATTAATCATTTGAAATAAAAGAAATAGATTTGCTTCATATAACCACTGTTTTTCCTTCTGCTCCTTTAAACCATCCATGTGAGATTTCCTGTTGAAATGAGGCCAAAAGGGCAACCATCCACAGCCTCCTAGGCTGAAATACTAAAAAGGAATCCGTTGTTTATTTATTTCTGTCAGAACCAAGAGCCAAGAGAACCAGCCCTGGGGCAGATGTGTGTTCAAAACAATGATTGGGTTAATATGGAGACCAATGCACACCCAAGTATGAATTCCTTTGGGCTGTTTCCAGTATCTTCATTAACTCATATACAAAAATCATGAAAGGTTCCATAATTACCATGACAACAGTTTGCAGTGACTATGAAAGTCTGTGCTAAATGACCCAAGGGCAAACCTCTTTGAGAGATCTCAGATGGATTGAATTTCTGATATGCTAAATTTCTAGCCTTATTCTTAAAATCTCCCTAGTGATGCAGCACATTTGAGTCAATAAATGCATGAGGTCTTTTCACTAATTAGAAACTCTGGCACAATCATTAAATAAGGGAAAAAAAGATACTATGAAGGTAATTGGATATTCCCAAACCATGGAGATA
>NW_012150063.1:9611626-9624090 GCF_000956105.1 Propithecus coquereli | reverse complement strand
TACTCGGGAGGCTGAGGCAGGAGGATCACTTGAGCCCAGGAGTTTGAGGTTGCTGTGAGCTAGGCTGACGCCACGGCACTCACTCTAGCCCGGGAAAAGAGTGAGACTCTGTCCCCAAAAAAAAAAAAATGGAGGCACCAGATGGTGAAGGGCTTTGCTACTACGTCCAGGGATCTGGACTTCATCACGAGAGCAATGGGGAGTATCTCAGTTTGGGTTATTTTGGTTGCAATTAGCAGAAATCCAAAGGCAATTTGCTTAAGCACAAAAGGGGATTTGGGCAGGACAGGAAGTAGCTTGCAGAGCCCAAGGCAGGAAGGCAGCTGGAACTCCTTGGGGCTGGATCCCAGATGGACAGGCCTCAGGAACTGGCACCCCAGCTTCTCTCTGCACATCTGCCTGTCTGTCTGTCTATGTCTGTCTGTCTTTCCCTCTCTTTCTGCAGACCATGTCTCTCAGTCTTGATGCTGGGCGACAGAATCTAATTGCATGAGCATCAGCTGGCAGGAGTCCACCCCTATGGTGGGAGCAAAGGGTTAGGATTGTACCAGGGAAATGAAACCATCCTCCCAACAACAAACCCCTTTGCACCAATATGTGAAGAGAGAAGAGAGGGAACACAACTTATTAGTGAGTGAGCACTACAGATTTACATGCATACGTAGGTAGCATGCAAGTGTGTACCAAGCCTGGACAGAATTTCACACAAATTTCTGTAGTAAAGTGAAAGACAGGCGATGATAACTTGCCTTCTTGAGCAATAAATGCATGCACCTCGTGTTTGTCTCCTGAACATCTGGAGACCCCTGAGCTCATCCGGAGGTAAATGTTCACAGATCCAAGGGTCAGGAGGCCAAAGACCTTGCATCATTAAATCAAAACGTCGGTCTTCTCTCAGCCTATTATCTCTTCAAGGAAATACCCTAAGAGGAGAGAGTCCTCTCCACTGAACAAAAAAAGCTTGACCATCTTACAGCTACAGTTCATGCCTCAAAATACATCTTACAAGGGAGCTGAAGAGTTTTAAACAGAAAGTGAAACTATAAAAGCAAGAGAGTGGCTTGGCTCCAGCAAGAAAGTAGACTAGGTCAGTGGTTCTCTGAGGGTGGCTCCTGGACCAGCAGCTCCAGCATCACCTGGGACCTTTTGTCCCACCCCGCTCCTGAGACCTCCTGAGTCAGAAACTCCAGGGGTGGGGCCCAGCAATCTGTGTTTTAACAAGCTCTTCAGGTGCTTCGGACGCCTCAGAAAATTTGAGAACCAGTGAACTAGAGAGAGGACCCTGGTCAGGGCTGCCTACAGATATGAATGTGAAATCATTTAGGTGGGTTCTTCTCAGTGCCTTCTAACCTCTGACAGCCCTCAAATTGCACCAGTGTTTCTACAAGGCTAAGGGTCTTCACAACCCAAAGGTCTAAGGTAAAATAACAAGGAGGAGGTAATTTGGTAGTGTTGGTCAGTGAGCCATTTCCTGGCTCCTGCTATACGTGTGGCCCTGTCCTAGACTCTCGGGGATCTGGTGCCCAAGGCACGGTGCCACTAGCAGGCAGAGCCAGATTTGAAACTCACGTCTGGGTGTGGTTCCACCCCAGAGCTTTTCCCAACGGCCTCCTCCCAAGCTAGGCGGGACTATGGAATGAGGTGTCTTTTGCCTGGGGGCAGATGAGGGTGTTTAATGATCAAGGGCTGACTGACCAGAAAGTGGAAGAGTTATGGAGCAAACAGGAAAAGGGGAAGAGCGTGAATGTCTTCCATCTGCCTGGCTTGAGGACGCCTGGGGGTTACCGCTGCTCTCGGTAGTCATCACTTTCTCTCCTCACTGCTTTCCCTTCTTTTTCATTTCTTTTCCCTCTCATTCGCCTTTCCTTCTTTGCATTGCTTTGGTCTGCCCATGGCCCCCAGTTGTCTTCATAGACATTGCTCAGCTCCACGGGGGCCCTTTGGACCAAAAAGGTAGTAAGTACCTAAGAGTACGTTGAAAACAATCCAGCATAGGGGTTTTACGAAGGAGAAGAGCAAAGATGAAAAAAGCAATTGGATGGATTCTCACAGCTCTACTCCCCAAACCCCTATGTGACCGTTCATTTCAAGCTGATGTTTTGCTATCATGTGCACAGTTGTGTTGGGTACAATTTTATTCCACCGTATTTGACTTATCACATTATTTTCTAAATTAAATTAAGTCTGACTCCAAAGGGCCAATGGCTGCAGGGCAGGGGTGGAATTCAAATTCCATAGTCATAGGAGTTCCCTCCTTCCCTGCTCCAGCCCCTAGAAAGCTTATGCAATCTGGAATATTCAGGGAGGTCCGCCGAGCTGCTCAGTGTCCGAGCCCGTGTGATCTCTGGAAGCTGGCAGCTCCACTTTCCCTGGGATTTTAGCAGAGGTGGGGCAGCCCCAAACCTAAGGCTCCACGCTGACGTGCACCACAGAGGCGCAGTTCTGACGTGGTGCTCCTCTCAGGCAGCTGCTAGGGAATGGGAACATTCCCTACTGGAACTTTCCTGCCCACCCCCACCTTCCCATCTTCTAAGATCATTTTTTCTCCATCACTCTTTGGGCTGAACAAGCCTAATCCTCCCAAACAAGGGGGATTTGGAGAGTCTAATTCCCAAAGCCTGGAGGGAGAGCTGTCTTTGGCAATTCTGCCCTCTCTCCGGCAAACTTGAGCTCTGGAGGTAGAAGAACATGAGCCTGACTATCTTCTTAAAATAGTAAAAGGGAAAAAAATATAAAGGCAATAAACATAAGTTAATAACTTAATAAATTAACCTGCTATATAGTCCAAGGTAAAGTTTACCTTGCTGTGCTAGTGAGAGTTTCATCCCTTTATTTTTAGAGGTGACTTTTTCAAGGCTCTCATTTTTCTGATATGTCTTGGAGCCATAGATATAACCTTACCTTAGTGGTAGGTTTAGTCAGCATAAACCTATGTAAGCAGTTTCTAACAAATTACCAAAATGTGGCTGCATTTTTCTCGATTGTTTAAGGCTATATGTAATGATTTAAGGGTTAAAGTATGTTCATAACACTCTTCTCCTAAGGCAGTCATGATACCTTATGAATGTTAAGCATTAATTTCATTTATATGTAGGTTACACATTCAAAAAGGCCTACTCTTCAACTCATGAGCCTTTCAGCCCATACTGAAATAAACACATCTTGTTTCCACATAAATTATATCTACCAAAGACTCTAGAACAATCCCGGCCTGGCAGAGTGTCTGTGCTAGATGGAGAAAATCCTTTCAAGTTGCAAAATCTCATCAATAGCTTTAGAAGCTCTAAAGCATAAAGAAGCCCCAGAAGAGCCCCAAAAGCAATGGCCTTAGTCCAAAGTGGTGCCAGGTGAGATAGCATTACGCAGATGGGAGCCATTGATGATTAACTCCATGCAACACATTGCTAGTTGCCTGTCCTGCAAAGTCTGTGACTTCAGTAAGCATCCAATCTTGTATAAGACAAAATACAAGCATGCAAAGGAAATCCTTCTTGGACCCAACCCCTATTCCCAACACACACCCAGAACTATGTTAGATGCCTCCTGTGTGCACTGCACTTCCTCTATCAAGTACAGATGCTCCTTGACTTACAGTGGGGTTATGTCCCAATAAACTTAGAAAACATCTAAGTCAAAAATGCATTTAATACCCTAATAAACCCATCTCAAAGCCAAAAAATCGTAAGTCAAACCATCATAATTCGGGGACTTTCTACAGTTACTGAATGTTATTCTAAGAGCTTTTTTTTTTTTTAAATACATTGTCTTCTCAACAAGACCAAAAGTACCATAAAGATATAATTAGTGCTCATTGGGTAATTGCTGGATGCATGTATAGACAAATGAGAAACAAAAACCACTGTAAAATAAAGCAAAATGTGGTAAATTCTACATAAAAATAACAAGGAGTCTACAATAGGATCCATACTTATTTCATGAAAGAACGTTCAAGACTAGACATGAAAAATGCGTAAATTTTCCAGAGGTGGGTGGGAGGGCTTTCTAGGTGGATGAAGCCCAGATACCATGGGGAGGAAGAGGGGCGTGAGGTCAGGAAGCAGTGAGTGGCATGGTCAGGTTCAAGTGTTGGGGTGTCACAGGAGGTGAAGCTAGAAGGTGAATTAGAACCCACCAGGCAATGCCAATCTGAAAAGGTTTTTTTTCCTTTGCTATTGGCTAGAGGGTGGGGACTCTTGAGAGTTTTCTGAGCAGAAAATATACACGATGAAGACAACAATCAGATAAACAAGATAGTCTCCACCAGTAGCGAAGCTACCTTCTGAAATATTTCCATGACATTGGAGTCTGTTGCAATAGACAACTTGGGGATGAAATGTACAACCTGTAACTCACATAGTTCTCTTCAACAAGTTAAGCTTAATACCTTGTAAGGCATGGAAAGATTTTTGCAATCAACCTTGAAAGGATGGATGATTCCTGAACCTACTTTCTTGGGCAGGAAGAGGTCATTGTTATTCAGGGCATTGGACACAGATGAAGAGAAATACAGCTCTGTGGTTACAGGATTTGGTATAACATGCACACAGCTTCTTGGGTAGGTTTATGTGTAGCAACTTGTAAGTAATCCCCAGTGTTTGCTTGCTTCTTAGACACCTGGTGCCAACACCAGTGTGTTCTCCACAGATTGTTGTTTGTGCCCTTTCTCAGACCATGAGAATGGAAAGGTATTAACTTTCTAGTTCTCCTTCTAATATGAGGGTGAGAAAGAGGGCAGACTCCCTGTGTTACAGATTTCCAGTTAACTTTACCATGACAATTCTCAGAAGTAAGAAGAAAACAATACAAAGGAAAATTACACAAGAAGCATTGCCTTACAGTTTTTAGGGTAAAAGCGCACACAAACACACACACACTCACATACAGCCTATTTGCTAGATACACCCTGCATTCACCCACTGATGGTTGTCAGCAATCTTAGAGTTTAGAAAAGCCCTGTAAGATTTTCTAGAGAAGCAGCAACTTAACTTCTCTTCAGTCATGGAAGAGGCAACCAGGTGGGGCTGGCAAAGCAGAGGGCCTGAGTTTGGGTCCTGGCTCTGTCACTTATTTGGTACTTGCGCTTGAACAAGTCAACTTGCCTCTCCGGAAAATGGGAAAAACAAACCTTTCAGCATTTTGTAAGGATCGAGTGAAAGAATGTGTATTAGGGTCCTTTGTAACTTCAAATATGTTATTTTTAGGGACGTAAATTTCTGCAGCTGCCCAAAAGCTGCGTTGCCACAGGTCAGTTACCCTCTGTCCGCCAACTGCTCCTTCATCACGTCCTTCTGTGAGACAGGGATAAAGGCATTTTCTCAAGCCCGGCAAAATCATTGATTAGAAGGACCAATCTTCATAGACTTTTTTTTTTTTTTTTAACATGCTTAAAGCTTGATCTTGGAATTATCTGCTGAGACAAGTACCTTTTAACTAGATTTGTATTTATGAAACTGTTTCCATTGCAAATCCCATGTCCCTCCCTGCCCGCCCCCGCAATGTTGCTTCTATAGATTTTTCTTAGGAAATTTTTTATGACCAAGGAAGACATTTTTTAACCCTCAATGCTGCACATGTTCTTGGCAAAGGCTTGACTCAGGTGAGAGTGTGGCATGGCATTGGAATCAGACATATTGAGTTTCAAATCCAGCCCACCATTGACCAAAGCTGTAATTTGATAACCTAGAGATGTCATCCCAATGTTAGCTTGGCCCCCATGGCTTCTCAGATGTCAGATTAAATCTGTGTAAAAACCAATTCTACTATCTGTTTTCAAAGTCTGGAGCTCTCCCCCAGATTTCTGGAGAATCTGCAATTTCCTTCCTCATGATTGTCTCTGCCTAGCCACTCCCGGGTTCTCATGACGCTCCTGTCCGGTTCTGCCCTGTGGCTCAGCTCCTTCACGGCCCCCTATGGGAAATCCCCCTGCATCCAATATTCTGTCATGTTTTAGACCCTTAACTACAGATTTGCAAGGCAACAGAAGGGGTTGCCTCAAGGAGCACGTGACTGTCCACCAGCATGTCCCTCCACCCTACCCGTCCCCTCCCCGTCTCATGCTCCACCCTCCCTCTCTCCTATAACAAGCTTATTCTACAGCTAGACGCTCCCTCTTGTCTCTCTGAACAGTTCAGCTCCTACATAGGCCCTTGGAAGCTCAGTAGGCTTATCAAGAAATTTCTTCTGAAAAGAATATCATGCTGTCCTGAAAAGAGTTCTAGCAAAAGCAATTATCGACATCTTGATCACAGTGGGACTGTGAGTCCCTCTAGTCCCCATGTGATATGATCCCTGCTGACCTCCCAGGCCTCATCGTGGATCTCTCTTCCCCTTGCTAACTAGGCTCCAGGCACACTGGCCTCCCTAGTGTTCTTCAAACCACCAAGCCCGTTCTCACATCAGGGCTTTTGCCCTGGCTCTTCCTTCTGCTGGAGGGTCCTCTTCCCAGGCCGCACTGGCTGGAACCTTCTCATCCTCTGTATACCAGGGGTGGGAGATTAACTAGGGAGGAATACAGTGATCAAATCCTTTAGGGCCTTGTAGACCATCTTAAGGAGCTTGGACATTATTATAAGGGCAGTAGGAAGCCAATGAGGGGTTTTGAGTAGGAAAGTTATGAAATCTAGTGACATTTTTCAAAGTACCACACTGACTATTTAATGGAGAAAGGATCCGGGCAAAGGGTGGGCAAGCATGGAAGGAGCAAGGCAACACAGGAGGTCACTGTGTTAATAGTCCAGATAGGAAATGTCAGTGACAGACCAAGATAGAGGTCGAGAGAAATAGCACATTTAGAAATAAAATGAATAGGAGTTCCTAATGGATTGGTTTCATTCATTCATTCATTCATTCATTCAGCATTCTATTGAATAGCAGTGAACAAAGTAGACAAAAATCCCTGCCCTCATGGAGTTTATATTCTAGTAGATAAATGAAGATATAACTGGAACTGGGACCTAAAAAGTAGTAGCATTTAAACAGATGAATGGAAAAAGGGGTTCTAGGTATGAGAAACAATTTACACTAAGTTTGCAAGACAATGTGCATTTAGCAAGTACCATAGACAGTACTGACAAGCCCAGATGTTCCACGGAAGGGCCCATGTAAAGGCCTTAAAGATTCTGGAATTTTTACTAAAGGCAGAAAAAAGCTATTGGTGGTTTTTGAGCAATGACTCAACATGATCAAAGACTGCTTACGAAAACTGGAAGAGACTATTTTGCAAAAGCGGTCACTACAAAGGAAGAATGAACATGACCTGGCTATCAGGATCAAGAGGAAGGAGGCATTCAGCTTCAAATTAATGGTCATTTTTATTTCATTAAACTAACAATTTTTTGCATAATTATCTTAAAAATAGGATTTTACTCTAATTGAATATCACAGTCCAACAAAATGTAGTTTAATATCAAAACTTTTCACACGTAAGTTCTTTCATGCTTTTGTAATTCTTCCTCATTAAAAAAATTAAAAAATAAAAAAAAATTCTTCCTCATTAATAGATATAAGGCAAGCTTAAAATGACCTTCTCTAATTGATAAGAAAATTTGTTTTCCAGAATCAACGTGGCGTGCCTGGGATCAGTGAAAAGCTGAATGGCGAAGTAAGGAATGTACCGTTTGATTTGGCCTGCTACATAATTGACTTATTGTACCCAATAATCACTGCCATTAGCCCAGGCAGGAGATGCAACCCACTGCAAAAACATTTGCAATTCTTCCTCTAAGATTCCAATTTTGTGCTTAAATAGCAAATTAGACAGTACCAGTTTTCTGTTCTGAGATGAGACTTTTTGCCCAGGAACCCTATGAGGTCAATACAGCAGATATATGTCCCTCAGTGAGGTAACCCTACAGTTCCGTATGGTTTGCAAGTGGTTCTTCTCTTTTCCCTGTGGCCAGTTCCCAGGGCCTCTGGGAAGGAATCCTTGGCAGATACTGGGTGCTCTAATGTGAGCTCTGCCAGGAAAGCGATAGTGACTATGAGAAGGTAAGGGAACCTGACGGAGTCACACGGGGGATTAGGTGAGGGCAGAAGGGGAGAATCAGAGCAGATAGCCAAGCGACAGGTTTCTGTGCAAAGGTTCCACGGAAGCAGGTCTGGGCTCCCCCCCAGCTCTCTGTGACTTCAGCCTGAGGTTTCCCTCACTGCCGCCAGCAACTGTCAACTCACGAAGAAACAGAAGAGGCTTTTGCCTTGCTTTCTCCAAATGTTCCTGGGAATAGACCTTTCTAGAACTTATAAATAAGTTCTCACCTGAGGTTAACAGTAGGGAGACAGCACTCCCCTCTGACTGCCTGTCCTGACATTTTCCAACTGTTTTCCTGCTCTGTCAGACCTCACAATGATACTTCTGAGCTGCCTTAATTGTGACTTGTCCTCTTAGGGAAGTCTGATTTCTGCACTTTTAGGATAAAACCCAGAGAAGAGGGAAGGGAGATATGAAAATGAACCTTAACAACAAAAGAGAAAAAAGGAAAACCTAAGCTGTAAGCATTGAATAGTTCAAAAACATTCAGAGGAAATGCAAAGCTAAATCATTTCATTTGGGCCTTAAGTGGAGAGGTAGGTGGTTCTTTGACAGTTGCAAACAAGCAGACTACCTCACAAATAATTAAGAGAATACTGTAAAGAAATAAACTATGGTTTCCATATACTTAAAGAAGAGCTGCCAGAAAGATGCAAATGACTGCTTTTTCCTGGCTAGATGTGGCCATTATACTTTTTAATAATTTTCACAATTACCCTGCAAAATTTAATTAGTCCCCTCTATCCAGCTTAATTTTCTGTACAAATTAAACAAGTATTTGACCTTTAGTCACACTTTGCCATTGCTCCTTGTTCTTCCAAAGTGCATGAGCATTTATGCTTGATTTCAATTTTTCCCACCATGGAAAAATTAATTTCATTCACCAATTTTGCAGACAAAATTGGGTGCAGATAAAGCAGATCTTATTTGAGTTACTTCTTTGGGTTTTGTAGGAAAAAAAAAAAAAAGACAAAATAAATGAACAAAAAACAAATGCCCCCTTAAAAGGGGAATGGGGGTGGGGATTGATTAGCAGGAAGTAAAATAGTCCCATGTGAAATTTTCCGTTGTCTTTTAAACCAACTATTTCATGGAAAATCCTACTGCACGTACTGTGTGCACCCTGAAGTCTTGGTCATTGTATAATATTCATGCAATAAGCTTCCAGATAGAACCTCATTTACTCAGCCCCAAAAGATTTAGTTGGCCTGACAGAAGATCCAAAATCTCAGAGTGCCAAAATGACATCAAAATTTAATCCCAGTTCACAGAGCTTGTCACCTCCTGTTTCAAAGAACTAAGAACCAAAAAGAAATCTTTCATTTTCTTTACATCTAAAGGAGGAGATGCATTTGGGAGAGGGGGGGGTGATCTGCCGAAGGGAGGGGAGTTGAACACATTCAGTTACACCCGGGGATCACACAATTAACTAATTTAAGGAGAAACTACACTGGCATCTTCAGCCCAAGATTTGCCTTTAAAAAAAATATTCAGAGACTCAAAATAGTAAATGCAGCCTTGAGTATCAGAGTTTAGAAGAATGAAAGGTAAAAAGAAATAGCTGGTGCGGAGGCAACCTCTGGTGGGGAGAATAAAACCACAAAACTGTTTTAAGCACAGTGCTCTACTTCTTAATGCAAACCACAAATTGCTTAAGCCTGTGATCAGACTCAGCCTTGTGGGGTTCCCAGGAGAAGCTCCATGCTGGCCCAGCCCTGAGTGGCAAAGATTGTCTGGGAGGGGTGTTTAAGAAAAGAGCAGGAATTCTGACTTCAGCTCTCCTTCCAGCCTAAATGAAATGCAACTCAGCTCATTCAGGTACATAAGGGTTAAAAAGAAGAAGAAGAAGAAGAATATGCTTTTTGGATACAGCTGGAAGCCATTAGCAGCTCTGAGACCGTCTCAGCAACCCAGTTAGAGGGTGGGTGGCCTGGCAGAGCTCCTGGATCCGTGTGTGTAATCACGGACTCTTAGCACTGGGAGGGGTTTCATTTCCACCGCCCGCCCCATGTCGAAATCCCCTCTTCAGCCGCTCGGTCTCTGCTTGCACACTTCCACCGAGAGCCCACGCACTGCTTCCTGAGGCAGCCCATTCCTTCCAGGGCAACTTCAATTCCTAGAAAGTTCTTCTTGGCAAAATTTTCCCCTATAGAAAGTCTACCCTTTAAGTTTTAACTCGGCCCTCTGGTGCCAGAGCACACAACAGTCCCACTTGTGAAGACAACACCAGGGGCCTCCAAATTCTTGCCTTCTCATGGCCAAATGACCGCTTCCTGCAAACTGTCCTTTTCGTTTGCCGTTTCTGGACTCCTCCTGAGTCTTTGGACTGTGCTTGTGTTTGAGAGTCCCCTCTGAAGAATGGGGCCTGGAACTGAATACGTTCCCAGAGGGAAGGGCACCAGTATAGTGTCCTCCAGAGGACCTTTTCCGTCAGGAGTTTTGGAGGAAAAAATCTTTGCAGAGAAGATGCAGCCCCGCCCCCTTTTATAGTAGATACTGTCACCTGAGCATCTACCCCACCTCATCCCCAGACAAGCTTTCAGCTCCAGAACTTGCCTACTGGATAGTGCTATCCTGGCAGGAGCAGTAAAGAAGCCGCAAAGAAGGGAGGAAAGAATGAATGGGCTTTGCCTGGAACCTCAGCAGCGGAGCTCCCAGATTTCCAGCAAGTGTTGGGGCGGATGAGAAAAGATCATTCCTGTCGTGACCCCAGATCTAGGCCTAGAGGATCCCCTAGGATGAAGACAAAAGATCACTTTTATTATATATCTCCCCTGTCCAAAAACCTTCCATTGCATCCCACATCCTGCACAGAATACAAGCACTCAAGCCTCCTTACCCGCACCACCATCATCCCACCAGGCTCCACCGTGGAGCCTCCACCCAGCAAGCCAACCTTGCCCAGGTCACTCTGACCAGGCTGACTATGGGACCCCTTGTTTGCCCTTCCTGGAATAGTTTTCCTTCCTCCTGTAAAGATGTCTGGGATTTTCTCTTTTCCTGGACTAGCTACAGAGCACCTGAAAAACCGGTACTCACCTGCCATTGACTCAAGATTACATTTCTGGCCACTGGAGGTGGGTCTTTCCCAGAGTTGTCTTCTTCAAGTAATTGATTGTCCGAATCAGCACAAGAACCAGGCTTTTGTTTTTGCTCTCAGCAGGTTAAATGCAGTGGATGATCATTATTGTTCTTTTGGTCTGGGGAACATCCTAATTATATCTTTGCTTTCATTATATGGAGGGGATGCAGGGTCAGCCCAGGCTCTGGCTTCTAGAGATTAAGTAAATAAACAATTATGACCTAATAGAGTCCCCCCCATAGATAAGCTGATACCACAAGGTGTCACTTTGACCTCATTTTGTATTCCCAGATGTGCCTCAGATCAACTGTGATGTCAAAGCTGGGAAGATAATCAATCCTGAGTTCATCGTGAAATGTCCGGCAGGATGCCAAGACCCCAAATACCACGTTTATGGCACTGACGTTTACGCATCCTACTCCAGCGTGTGCGGCGCCGCCGTGCACAGGTGAGTTGCTCTGAGCTACTTCATAACTAGTGATCAGAGTGTTGACAGGGAGCCCCCCCATGCAGGGTTGCAATATTTAGTAAATAAAAATGTACAAATTTAACTGAGCATCCTGCATTTTGTCTGGCAACCTGGAAGGAAGACCCAGAAGCCATGCATGGTGCTGCATCTCCTTTCATAGCACTCCGTAGAAATGACAATTGACTCCCCTTTACGCCTTGATGGGAAGAGGAGGAGAATTCTACTCTCTCATGCTCATAACAGGGAGACCAAAGTTATTGACAATATAAAGTATTTTTTTCTACCTGTATGGGCTGGGCAAGAAATGATAGGAATGTGACCAAAGAAGGCCCAGAAATTTGGAGGAAGAAATTTTGCAGCTGTAGTGATGGCTGGAGAAAAGGGAATGGGAGAAGTGAGAAGAAGGGGAGAAGGTGATACCACTTGCTCAGCTGTTGGTCTGGGATCCAGGAAGGAGCACAGGAGGTGTGATATGCTTTGGACTAAGGCACTGCCTAAGTGAGGAGAGGCAAAATTGACCTTCACAGAATCCTCATGCCTCTTTTACTTAAGTTTGGAGTCAAAACACAATGTATGTTGCTTAAGTCTGGCGTCAAAATACAAATATACGTTGATTTAGTATCTTTGCAATAAGGCTAACGTGTACATGCCAATCATTTTCCCTACATTATCTTATTTAATCCTGACAACAATTCCTTTATGCAGTATCTACTCCTATTAAGCACATCTTAAAGATGAAGATAGGTTGAAGAGCTTTCCATAATTAAAAAGTGTTAGAGGGGGGCCGGGCGCGGTGGCTCATGCCTGTAATCCTAGCACTCTGGGAGGCCGAGGCGGGCGGATTGTTTGAGCTCAGGAGTTCGAAACCAGCCTGAGCAAGAGTGAGA
>NW_012150063.1:9542079-9611241 GCF_000956105.1 Propithecus coquereli | reverse complement strand
CACATTGAGGATTAAAACTCATGTCCCCAGACTTCCAGCCTTGAACCCAGGTGACATATTTACATAAGCAGCAGCAAGTCCCAGCGCTGCTTAGTATACCAAGTGAGGACTCATAGTTGGCAAAGGCTTTATGGTGGAAGGAAACACTCCTGGGGAGAAAACAAGAAAGGCCAGGGCTCTGCAATCCCAGTGTCTGGGTTAGGGTGTAGGAACTTGGTGGAAAAAATACAGATGAGAGTAAAGGGACAGAGGAGAAGAGCTTGAATGTTTTGAAAACAACAAGATGTGCTGCTTGAGCAACTCAGTGTCATTACGGCTTCCTGGACCAGTGACGGGTAGAGTGGAAAAACTATTTGGAAAGAAGTGTCACTGTTCATGGGGAGGACGAATAGAAGTCTTCAGGGAAAGCAGATAGGAATTTTGGATGCTATCAGCTTTGTTTTTCACAAACAGAGCCAGCCTGTTTTCAGAAGGCAGGATAAGACAGAGAGAACAAGAGCAAAAAGTTCACTGGGGACCTACAACCAATGTCCTGCTAGAGTCCCCACAGTCAGAACTGGGACACTGCAGAGAGTATGCTTTGGTTTAGAAATTCAGATTAATGTGGATTAAAAGATTTAATATTCACATACTGTATCATGCTCAGAGGTCTTATTACAAGCAATTCCCTTGATTCTTTCAAACCAAAGGGATAATGAACACATTGAGGCATCATATTTTATCTCTGCTTTATCCCAAACGAACTCCTGTATTTAACGGGGGCCAAGTGCTGGGGACAGGAGGGATTTGTCTGAGATACAGCAATGAGAAGACCGTTTCCGTGTGGAGTACTCTTCACGCAGATCTCTGACCAGATGCCCCCCTTGGAATAGCAGCCATTCCAAACCTGACCTGGTGGTGAGCTGTCCCTTCTCTCTGAGCCAAGGAACTGGCCCTCAGCTTATCCCCGTCGCCTGGCACCAGGGTCAGGCAGGAGGACATCAAAGCCAGGCTCTGCACCATGTGGGGTGTCTGAGAAATGCAAAGAAGTGGAACTGGTTTTGCTCTTCCAGAAAATATATGTGAAGTGCCTACATCTGAGGGATATAAATGAGGTCACATTCACATAAACTCTCCAAATCACCATGGCTCTGAGCCCCCATCTGCCTCCTAAGTGGAGCCGCAGCTTCCCTCCTCCTGCAGTGTCTCCTGCACTGGCCCAGTCTCCCTCGCATTCTGCTTCCTCGCGCTGCTGGTGCCCGCTGAAGTTTACGGACCACTGACCTTCCCAGGATCTGCCCTGGAAATATCCACGTCCACCAGTTAGGCCTACCCACGAGATGAGGCTTCACTCTCTGCCCCAACAGGAGAATCTCATGAGAACACAAGAGTTCCCATCTCTACCTGTCCTAAAGTCGGGGTTTTCAGTCCTACACAACCCTCATAAGGGCTGGCAGTCACACGGTCTGGCTTGAGCATCCCCTCCCCGTTCTGTAAACAGGTTGAGGGAAGCTCGGCCTGGGGTGAGGGGGAGCCGGGGAGGTTTGGAGGGGGCCTTCCCTCACTGAGCGGCAGCTACAGTGCTTCAGACGTGCACGTGCACACAGCTCCCCTAAAACAGTTCACAGTAAGCCCAAAGACTGAATAGCATCTCCAGGGACAAGAAAAGGCTGAGGGTTATTTCCATTTTCCCCATAGGGGCACTTTTTTTTTTTTTTTTAAATAATTAGAATTTTCAGCCCGGACCAGTGGTGTGCTGGTAATGTTTAACAACCGGCCCTCCGATAGAGGGGGAGGGGATGGGCCTGATATGCCAATTCACACAGTGTAAATACCCCACCACGGTTGATTGCAAGCAACCAATGTCAAGTCAACCAGCTCACACAATCTCAAAAGCTTAACGATCGGCTCTCACAAGCCAGTATGATTGGAACCTACATACCACTGACAGACCTTCTTACAAGGAAAACAGGACACGCTGTCCTTTCCACAAGAAACTTTTCCATTTAGTTGGAAGACAAAATTAACTCCAGAAATTTTTAGGGACTAGTACAAGACAGAACAAAATCAGAGTGTAAGCTGTGAGAAGATTGTAAGGGAGGTAGAGGGTAGCAAAGTCGTGTCAGAATCTCTGTGGGGAAGGTGCTGGAAACTGGGCTGCCCCTTGACAGCGGTGCAGGCCTAGTTAGGCAGAGGTGGGAACCAGGTCTCCCGGAGTGAAACAGCAGCGTGATCAGAGCCGTAGGGGTGGGGATGGTGTGGGCTGTCAGGCAAGCTGAGACCAGCGCGCCTGCTGTTGGGAGAAGTGAGGTAACTCGGTCGTGGAGAGTCCCCAGAGAAGACAGGGCAGTGGCCTGGAGGTGAGAGTGCATTTGCATCTTCATGCTTTTAAACCCTGAGAGGCCAGCTGTAAGCAAGAGGAACAACCCCAGGATGAGGTAGGTCAGTTAGACCTGGGTTCAAATCCCTCTTGCAATTCACTGGTTACAAACTCTCGAGTGAGGCACTCAACCTCTCACAGCCCGTGTGAAGGAATGACCGGGAATAACAGTATTCCATCCACGCCACCGCTCAGAGGTTTGCTGGGAGGACCCAGTGAGATACCGTACGTGAGAATGATTTTAAAGCAATTAAGTGCTTTACATGTTGAGTATTATTACCACTTTCTTTCCTTCTGGGCCATTGGGAAGTTGAGTGTCGAAAGTTGTTGACTCACCCTAAGGTGGGAGGGCAGGAAATGGCATCTCTCTCATTCCTGCAGGGAAGGAAGGGTGTTGATGGGAACAAGTCAACATCTTTTTTTTTTTTTTTTTTAATCCCCCGTACCATAAATTACAGATACCCAAAGGAGCCATGGGGCAAGAAATGACGAGAAAAGTGCTATTCAGTAACCAGATGGAGCCCCTGCCTAACACAGGAGGAAAGATGTACATATGCCAGTCACCATCTCATCAGAATCCAAAACCTTGCAGAATCCTAGAAATTTAAGAAACCGTTTTCAGTCTTTTGAGGACTCTTTTTAATGAGTTTAATTCAACTGCACATCTTCCCTCCCTGACCCAAAATAAAAGCAATTTTTACTTTTAATAATTTCATACCACCGTTTGAAATAACTGGATTCATTCTGTGATGTTGCAAAACCAAATTGGAAATTGTCAAGAAAAAGGTTTTACTTAAAAGAACTAGCGGGAATGAGAAAATCAAAGAAAAGAGATTTGAGGCATGGTGGCAAAGAGAAATTCCTGAGTGACAGAACAACCAGGTCCCGTAAGACCTGGGAGTTCAGATGTAGGGCCCAGTGATAGAGGCCTTGTTCTTGGGTGTTGGGCCCCAGGTCAAGGTAAACTTTTCCTAATCTCGCTGCTTTCATATGTCTAAATAAAGATGGAGACTGGTTTGATAGCCTGTTGATCATGTCAAACAATTCTGTTCTTTCTTCAACAATTATTTTTTTCTCTTCATAGTGGGGTGCTGGATAATTCAGGAGGGAAAATACTTGTTCGGAAAGTGGCTGGACAGTCTGGTTATAAAGGGAGTTACTCCAACGGTGTGCAGTCACTATCCCTGCCGCGGTGGAGAGAATCCTTCATCGTCTCAGGTACGACCACACTCGGGAGAAACGGTGCCAGCCAAGGCTCTTGGGCTGACCCCACAGGATGACATGTGCTCTCGAGTGTGCTGTCAGTTTCTATTTATGGCCCACCTCATTTCGTAAAAATCTGAAGCATTAGTTTAGATAATTAGGATCATGAAACAATAAATTATATGATAGATCACTACAGAGTCAGGAAACATTTAAAAGGCTCTAATTGCTCATTTAAAATACACTGCAGCTATCTGTAAGTCCCATCACATTTTTAATTACATGAATTGTATTTACTAACTTGGGTTTTTGAGCTGGTCCTTTAGTACGGCCAAATATGCCTCATATCTAGAACCTCATTTCTTGAGATTTCTGGTAAATTAATGGATAGGGGCCCACGCTCTTAGAGCTACAATTCTATTTTAGAGTTCTAAATTGTTATTTAATTAATTGTTTCACTATTCAATCAGTTCTCCCTACCTAGATTTTGTAGATAATCATCTTCACTCTTCCCCCTCCTTTCAAAGAGGTGATGTCAATGAACTAATGATTAATGTGATTTCACAATGAAAAGACAATCAAGTATCTTTGTGCTATAATGACCTACCCTCACATTTTTTCATTTTTGTGAATTTCCTCAACCCACTTTAAGTTTTTTAAATTTACAGAAAAATTAAAAGAATAGTACAACGAATACCCATATTATCTTCACCTAGATTCACCAATTGTTACTATTTGCCACATTTGCTTTATTTTATTATCATTTATCTATACTTTGTTCTGAACTATGTGAAAAATAAGCTGCTTTATCCCTAATACTTTAGTACACATCTTGTAAGAAGAACATTTCCTTAAATAACAATAATACCAATACCATACCTAAAATGTTAACATTGACACAATGTTATATAATAAACAGTTATTTAATTATATCCAATTACCCCTAAAATATTCTTTATAATAATTTTTTTTGATCCACAATCTAATCAAAGATCATGAATTGCATTTAGTTGTCATGTCTATTTAATTTTCTTTAATCTAGAAATAACCCTACCACACTACCTTTTTTGGTCATGAATGGCACTGACATCTTTGAAGTCCAGACCCAGTGTCTAGTACTATATTCCAAAATCTGGACCAGAAGCTTTCTGTTTCCTCATGATTGGATTTAGCTGAAATATTTTTGACAAGAACACATAGTATCATGGCATATCCATTGTGTCATATTACAACAATCCTATCAAGAGGCATATAATGTCAATTTGTCCAACTGTTGGTGATGCTAAGTTTGATTACTTGGATAGTTTACCATATCTCTCCAGGCAAAGACATCTTGTAATTAATAAGCAATCTGTAGAGTGATATGTGAAACAGTTTGAGTAGCTTGTTCCTCCAACAGATTTTGTCCAATAATTTTAACACCCATTGCTGATCCTCACTATAGCAAATATTAGTAATTGCAAAGTTATAACCTTTCCAATTGTCATTTCTTCCACATTTATTAACTGGTATTCTTATATAAAGAAGAGTTTTCTTCCTCCACCCCCTGCACCTATTTTTCTAAGTGCACTATGGACTCAGCATTGTTTTAAAAAATACGATATGTTATAATTCATTATCATCATTATCCTTTTTGGTGCTCAAATTTTCTAAGATTGGCCAGTGGGAGTTTTTCAAGCTTTTGACATATCCACATTAGTGTTTGAGCACAACTCAATGTTCTAGGCTCACCTTATACTTACCCTACTCTGTACCTCAATCTCCCATTTTCTCTAAGAAGGTTCCATGGAATTTTAAACTAGATTCAAGTCAAGCTTCCTGGCCTCCCAACAAGATTAGGTGCCTTGGGACTGTCCTGAGAAAGAACCAACTATAGAAAGCCAACTGACACAGTGAAGAAAGAAATGTCTCATAATGTGGTAGGTCTTCCACTCTTGGTGATTTTCTAGCACCGCTAGGCACCCCATGCCTCAAGCCCCTGTTATCCTCTATCGGTAGAGTTGTAGCAAGACTACAAACAGACCTTTTAGTATTCTTCTCAACTCGAGCAGTCCCTATTTCCTTCTACCTGCCGAATTCTGCACATCTAGGGTTCAAATTAGACTAGTTTCTTTGTCAGATTGTGAAAGGGCATAAACCACTGCACTGTGGGTCTTTGCCTTACAATAAAGAATTCAAAACAGGTCCATATGGAAATGCTAAAACGTGTTCAGATAGAGAGAAATATAATCTCCACATAGATGTTCACCAAGTAGCTCCTGCCTAAATAAGGGCATTTCAACCTAAAGGGCTCAGTCTGCATGCAATCCAAGAATCTCAACAGAGGTTTAAAAGAAGAATTAGTTTCATGACAGGAGAGATATTTTGGGTTTTTTAAATGAAAAATCAATCTGCTGAGACTATTCCCTGTAAATCTCAGCTTCCATCTCCCCTCATTCCACACAGTGACATTTAACTGAAAATACTTTTTGCCAACGATAATAAACACTGGCGCTTCTGCAATGGTTAGGAAGCCTCTTCCGAAGGGGTGGGCTAGGAGAGCGTGCTGCAGCACAGGGACATTCACCGACTGGCAGCCAGGGAACTCTCCCTGTTACTCAGAGGTTCACAGCCAGCAAGTTTAACCGGACCATGTGAGAATCCTCTTCCAAAGGCTCAGACACCTCTGTGACCTTTTTCTAGGTTTTTATTTCTAATTTTCACATGTCCCTGTGCTCCTTTAATTAATTCACTTTGGCAGGCTGAGAAGGGAGCTGGAGAGGGGATGTGCCTTTTCGGTCAGCAAGGTCTTTGGAAAGTCCAGGGAGACGAAAGGTCCGTGAGGGACCCTCTAACACTGCCTGTTTATTCTTTGATCCACATTTCAGAAAACTGAGTTCATGCTCCTTTTCCTGCTGGATAGAAACAGAAAGAACCATAGAGTTTTGGATGTGAGAAGAATAGTAAATGGAGGGAGACAATGTCTCCGCATGGCTTTCTGTGGATAAAGTGTGGCCCATGGATATGGAGCCCTCATGGAGTCTGAAATAACCTCCATCATTGTCCATTCAGAGCAGGCCTGGACATGGGCCTTGACAGAATGTCAAGTTTTGTTCCCCAGGTGACTTTAACGAGGTGAAGTAACACGAATCAGCCCAAATATTTCGCCTCATCCACACTTTGAGTGGCATTTATAGGTAATACCAGAATAAATTTTTGCATCTCTATAGAGATACATAGTTCCAAAACATTTTAACTTTTTTTTCCCCATTAATTCCCTACAACTTTGTGTAGCAAGTAGGGCCCTATCATTATTCGTATTTTCTTAATGAAGAAAATGAGAGCTCAAACATTGAGGCAGTTAATTGAAGGTAAAATACAAACAGAAACCCAGATTTTCTTACTCCCAATCTCTGGTTCTTCCTGAGACCCTATTATTTTGTCTGCTTCGTGACCCTACAGTCCCTCGTGCCAACGGGATGTTGGTAAGATGATGCACTAGAACCCCTTCTACACCCCCAGGTTCTCCATGCAATACTGCCCACCACCTCCTCCACGGCACCCAGCCTGTAAAAGTACTCCCTCAGGTTGACGGCTGGATGCTTTCATTATTAGATGAGAATAACAGCTCCCAAGAGTATTTGAATTTTAACAGAGATAAAGGCGTTACGATATTCCTTCTCTAAACACATGTTTCCTGAGCACTTTAGTATATGCCAGAAAATAACCGCTTTAGGCACTGGAAATTCAACCGTTACCAAGTCAAACAAATTACTTGCCTTCAGAGGGCTTGCGACATTCCAGTGGCACTTTCTGTTTGCGGAACAAAACTCATACGGTGGAATTTCGGGCATCATTTCACGGCTGGAAGAAAGACTTTTGCAGGCGGCAGCCTTTTCCAGTTGTACCAGGCTTGGTGCCTGCTTACCAGATCGCCCGGTCACTTTTCTATTTTATGCCTGCACTGTTTCCCTGATAGGCGTTACCATCCCTCCTCCTTGCCTGGCATCTAAAGTATCTCTCTCTGCATGAGTAACAAATGGTTATTTTCAAGGCTGCTCTCTATTTACCTACTTTCAGGTTTCTCGACTACCACGAGATTCAAATGGATCCCTCAGGGTCTGTGAAAGGGAGAGGTAACCAGCCTAAGACCAGAGCACTCCGTCCTCTAAAAGGAGAGCACGTGGAACGTTTTCACATTCATCTACTGATACAATTAAACATTCCAAGCCACGTGTATGAAAACCTTAGCTTCCCTGCCACATCTTCATGAGCCAAAGCAGGGTTGCTAATGTTAAACCACTCTGAGGCATGGAGATTCGATTGTTTCCATTCCAATATTAATAAAACACAGGCTCCACAGGAAAACAAAATGCCACTTGACTTTCTCATTGTAATCGACAATTCAGCGTCAGGGAGACTGATTTTATTGAACTCAAGGGAAGTAAATTGGAAGGAGGGAATCAACTCATCAGTACAGAACCATCCAAAACCTCTAGCTCTAGAAATAAATCTTTTTTTTTTCCTTTTTTTGCAGAAAGTAAACCCCAAAAGGGTGTAACCTACCCATCGGCTCTTACATACTCATCGTCTAAAAGCCCAGCTGCCAAAGCAGGCAAGTGTTCGCGTGTGATTTAATCTAAACCTCCTGAGTTGGTAAACAGGCAATATTGTGTTTTAGGAGATAGTGTAGAAATTAACATCTTAACTGGTCAAGCTCCACTGATGTGATAATATTTTAACAGATGCCAGGAACATGGGCACAGAAACCAGTGGGATCAGAGGGCTGGCGCTGAAGAGTGAAGGCTTTATCTTTTTGTTTTCCCAATTCCAGGACTGTCTCTATATTTGTGTCATTTTCATTCAGGGTGACTGTTGCCTTGAATTTTATTATATTGTTACTTTAGAAGATGACATGATATTCTGTCTAGAAATGCTTCCTGGCAGCTACAAAGAGAAAGGCTATGTCTACTTAGGTATGAAATGCAGGGAAGCAAAGAGAACGCTGTGGCCTATGTGATAACAGCAAGCTGCTAATCGGAATGAGCCAGGCCAAGAGTACACTGTCTGTGGGGTTGCGCCAACCCAGCTTCCATGTCAACCACAAAAGAGGGTACAGGCAGACCTCAGGCCGAGAAAATACCTTTTCTCTAGGTTTCTGTGTTAAATCAAGAACTGTGTTATGCATTATCATGTCTTTGGAGGTGCTTTGACTTTCCATACAAACAGAAGCTGTGAGTAGCTTTATAATGGGATTTTGCATTGCTTCCAGATGGGCTAGCAGCTGACTCTGTTCAGGTTCTCTTCATGTACTTAAGGTGAACATGGTTTATGAATAGCAATAGAAGTAGCATTTATTGAGCATTTACTGTGTGCCAGGCACTGTTCCAGGAGCTTTACCTGATCATTGCATATGATCACCCCAGACTACCATCGGTATGCACCGTTGCCCTAATTGTTTGAGGAAAGTGCAGTGCAGAGGAGTTAAGTACCTTACCCTTTGTCAGACAGCTAGAAAGTCACAGACTTGAGAATCAAATCCAGACAGGCTGGCTCCAGAAACCCCTCTCTAAATCATTACCCTAGATTTTATGCTAATATAATAACAGTGCATATGAAAAGTCCCGATTTGAGGAGCCTTGCCATACAAATATGGAATGTTTCCTGTCTTTTCCCCCAATTACTGCTCCAACTGTACCTCTAATGACTTCTTAATGAGTCCAGTGGTCTAGAGCTATTTGTTTAGTTGCAAGGATACAGCTGTCCCCCACCCCTAGCCACAAACTGGCAGTGGGTACTGGTGCCTCATGGACCATTTCTGAGATAGCACCTGTCCCTTTCTGGCATGGGCACAGGGAAGAGGAATGGGTGGCAGAGGTCTCCTTAAGTGGCTGGCGTCTCTGTGGTTTCATTTAGCCCTGCGGCCTCTACTCATGGGATGATTTCTGAGCAGGTGATGTGTGTGGACATCCGGCACGAGGGGACAGTGTTCAGCTTTATCCCGGCTCCCTCTTGTTGGGCCAGAAGTCTATTCCCCCTTTGCTTTCTCCAAGTTAGGTAACTCACCCTCGGGCCCCGGGCAGCCTCTTCACACAAAGCCGTGGGAATGGCTGGGTCCTCTTTGGCCCCCTCTGGGGTCTGAGGAGAGCTGGATGGAGTGAGGTCACCATCGTCTTTCCATTCACTTCACCTGTGGCTGCTGAGCCCTGCTGGCCTGGGCCACGACAGCTGCACCCTCCCCTCTCAGAGATCCCTAGGGCAGAAGCAGTCCCCATGTTCAAGTAAAGCCCCCACATTCAGGGCCCACATGTCAGGCACCCCTTATTTTTTACCCTGAGGGGAAGGGCACTTCCAGACTCCCAAAATACTCCCCCAACACGCTCTGCAAGCTCCGCTCCTGCAGTGTGCAAGGTGGGTCTGTGGACAGACTGGGAGGGAATGAGATGCCCATCTCCCTCCTCGCAGGCCCCTGCGATCTTAATAACTGACTCTCTTGAAGCACCTTCACTTGGCTCGGAGAGGACAGAGCATGAAGGAAGGGAGGAAATATTCTCTTGCTCTGGACGCTGCTCTTCCTGAAAGATGGTTACTGACGCCTCCCCTTCTTCTGGCGCTTTCCTTCTGCTCCCTGGCCCCGGGTGAGGGGGGTGTTGGTGGTTGTGCAGGTTCTATTGGAATGGCCTCACCTGTGGCAAGTTCAGTTCAAGTACTCCTCGTTTAGAAAGGGGTACTTAGGCCCTTAAGGCTTCAGCTTTGGGCCTGAATCCGGACAACAGGCAGAGTCCCAGACAACCTCCTGTGACAGTAGCTACCTACAGAGCACTTTCTCTGTGCCAGGCACCTGCACTGCAGTCACACCAGGCAGAGTGCCAGGGTCTTCCCCTGTTTCACATGAGGACGCTGAGCCTAGACAGGTTTAGTAACTTGCCCATGGGCATAGTCCTAACCAGCCGCATAATACTCAAACTCTGATTGTATCGCCTTAAAGCAGGTAAAGGTGAAAGGAGAAGAGTGAAGGGGAGAGAAGCCATAGTCAAATGATGACTTAGAGTATAAAATCCATGTGGTTTCTATATCCTCTACAGCAGAGACCATTTCCAGAAGTATCTACCCCAAACACCATCAAGCCCCAGCAAGCACTTGTTTCAGATGCCCGAGTCATTGACATCCATGAGGATTAGGGGAGGGCCAAGGCACTTTTCTCCCAATTTGCTGCTACAGAAACATATAAATCAGCAAGAGCCATAGTTAAAACACCAGGCATTGCTGGTATAACTTGTCCCCTCTCCCAACCCATCTCAGCTTTTGATGGCAGCATCACTGGCCTTACTATCAACTCCTTATTTCTAGATCACACATGGTCGTCAGAGTCTGAAATATTAAGTTCACTCATTCATTCTTCATTCATTCATTCAATACCCATGTATTAAGCACTTCCCATGTGCCAGACCCCGAGCTAAACTATAAACATTCCAACATGAAAGGGATACTGGGAGTCTCACCCAGCCTCAAGATAGAGGAACCTCTTTCTTTAAAGTCACGATCCCACCATGGAGTAAATTCTCATGAATTCATATAAAAAATTCCAGTAAGAACCATAGAGGAGTGTCCCCCTTGTTGCCACTCTTCTTTAGATGATAAAATCTCTTCAAAAACTGGGGGAAGCAGAAGAGATGCAGGGCCAGCAGTTGCTCGGGGCTCAGCGTGCCCCTATAAGATGCTTCCTCGTCTCTCTGAGAATGTGAGTCAACAGGTAAATCAGACGAGGATGGCCCCCGACAGCACAACAACCTTCTTCCACGGGAAATTATCTCACTCGAAAAATAGAAGGCACCTTGACTTGCCCCGTGCAGCCCACACTGATGACAGACACTACCTGAGATTTAAATCTGTTCCCCGGGGCAGCTGTTATTTGGCTAGAGCCATGAGCCACTCTGGGCTAAATAAAAACAGGTAAGTGTTGGTGTGTAGACGTTCACCAAGAGACAGGAAAGTAGATCTTACTGGAGGTTGCTGAGCAAGAGCATCGGGAAAACACCCTACTGCTGTCCTTGGCTGTCAGCTAAGTCCCTCACGCTGGAAGAAAGTGAAGCCAAAGTTTATTGTAATAACTTCAACTTCCCAGGAACCTCCTGCCCTCCTGCCTATACCCACCAAAGCCACTCCCTCGCCCTCTCTTGAAAATAAAATGGCTTTGGCGACATCGCAAGAGACCTTGGGCCACCCTCTAATGGGGACCACATTCAGGAATCTTGAAGCTGCTCATGACCCACTTTATTCCCTTTTGTGGAAAAAAGCATGCATTTGTAATCAAACAAATGTGGGCCCAAATCTTGGCTCTGCTACCTATTGTGTGTGTGACCTTAAACACATTTCTTGACCTCTTGGAAAACCTGTTCCTTATCTTAAAAATAGGAATACTTAGGTGGATTTCCTGGATTGTGATTAGTATTTGATGTATGTGAAAGAGGCCATCGCAGTGTCTGGCACACAGTAGATGCTCAATGAATATAAGGTTCCTGCCCTTGTGTATAACCCTGAGTCACGAAGCGATAGGTTAGTGGTGGGAAAACCAAATCTTCCCCATCACTGTGACCTCCGAGCATTGCTGCTACACTAGCTTCAATCTCCTTCACTTCCCTCACTGACAGCACTGTTAGTATAGCATGAGAATAAATGTCAGCTACTTTCTCAAATGCCTGATGTGTGCGAAGCACTGCGTGGGCCCCGTATAGACACAATCTCTAATTAAGACAATGCCCCTGCCAAGCAGGAATGCCCATCCCCATTTTACAGCGAAGGCAGCCAGGCTCAGAAAGCTTTAGCAGCAAGGCCGGTGAAGGTGCAGCCCCAAGTCAGCCCAGCCCTGGCTATGGTTCTCAATTCAGACTTCCAAGGCCCACCTCAGGTCGAGTGAATCAGAATCTCTGCATTCTTAACACCCCACCATGATTCCAGCGATGAGCTGGTGGAGAAGGTCCGAGGCACCACCTGCTGCTGTGGAGAAGGCGGCTGTCTGAAGCTGTTCTTCACCATGTCCGAAAGAAGACTATGCTCACAGCCCAAGAGAAGTTTTGAAATCTTTCCCATGAAAATCTTTGAAAAAAGATCACACCTTTATGCATCTGAGACTGTATAAAGAAACTATTTTACAGATTTTATTCCAAGTTGCTCAAAAAGAACCTGGTTCCATGAAGAATTCTCTTTGGGTCAAATCAAGGGCATTATGTTCAGTAAGCAATTGGGAGTGCTTGGGGTAGGAGGGGTGATTTTCCTCTATCTCCCCTCTTAAAGACAGTTCTAATCCCTGAAGGACAGCAGGCAAAAACAACAGCCCATGGAAGCCCATGGAAACCCATGGAAACCCAGGGCCGTGCTGGTTGAATTTATGATGGGCATGAAAGCATCTGCATTATAATCAAGTGACAGAGGCTGCCCCGGGATATTTAACCTCTCTAGCAAATCAATATTAGCAAAGGCAGACTGAGGTCATCAGGAGCCTTGAAATTAGCCACTGGTGTGAGAAAAAGATCATTCAGATCTCCAGTATATATCAGATCTCCAGTTTAAGGTGGCAAAAATGTTCACTATTTACAAGTAGTTTTATTTTGAGGACGTTGCAGTTTAATGAATAATTTATGAGTAAAATGTATTGTCAGCTTATTTGCATATCTCTCTCCAAATTATTAATTATATCCTATTTCATAAAATATACAAGTGATTCTGTTAAATGGCTTTTCCCTAGATGAAGTAGATCAAACTGGGGCCTCCATCTCTCTAAAGAGGCATTAATGCCTGGTAGCGTTTACCGGAGGGTAAGACAGAGGAGCACTTTGGAGAAATTAGAAACTTCCCGACTACTCCTTAGGAAAGCTCAATCACTTTAAAGTGAGGGAATTGTCATAAATCAGGCAGATTCAGTTTTGCCCGAGGATGACTCGAAGACTGGCTCAAGGCCTGAGGCTGCTGCCAGCTCTTTAGTGATTTGTCTGGCACGGTCCACAGGCAGATTTAAAGGCAACCAACTGTTAGCAGGAAACAGGGCAAGTGAGAGATCTGCTTCCCACCTTGACCACTAACGCCTGCGAGAGCAGATGGAATGGCTGAATTCCAGCCCAATTCCAGGGCTGCTGTTTGCTGACCTGCTCTCCCTAGTCAATGCTGTGATTCCCGCAGAAGGTGGCAGAGTCAGGGTGGGGAGGAGAGCAGGTGCCAGTGCAGGGCAAACCCACCACGCGTTTGTCTGCATGGCTGGGCCAGGTCTGTGGTTCTGATGTGATTTTCCCAGGATTCTGTGCAACGTCAAAGAGGAAGTTGGATGGTTCCCACGAAGAGGGAAGCACCTTCTTATCTCAGATGTTATCCCTTTGGTCTGCTGTCCTGTGCAGAAAATGCATGAATCCTAAGCCGAGTTAAGGCTAGAGCTGAGATGCTATAGAAGGCTGCAAAATGCCCCTGAAAAGATATTCATGTCCTAATTCCTGGAACCTGTAAATGTTCCCTTATTTGGCAAAGAAAACCAAAACCAAAAACAATTGGTGGGGGTGCTTTGCTAATGTGATTAAATTAAGGATCTTGAGATGGGAAGATTATTCTGGATTATCTGGGTGGGTCCTAAATGCAATCACATGCATGTTTATAAAAGGAAGGCAGAGGGAGACTATTTCACACTCATGGAGGAGAAGGTCATGGGAAGATGGGACAGAAGAGGAATTGAGGGTCCTGGCCTTGAAGACCGAGGCAGCACGGCCACAAGCCAAGGAATGCCAGCAGCCAGCAGAAACTGCAAAACGCAAGAAACAGATTCCGCTCTAGAGGGAGTTCAGCGCCGCTGACACCTTGACTTTGGTCCAGTAATATTGATTTTGGACTTCTGGCCTCTAGAACTGTGAGAGAATACGTTTCTGTTGTTTTAAGCCACCAAGTTTGTGGCGGCTTGTTACAGCAGCCCCAGGAAGCTCATGCAGATGCACAGGTATGGGAGCTGGCATGCCACCAATGCGGCCCGGCAGGCACAAGCACCTGTGGGTGGTTGTTCCCTCCTGGGACTGAGGAGCTGCTCACTTTGGGGGCCACTGAGTGTCTCCCTCTGTCACAGACCCACAGTTCTCAAGATGATCCCGAGGCCAGTGAGTAGCCACTCCCTTGCTCTAAGCCTTCAGAGATGCTCTCAGGGCATTAGAGCACTAATAAAGTGAAATAAGCTTTACAGAGAGGCAACTACAGAGGCGTTTAAATCTGTGGATGCAACCTAAATCATCGCACATGGATGAACAGCACAGTAGAGAAGGAGAATCTAGACGACCTTTACCATCTAGTTAGTTCCATTACCCTATTTTACAGATGAGGAAACTGGGGCCAAGAGGAGTTAGTTGACTAGTCATGAACCAACCTAAACTAGAACATCAAGAATGCATTCTCTAAGAATAAGTTATAGAAAGCTCCCAAAGCACCTTCTATTTCAAGGCCAACGCTACTTGAAACAGAAAAAAAAAAAAAGTCCATGAACCATTAATTCAGCAATTAATCATGTTCTGCCTTGTCTATATTCTATGTTGCTATAGTTTTGAACTTTCATTTAATTGTTTTATTATTATTTAATCTTTGGTTTGTTGATTGGCTTATTGCTCTGAGTTTATATAATACATTCCTTTAGGCAAGAATTGTGGGCCCTTTGTGTGGATGTCACCCTCCACAGCGGCTAGCACAGGTCTTTCCTCATAGCTAGTGTTCAATAAACATATATTTTATTTCTAGTCCTGTAGGAGCCAAAAGGCTATTTTGTGGACATGGGTCTAATTCCACTTTCTTACAGGTGAGACCACAAAAGCTTATGAGAGACCCTCTGTTCCAGGGACAACCGCACAGCCAGTCACTCTGATGCAAGTTCTGGCTGTCACCACAGCCGAGGCCACCCACACCACCTTGCCAAAGCCATCCCCATCCACAGCTTCTACCACCAGCAGCCCCAGACCACAGCCCATGGGCCACAGGAGCCGGGAGATGGGTCAGTAGGTGGACCGTGTGTTGCTGTGCGCTGGGAAAGTGGGAGATGGGGTTTTGGAGTAACGGCTCTGTCTGAACCCCTATACGCGGTGCCCCTCTCCCAGCTTTTGAGCTGGGTGAATGGGGAACACCCGAGACCTCGGCCAGGGTATGTGGTTGTGTCCTTCCAGATTCAAGGGAGGATACAGATTCAAAAATAGGACGGCTGTTACCATACATTTGAAGGTGGGATATTAAGTAAAACTTTCCCATTGCAAAATCCTCATTTCACCAAAAGCTCAGTTGAAGGGATAGTAGGTTTCTATGTAAACACTGTTGGGTGTTTGTTTTTTGGTTTTTTTGGTTATTGTTGTTGTTTCTTAAGTGACAAATGGCACACACCTGGAAGTCTTCAAATATTAAAAACAAACAAAACTAAAAGAGTCTCTTTAGGAAAAGTCAGATAGCTAAAATTTTTGTTTCTTTTCAAATTGCTTTTGTCTTACCACTTTTATCTATTCCTTAAATCATGTTTAAGGTTTTCCTAAGGTCAAGTTTAAGGAATTCATCTCGGCACTACATCAAACAGAGCCTTAAGAGCTCCTCTGATAATCCAATCTCGAGTTTCTGCACAGGCTTTGTGTCTATGCCACCCTGGGCTGACCAACACCTATCTCGTTTCTAAAGGTTGGAGCTGGAGCACCAACGCTGCCCCTGCAACTCCTTCTGAATATTTCCCACCGGGTGCCACTTCTTCCTCCAGCCTCACCTCCAGCTTCCTGTCACTACTGCCACACAGCGGCCCTGCCCCCTCACACAGTGAAGCCCAGCTATATGTCTGTCCATGTTTTACTGTATTTAAATGTGAATCAGCACTTTCAATGGCCTAGATACTTTTCGCAATGGCTTGCAAATATCAGCCTATTGACTCCTTCATAACAACCCTATGAAGTAGATTTATTACTTCTAATTTGAATAATTCACTGTGTTAATGAGGGTACCAAGAAGTGGGGTAGCGAAGAAACTGGCCCCTCCACACAGCTGGGAAGGAGCAAATCTGGAATTCAAACTCCAGCAGCCTGGCTCTCCTCTGACCCTTACAGGGGGGCATTCCTGCCAACAAATGAACACCGCAGGCCTGGGCAGAGCACACCTCAGTCAGCATGGCTGGGTGGCAAGATTAGAGGGTGCTCGACCCAGCCAACTTCTTCTGTGATCAATAATAAATAACAGAATGCATGAAGTCCATACCTGCCCTGTGCCTGGCACACTGATGCATTATTTTATTTAATCTTCCCAACCACTCTCTGAAACTGGGATTATTATGATTCCATTTTACAGACGACTCATGGAAAAAGCTGTGTTATAAAGTCCTGAAATAAAAATGCCATAAAAATAATTTTTGAGGTTCTGAAATGCATCAAACACTCCCCCACCATCCTATTCTTGTTTAACTCAGATGAATATTAACGGAGGCACACACTACCTGAGAGCAGAAGAGAAATGATTAGTTAGCAAGGATGCTGGGCGGAGAGGGTTACCAGGGGTCCCCTAGCCAGAATTGTTTTTTTTAAATTTCAGGTTCTTGACTTTAGGTTCCTTGATTCTTTCAAAGATTTTTGAGTATCTAAGTTGTTTGTCTCCTTAGAGAACATCAATTTCTTACATAACACGTATAATTAAACATGTGGCATATTTATTTGGCTGCACTGAGAGCTTGGAAACCTGGTTGCAAGTTGGGCTCTGCTGGTGGAAAACCTCAAGAAACCTGAAGTAGTGGTTCCCAGCCTGGCAAAGCCTCATTATTCCTGGCTTGGGGACAGGGGCTTTGGACAACAGCCTCCTTGCCCATCAGTGTTCCTTCTTCATCCTTGTCCAGCACCCGCTCCCATGCTGACCCGCAGACTGCTAGACAAATCCCTGGGGCAAGCGCTCCGGGCAGAACGCACTGTAATTGCCAAATTGGGGAGAGAGGAAGGACTTTTTAAAAATTGTACCACCTACTCAAAGGATTTTCTGTAAGCATAAAAAGACATGAAATTTGATGTTTAAATGCCTATGTCTTTTTTCAATAATGGTTTTATTGAGATATTTTTCACATACCATACAATTTGCCTATGTACGATTCAATAGGTTTTAGTATATTTATAGAGTTGTATGGCCATCACCACAATCCTTTCTAGCACATTTTCATCACCCCCAAAAGAAACGCCATACCCATGAACAGTCACTCACCATTTCCCCTAACACCCCACCTCCCCAGCCCTGGGGAACCACCAGTCCACTTTCATGAGTGCCTATCTTCATGTATGGCTATAGATATTCGCTGTGATATTTTAGCCCAACTATATTAACTAATATTTAGCGTTTAGATAACTTCTTTTTTCTTCAAATGAACTAAAAATAAGAGAGCAACTCTCCTTATACTGCTGGCAAGTGAGTTGCTGTTATTGCATTTATTAAGGGTGTTTTTATGTTTTCTCTTACATATGTGACTTTAGGCAAATGATTCCAGAAGTGGTTGTGGACAGGGTATTCACGTAAAAACTAATTCATTTATTCATTCAACAAATATTAATTCAATGCCTACTATGTGTCAGGCACTGCTCTAGGATCTGAGCTACAGCAGTGGACACATCCCACCAAGATCCCTGTAGCAGGTCACTTCAGTTTAGGACACCTGAAAAGTGTGCACCCAGAACAGGAGCTACCTGTGTTTGGGGTCTAAGCGTCCTTTTTGGTGTACAGTGAGGTAAAGAGCTGCTTCTCGGACAGCACATAGGACCTTGGGGAGAGTTCAGTGGAGAGTAGAAACTAGGTAGTGGGAGGAGACAGGGGCTCCCCCGGCCCATGCAGAGGAGCTGATGCAGGTGGAAGGACTCCAAGGAACAGGGGGCTGGACACCACCGCCCCATTATGGCCCCTTAACTGACCCATGAATGTGCAAACCAAGACAGAAAGGAGCAATTCAAGGCTGGGGCTAAGGGAGCCAAGACTTCTCCCAGGGGTAGGAGTGAGGCTGTTCTTTCTGGGAGCAGTGGATCTAGAGATAGGCTTAGGAAAGTGTTCTGGAAAAGATGGAAAATCCCTCCAGGCCCACCATAGGGCTAGCTGAATCTACCACAGGCTTTGCAGGTGGAGCGGCTGCGCCCTCCTTTGTCTTCCTAGTCAGGTTCATTTCAGGAAGTGCCATGGTGGCCTCAGCTGATCTAGATCAAAAGCGTCCACAACCAGGGTAGACCTGGGAGGGGAAGAAGAGCGCCGCCCAGTGGCAAGGCATGGCGATGACTGAGATGTTCACCTGTCTTCTCCGGGTCCCCATCCCTGGCCACAGGCAGCTAAGGGGGAGGAAGTGCAAAACTGGAGGCAGGAAGAGACACCAGCATCTGCCCATTCCCTCCACATGCAATTTCCCTTCTCACCAACATTTACCTCACCTGTGAAAGTTTATCTTCCTTAAGGTGTCTGGAGGTGGCTTTCCTTAAAACCCAGTCTTACAAAGTAAGGTTCTTACATGGTAAGAAAAAGCCAAAAATTCCAAAAGAAAAATGGGGAAAGGTCAGGACCAGGCAAGCCACAGTAGAAGAACTACAAATGACCAATATATATTCTTTGAAAAGATGTTCAGCTTCACCAGGAATCACATAAGTGCAAATTCTCAAGATGCCATTTCTCACCAGTGCACACTGGGAATTGATAACACAGTTTTGGCAAGAGTGTGGAGAAATGACCCAGAATTCACACTTAGAGGAATATATCCTAAGGTAACTATCAGTCAAGGGCAAAAAGAAGCATGAACCCAGACGTTGTTCGTAGTAAAAACGAACGAGTTGATGGTCCATCATTAGAAGAACAGTTCAAGAAGTTACTATATAGCTATTAATATATTGATGAATATGTGCACTCGCCGACATGAGAAGATTGGCTTGTGGCAGGTTATTCAGTCAAAGAAGCAGGTTACAAAATAGCAAGGGTACCAATCTCCTTTTGTAACTGTGTGTTGTATATGACAACATATGTGTAGAGAAAGGGATACAACTCTATAGACCAAAATTGTCTACCAGTAACTGCTGGAGAGAGGATAGTTACTGATTGCTTGCTATGCTTAGTATATAATTTTTTTACAGTAGTAAGCCCGTGTTATATGTATAATTAGAAAATATACTTTTGATTTTGTGTCAAATAATTGGAACAAAGACGAAAACAGTCGAAAGCTTCAGATACATCCAGTTCTAAGAGAAATTGATATTTTCCCATGATATTAATATCTTTTCTCGTCCCCTCCACGACAATTGGTTCTTTCCCTTAGCTGGTTTTTATGTTTCCTCCATCCCCCATTTCTCCCCATCTTCCTTTTAAAACCTTGTTTCAGAGAAATTTCCCAATAAATAATGAATGTTGAAGTGCATTTGATTCTCTCTCGGAGTAATTAAAGAGAACCCATTGTGTGCCTCTAAACACGACTGAAAGCTAAAGCTGTCTGCATCGACACCATGTTAACACAGCTTAAACAGATTGTTAAATGTTAAGTGACATTTCTATGGAAAGATTACTTTAACCTCCCCATGAGTGGCACAGTTGAGGAGAATTATTGTAAGAATAATCGAATGTAAAGAAATATGGCACTTTAGTAAAAGATACTTTGATAATTGTGAAATACAAGGGTTATTATTACCTGGAATTTTTAGTCAGTGTTTTAAGTTAAATCCATTTTATTTTTCCATTTCAATGCTTCCTCCAGGGCAGGTTCAGACCAAGCAAGGACAAAGCTTTACCTTGGTTCTGACTGACCTTGGCAATGTCTTGCTAGGTTGGATCATGGAAAGAATGAGAAAAGTTCAATTAAAATTCATGCCCTGACCAGTTGAATGTTCTTACAGATCTATGGTCTACCCCTACCTACACAAGCAGCCAAAACAGGCCCGGAGCCAATCCAGGTGAGAACTTGAACTCCCTTTCTAGCTACTGATGAAAGTTAAGCTTGTTTACATGGGGTTCACCTTTCCAAATCCTTGCCATTTGATTTGGATTTGGACAGAGAGCATCAAACCAGTTAGGACAACAGATACCACTCAGGGTCCAGTTTGAAGGAAATTTGTATGAAAAGTAAGGAAGTCACTAAGTAAGCAAAGCATTTACCTACTTTCCTTTCCCTTGAGGTGACTTTTATGGAGCTTGTGATAGAAATTCCTGAGGATTCAGTAACCAGGCTTTTATAAACCTGAAAAGGGATATTCTCTGAGGTCTATTCTTGAGGAACTAGCATAAAAGAGTGAGGGAATTTTTATCATCTCCCAGGAAAGGGCTTTTTTTTTTTCCTTGCTTGAGTACTTCTATAATTCAGGAGCTAGAAATACATTGTCTTGCCCCCAGGAATCCACCTATGAATTCTGACTCCCCTGGCGGTCTTCACTTCTATGTACCCCTTAGCAGTTTGGCCTAAGGACTGGGAATCTAGCAAATTCTTCTCTCTGTGGTGCTGTTGAGGCCTGCAGAGATGAGAGAGGAAAATGAGGCAGGGTTCCATGTTTTCTACAAACTCTGCTCAGGGCCAGGTCCGTGAGCTGATAGACTTGGTGGAAGTTTACTATTCCCTTTAAAGCTGACGGCACTAGGATCAGAGGTCAGGACCTGCAATAGGAGGTGTCGGGTCTTCCTCCTGCTGGGGGCTACTCCTCTGCCCTCCACAGGTTCTTAGAAACTGTAGGTTGTTTTGCTTTGAAACCGCATAGGAGCAGGGGCTCCATGGGGTCCCCTGGTCAGGGCGAGCAGCTTCCATGGAAGCTCACAATTGCACCTTTGCCAATGTACACGCCGTTGTCCTAGACAGAAGGGCTTCAGAATCAGAACAGTGGGCAGGGCAAGGACTCCAAGGCCATCTTAGGCCTCAACAAGCCCATGGGACCGTTCAGGAGGCCAAGCCACAGGGCACTCTTTCCGCCTTCCCCTTGGCCAGGATTTCTGCCTACTTTACAATCCCCGAAAGTAGAGCCAACCACAGAGAGTTCGGCAGACTTCCAAGGAAAATCTGAGCTAGGGTCACTTTGAACAGGGACGAAACAAGGGCAGGAAGCAGTCTGCTGGCATATGGAAATCAGCTGACCCTGTGTGATCCCCTCAGGTGTCCAAAGGCAGGATTCTTCAGGAGCTGCCTTCCAGAAGCCTGTCGAAGCGGACGTCAGCCTGGGTAAGCTGCCCTCTGCCTACCATCCCTGCTCCCTGGGAATCTGCTCTGAGGCACCTGCAGACACACAGACCTCCACACACACTTGTGTTTGGCCTCTGCAGCTCAACTCCAGGTCTCCGGAGTTTGGGGGCATGCCAAATTATTTGAACCTCAAGAAAATGTCTCTTTGATCTGTCTGTTCTCAGTGTGTCTGAGAGAAAATCTCTGTCAACTCAGATGCCCAAGGGCTGTCATGACTTTGCATGCCCTTGAGAGATTCCCTAACTAAGCGGCCTACCCCCACCCAGTCCTTCCCTGGAGTGGCCTCTGGGGTAAAGTGCAAATAGCCAGACACACCATATGAACCACACATGGCACAGGAGGTGGCTGGAAGGAGACACATTACCCTTCTTTATCTCCAGTTTTCATACTACCTGACAACATTAGGCTTGTTCCAAGGTTGTATCTGCTGAAAACATTTGGCGTCAGTCCCTTTTTTCTAACCTTACTGGCCTCCAGTTCTACAGCTCTGGGAGGCTCTGTTCTCCATGCTCCTTCATGCCCCAGTCATTATGGGGGCGGGGGGTGGGGGAGGGCTCCGTGACCCACACAGGTGTTCCTAGTTCCCTTTTTGCCCTCAAATCCTGCCCATTCTGCTGCTCCTCACCATCATCCCTGCAACTTTGCTCTGAGAGCCTCAGACCCTCCCACAAACCCTCAGTGCGTCCTTGCCTTGGAGGATTCTCCCAGCCCGCAGGTGCCCAGACCACACTAGTTATGAAGCCCCACTGTGGCTCCTGCAGGGGGAGCACGCCGTTCACACAGCCTGAGTAAAGGCAGGTAAGACCATCTGGGGTTCTTAGATACCCTTGAACCAGTTCTCCCCTCAGGTACAGTCATGTGTCTCCGGCAAGTCGCTCAGCTGCTTCAGCTATAAAATCATCACATCATGGAATTGGAAAGAATTGTATAAAGTACATCTTGTCTAATTTCTCACCTAAAAATGGACCCCTTATGGTGTGCCAGACAGAGGCTTTTACCCTATATCAGATCATTTCAAGTGGTAGGGAATTTCCCAGCTGCTTCGTTTGATGGGCAGCGGTATTAGACATATTAATAACTATCCAGAACTTCACCTCATCACTCCTAATTTGTCTAAACCAGTGGTTCTCAAAGTGTGGTCCGAGGACCCTGCTTTGAGGGATTCTTCAAAGTTCTCCCTTCTCTGACTACCTGTCTGCATGAGGACAGATTTTCTCCATAATACTTAACAAAAACAATGTATCACAACAGATTGACTGTAGAAGCTGACATCAGATTCCAGATGTCTTATATAATATTATGACAGACATCGAACAAATTTGCCACCCTTGTTACTGAACTCTTTTTGTTTTAAAAGTTATTTTTCATTTAACAATGACATTTGTGTTAAAATATAATAGTTCTATTACTTTTAAATGAATGAATAGTAAATACATTTCTAGTTAATATTTTGTTGCATACAAGAGAATGCATAGTTGTAATTTCTAAATGATAAAAATCAACAGATATAACCTACACAAACAAAAGCTCTTTAGGTTCTGCAATAATTTGTAAGAGCAATAAGAGGCTGAGACTCTTTGAGAGGCTCAAATATATGAAGCTAGACTTCACGTCTTCCTATATGTCTCATCTTTTCCAGGGTAAACTTCTCCAATCCCCAGAATAGGTCCTTACATGACGTGACAATACACCCTCTAGCTAAACTACAGACTATTAACGATTCATAGAACAGGGACCCCGAGCAGAACACAGTGCTACAAGGGTTTTGTGCCAGGGAATTGCCTCTCTTGTCCTAAATACTCTGCCTCCACTAAAACATCCCAAGGTCCACTTGGGGGATGCCTTGTCTCACCATTGGCTTACCTCCTGCTGAGCTTGCAGTAACGAAAGTTATTGCAAGATTTTATCTCTTTTACTTCTGTAGAAGCAGGTCACCCCAATCCTGTCTATGTGCAGTTGAGTTTTTGATCCCAAGGTGGAATATCACATCTATCTCCATTAAATGCTCCCTTAGTTTAGTCTGTTGCAGTTTTTCCAACTCTTAATTCTGTCATTTAATGTGTTAATTCTCCTTCTGATCTTTGTATCATCTGTGTAATTGATAAATGTGCCACCTTTCTCCATTCCTGTCACTGATAAAAATACATCACGTGGGACCACCGACTCCTGTGATCCCCACTAAACACCTCTATTGTGTTTAGATCAGCGCATTAACAGGCACAAGCAGCTACATATGGACCTAATGATGTCGGGCTCAACTTTTCATCCTCTCCTGCCCAGGACACCAGGCTTATTATGACCCAGGAGTAATGCCTTCTGCCCACAGATACAACTTTGTACATCCCTAATTTAAGCCATCACTCTCACTGCAGGGGAACTGTTATTTAATTTTAACAAATATTTATTGAGTATACTATATGTCAGACACTGTATATGTTAGAACTACAAAGCGGAATCAAATATTTTCAAATGCTAGGATTCTGCTGCTGGAAATTCTGCCTTCACAGGCCCCACTCTCTGCCCCTGAAGAGCCATCACTGCCTCCTATACAGGGGGCCCCCACAGCCAGACCCCTGCCCCTTCTCCCAGGGCCCTCTGAGTCAGGGCAGGCTGCCCCTGCTGTATTCCTGGGGGAGGTAAGGTGGTGAGCTCCTGATGAATCAGGTTAGAACTCGGTGACTTTTCCTCAGAGCCATCCTCATGCTGGTTGGCTTCATGGTACCATGAACTCTGTGTGAGTCAAATAAGCTTCACTGGCCTGGAAACTCTAACCATGGAGTTAATGTTGTTTCCATGAGAAAAGGCGGTCAGGTTCTAAACAAATACCGCACACCAAGCCTTGAAGGGCAACCCACTTATAAACCTGGGACTGTGATGCTTCACAGTGACAGCTCGTGCCCAGGACCCCAGACTGTCCGCAGCCTTCTCTGAAAGTCCTTCTGTGACGACTGTCAGCATGCCAATACCTTCGGCACGGCTGCTGCGCCCCGCTCTCTCCTCACTTCAGTGCAGCAAGAGGAAGCTCTCCAAGGAGGCCCCACAGGCCTGCTGCCCTTCAGACTGCCACTTCCTCCTAAAAACCGCACCCCGGGGAGTCACTGGGGAGAAACCAAGATGCCGAATGGCCACCTGAGCTCTGTCTTACAAAACTTGAGAGCCCTAAGGGCCATATGTCGCAGCTGCCACTTAGATTCCATGGTGGTGACTTCCAGATGTGCAGGAGCACAGAAGGAGCTGTAACCAGCATAAATACCATCGCCAGGGTTTTAGGAGCAGAGATGGCTCTGGGCACTCTGAAGACTCAGCTACATGGGCATGAGTTACAGTGGCTGTGCCAGGCCTTCCTCTTCAGTGGCCTAACCAAGTGCCCGGAGATGCGGGCACGACGATGTCTATGGCTTACCTCGATGATGTGACAAACAGATGGTGGTTACATGCGGGCTCCCGGGCCGGACTGCCTGGGCGTAACGTTCTGCTCTGCCGCTCCCTGTGCATCAGTTTCCTCACCTGTAAAATGGAGTCATAGTTGTGCCTAACTCACAGGGTTATTGTGACTTAACACGTATAAAGTGCTTAGTCAGTGCCTGTCACTGAGCAAGCACTCAATAAATGTTGACAGATTCTATATTTTTACCATGGAAATCGTTTAGAACCAATACTTCTCTTAGACCTTGCTGTATCTGTGAGGTGACCAAGCAAGGATTATCACAAAAATAATTCCCTGTCTTTTTAAGAGTGACTTACACTTTTCAGAATGATTTTATACATACTTACGTCCTCTGAGTCCCCTCTGTGTGAGGCAGGGCAGGGAAAGTCCTTATGACCTCAGCTCGACACTGAAAAAAACTGTAGGTGAACTGTAGAGAAGGGAGGTGAGCCCCTGAGACCCCCAGCTAGTCTTTGGTAGACCCAGGGTGGGTCTTCTGACTTCTTTTTTTCCCTAATACCACCCTTGATGCCAGAATACAGATGTTCTTAAAATGTTCTCCTTGATGCCAGAATACAAATGTTCTTACAAATTTACTTCTCATTACTACCAAGTCCAAAAAACACCAAGTCTCAGCTGTCCAAATATTTTTCAGCCCTCAGCTTTTGGATGAATGTAATTTGGTTCAAACTTGTCCCAAACAAAATGAAAGTGGCATTAATAGAAGGTCAGGCTTCCAGGCTTCCACAGGCTTGAAGATCCCTGATGTTGGGGAACTGTTTTTTTTCTGATAAAGTGATAGAGCACCCAGCATTCTAATCTTCATGACATTCAAGGGTGCTTGGTCAAAAAACAAAAAAAAAGAAAGAAAAAGAAAAAGGAAAGAAAGAAAAGAAAAAAAAAGAAAAGAAAAAGAAGAAAGTAGCCTTGGGCAAAAATTGAGAGAAGCCACCAGACATTTAAGGAAAAGAACAAAGTGCATATTTTCACCAGTAGGTGGCGATAGAGTAATAAGACTAAAGAAGCAGAATGTTTCAAACATAAATCATAAATATTTTAAATGTAGAGACCATCTCACCCAATCTGTTTATGTTATTTACAACGAAATTAAGGTTCGCAGAGAATACGTGACTTGCTCAAGGTCACACACCTGGTTAATGGCTGAGCTAGATTAAACTCAGGTCTCACCATTAGACCAGAATGTGCAAGAGCACAGATTGCCTTTCAAAACTGCCTGGCATCTTAATCACGTAAAGAAAAATATCACCTTTTTTGAGTGTGTTAGTAATTTCAGCCTGCAGCCTTGCTGAAATTATTAGCAAAGCTGATAGCCTTTAAGAAATAAAACAGCTGATCATACTCTCAGGCTTCTGAGCTAAGAGAGGAAAGGGGGGTGGAAGGAAATGGGAGCAAGAGGCAGGAGGGAGAGAGGGAGAGAAAAGGAAACAGCCATTTTTGTGTCCTTATGAGCCTTTCTAACATGGTTATGCTGCCTTTGAGCCCCTCCTAGCGATGATTCCCCCAAAGAGATCGGGGATTATTGGGTAAGAATCTCCCCCACTACTACCCCTTCCACTTTAGCAGCACCAGTATGCAGTGAAGGGCGTTAAAGATCTTATTGCATATGGAATTCAGGTACTACTTTGCTTTATTCTGCTCGAGGCACTCAGTGAGAAGCTGAACCTCAAGAAATGAGTGAACTGCCTGCTCCCTCAGACGGTAATTCCAAGAAAGAGAATTCAAACAAACAAGTGGGACGAATGTACCTAGGATGATATAGGCACATACTGAGTGTTTAGTAAGTGTGGACAGATGGGTGGATGGGGAGAGATTTAGGGCAAAAGATCTCAAATCGATACAATGAAAATTTTCTCACAGTCTCAACAGTCCAAGAAGGAATATACCACTTTGGTTGAATACGTAATGAATTCACTGTCTTTGGAGATGTTCAAGCACCAGCCAGCCGCTGGGCAGTGATGTTGTAAAGCAGGTTGGGGAGGGGAGGCTTTGGACTGGATGAACTTTCAGGTCCTTTTGAATCCTAGGATTCCTATCCCATGATTCTTGGTGCATAGTGAAAGAAACAAAGATGCTTATGCCTTTGACTTTAAGAGCTTTAGGTGGAAAAATCGTACAGATTTCAGATTGCTTCATCCAATATTGTAGTACCGTGCTCCTTTATTGAACTTTCTGCCACAACCGGGAAACCTTATCATACTGGCAATTCCCTTGAGAGGTTCCGCTGGTTTGGTTTAAGTAACAAATTTGTTTCTTTTTAATTTTGAAAATCAGGAGAAATGGACTTCTGGAAACCTGGATCGGTCCTTTTAGACGCAGGTAATTATACAGCCCAACCTCTCGGCCATGACCGGATGGAGATGCACCGGATTACAGAGCTAGGAGAGTCCTCCTGACACAACAGGAGGGTCCTACAAAGAGCATAGTGAAACCTTCCTAGGGAGGCCCGGGGCAAGGGGCCACACTGGATAACAAAAGGGAGAAAGCAAACGTGAAGACAAAAAACCAGAAGATAGTCCCCCACCCCCAAGTGGGTGACCCTCGCTCCCTCTGGCAGCACCTTCGACTTCCTCTATTTCCCCTTCCTTCTTTGCAAAATGGAGTTCGGTATTCCCTTCCCGTGAATGGGTGTTGTTTGCTGTTTACTGCATTAAATGTTTGAAACTCCAACAAACAAGACCTCCCAGCTCTCGGCAGGAGGGAGATTTCACTGATAGGGGAGACGGAGGTGAAGATGAGGACTCGGACCTGCCTTCCTCCCCCTCCTCCGACGCGCAGCCTCGGGCGTTTCCCTGAGAGGTTCCTGGCTGCGAAATGCTGTTAGACACCCAAAGTGAATTTCTTAAATGAAGTGAGGAAGTGAGATGAGCTAGCTGACCTTTAATGAGAAGATGAAATCATGTGCTTCGCAATCTGGAAAAAATAACAAGCCAGGAGAAAGCGTACTGCAGCCAAGAGCGAGGAAAAGACCCCAGCACCTTCCTCCACTGCGAAACTTCCGGCGTCCTGAAAACCGGGAGACTCACTTCCGGTGCTGCAAGCTTGCTGTGTCTGCAAAGCCCTTGGGTCTTACGACGCCCAAAAGGCTACTCCTTTATTGCCTTTATCTCCCTCCGTGGTATATGTATGAACTTGGCTCCCATGTAATGGCTCTAAAGCACCCCCACCTCCCTAAGGCTGAACTTCAACTCACACAGCCTCTCAGAGCATGAGACCTTTTCACATTTTTACCTCTAGTCTCAAATAGCTGCGGAGAGGAGTTACATCGTAGACCTTCTTATTTGAGTTACTTTTATCTAAACTCTTCTCATCCAACCTACTTCCAACCCTCATTAGATTATCCTCCTTGTGTCTTACACGTCTTTGCTCACCGACTCAATCACCAAATGTTGACTGAGGACGTACATGTCATGGGCACAGTGAAGGTTTATACCATCAAGACATGTGCTCTGACCTCAACAGTTTCAGCATTTTACAGAGGCATAATTTACACTGGCAAAGTGCTTAGTGCTTTCCGATAAGAAAACTAAGGGTCTGATAGAATAAATGAACAGGAGCAGAACTCAAGTCTCCTGATTTCAAATCCCCCTGAGAACCCAGCAGAGTCCTGTGTCTTTAGTAGGCTGTCAGTAAATATTAATTTATTCTTATTTTTCTCAGGATGGGGGTGATGTGGAGAAGAGCATAGTTACCTGTAAGCCAAGCCCCTGAGCTGGGTGTAAATATCTGTTATGTCCCTTTCCCTGGGGTAAGGCCAGATGCTTCCTGTGCTTGTAAGTCACCAAAAGTTTTACTGCTCTTTCCAGGATTTGTTCCAAAAGAAGAATTAAGCACACAGTCTTTGGAGCCAGTATCCCTGGGAGATCCAAGTAAGTTAATTGACAACCAGAAACCCAGGGTGGCTTTGACATCTGATCTGCTCTCTCTCCTCTCTGCCCACTCACTCCCACCCAAGCCTGCCTCTCTCCTACCATGGATCTATTTATCTCCTCTTTTCTGTCACTTTGTTCTAAGGAGAAAGGGGAGCTTTTGAAGGATTTAAACTGTCTATGTGTGTGAGGGGGAGAGGATCAGATTTTTCAAACATCACTATGGCAACAGGGTGAAGAATGGTGTGGTATGGAGAGACAAGGATGGATGAAAGGAGGATATAGGCAGATCGGCGGGAGCAGTGGTCCAGTGGAGATGATGGTAGCTGGAGCTCAGAGTGGGAAATGGAAATAGAGAGAAAGGGGCAAATTCAAGAGATACAGAGAAGGAAGAATCTATAGGGTTGGGTGGAGGTGCGAGAGAGGGAGCAGTTAAAGGTGATTTGAGCAACTAGGTAAATGGTCCTGCAGTGAGGAACACTGGGAAAGGGCAGGCTGGGGGGAGGGAGATTGTTTATATCCGTCATCTTCCCTGAGACATTGGATCTGGTAGAGAGATGACTACCCAGATCTGACATTCAGAAGGAACAGCCCAGTCAGAAATGTAGAGTTGGAAGACAATGAGCTATGGTTCAAAACCGAGGCTACGAGAACAGAAAATGTGACCCAGGGAGAAAAGGTGGAGTAGAAGAAGAAACACACTAGGTGGAGGAGCAGCCACCTGAGGATACCAGAAAGGAGGGACCAGAGCAAAGGAGGAAAACCAGAAAGGTGTAGTACCTTGCCAGGCACAGAAAGAAGGCACTTGCAAATTCCTCCAGAAAGTTGCTGCTAGTCTGCAGCCACCCCTGGGCAGTGAGGCTCAATGGTGCTGCATAAATCACCTGAAGACATTTTTCAAATTAAAGATGCCCACTTCCTGCCTCATGCCTACTATATCAGACTCTGCCCAGATCTCGCTACTCATAGTGTGGCCTGGGAAATGCAGAGTCTCAGGCTCCAACCCAAACCTGTTAATTCTACAAGTGATACCAACAAGTGATTCTTTTGTTTTTTTTTTGAGACAGAGTCTCACTGTGTTGCCCGGGCTAGAGTGCCGTGGCGTCAGCCTAGCTCACAGCAACCTCAAACTCCTGGGCTCAAGCGATCCTCCTGCCTCAGCCTCCCGAGTAGCTGGGACTACAGGCGTGCGCCACCATTCCTGGCTAATTTTTTCTATATAGTTTTAGCTGTCCAAGTAATTTCTTTCTATTTTTAGTAGAGACAAGGTCTTGCTCTTGCTCAAGCCGGTCTCGAACTCTTGAGCTCAAGCAATCCGCCCACCTCGCCCTCCCAGAGTGCTAGGATTACAGGTGTGAGCCACCCGCGCCGGGCCCCAACAAGTGATTCTTATGCATATGAACCCTTGAGAAGCATTGTCCAGAGTCATTCTCAGGAGTCTTTACTCATTGAAGCTGCATAAGCAGCTCTGACAGTTATGTGACTCTGATGTATATCCAGGGTTAAGAAACAATGGCCTGATATATTGGACAACACAAAGCATTAATCTATAAAACTGTACCGTGTTGAAGAAAAACAAAGCAATTAAGAAAATTGGTAGATTGATTCCCACAGATGCTGTATCTTACCTCTTCTTCCTCATCCTCCACCTCTTCTCTTTTGTGACCGTAATAAATCACTCATACTGAATATTTCGTATCAGCTATGAAATACTAAGTCATTAGTATTGATGTTGTCATTTTTTGATCAGCATATTTTCATCTCAGTATGAGAAAGCCACAGGTCTCAATCCACACGCGCCTGAGCCAGAACCATTGTCATTTGAGACATTCAGAGAAAGGGGAGCAAAGGGAACCTTGATACCAGCCATCAGGCTAGTGAGGAAAGAGAACTAAGCAAATAGAGCAACACCTCATGTTCTTAAAACCTAGCTGTGAAATGAATGTGTCAATCCTGAACACAGGTCACGAGGTAAGAAAATAGGAAGAAAACCTGTCTGTGAGGAACCAAAACGGATGCTACAAAATCCGTGTACCTTATTCTCTTAAAAAGAAAATCCCCTTTGGCCCTTACTCTAATTAACAGTTGTTCCAAAAAAAAGATTTTATTTTAAAAGGCATGTTGAACTAATCTGCTGACATTTGGAAGAAAAACCCCACCTCAAGAGTACTTCTCAGACTTCACTGTGCACACCGGTCACCTGGGGATCTTGTTAAAATGCAGATCTGATTCTATAGGTTTGGGTGGAGCCTGAGAGTCTAGCAACTGTTAAGTGCCTGTGGGCGGCCAGCCCTAAAGAACACCACTGACACCTGCTGGCGGCAATTCACACTGCAAGCCCAGGCCTGGAAAAAAATGAGCCGGCCTTGCTTAGGGAGGATCAACAATCGGGACAGCAGTTCCGCTTCTCTTCTGCTTTATCCCGGGTGTTAGTGGCGGCTTTAAACTCCACTTCTGGATTTTATTTTCCTCTTTCACTCTTCATCTCGAGAGTCATGCTTGGGTATAGGCAGTTTGGGGGCAGCAAAGGACAAGGAAAGCCAGCTGAAAGGAAGAATTAACTGGTAGACACTGAATACCCAGGTGGACAGGAGGTATAAACTTTTGAGATCTGCTGATGAGCTGAGGCACAAACCAGTGCCCTGATTCCAGATGGAGCAGAGTTGGCCACACCCAGACAGGTCCCTGTCATCTACTTCTCCTCTGGCTTGGATTGCCATGCACCACTGTGGGATAACAAAACACAGTCTCAGATACAACTTTTCTCCTTACTCTGACAACCCTGTAGTAACACTCATCAATAAATACCTCTCGGCCGGGCGCGGTGGCTCACGCCTGTAATCCTAGCTCTCTGGGAGGCCGAGGCGGGAGGATTGTTTGAGCTCAGGAGTTCGAAATCAGCCTGAGCAAGAGCAAGACCCCGTCTCTACTAAAAATAGAAAGAAATTAATTGGACAACTAAAAATATATAGAAAAAACTAGCCGGGCATGGTGGCGCATGCCTGTAGTCCCCGCTACCCGGGAGGCTGAGGCAGGAGGATCGCTTGAGCCCAGGAGTTGAGGTTGCTGTGAGCTAGGATGACGCCACGGCACTCTAGCCCGGGCAACACAGTGAGACTCTGTCTCAAAAAAAAATAAAAATAAATACCTTTCATCAATTCTTTTGCTTAAAACTTTGTCAACTCAGATCCATTTATTGCTTTCATTTTTTAAAAGATTTTTTTTAAAATTGACAACTCTTTCTGCCTGTGGAGCTGTTCCTCCTGGAGAGTGGGAAGATTCCAGTCCCACTGCAGCCATGTGCCATGGAGAACATGGGTGATCGTGTGCACCTCAGAGGCAGCTGCTCCCCAGCCACAAAGGACATTGTTGGCCCCTGTGTCCTCTCAGTTACTCCAGCCCAGAAACTCCTAGCTTTACTCTCACTCTCTTTCCCTCTATGAAACTCTGTTTTTAACATATTTGTCTCCCAAATTGCAACTGTTAAATAATTCATTTTTCTCTTTTTACTAATCAAAGAGATATATAACTCCCAATAAGAACCTCTGATCAGCATTGAATGATCAGTTTTTATCATACTGAGTTGATATCTTTTTCATTGAGAGCAAAGAAAACACTGATTTCTATTAGCCTGTGTGGCTTTTCAGTAATTCCTGTTAGTGTTTGAAAGCTTGAAAGGAGTTTGCAGCCCCACTCTCCCCCCACCTCTGTCAGAACCTTCATAGATTCATAGAAGTCCAGAGACACTAAACCAGAACAACTATCCTAGTGTTTATCACAACGGAAAGAAGGAAAGAAAGGAAAGACAGAAAGATAGAAAGAAAAGAAAAAAAAAGGAAAGAAAGAAAGGAAAAGAAGAAAAAACAAGGAAGATCTAAGATAGCTACAAACAAGTGCTAATATCTCATAGATACATGTGGATAATTTCTTTGGTTGCCTCCCCTAGGGAAGTCAAGGAGAAGAATGGTATCAATTTTTTGTTTTACAATTCCTGCCCTCCTCTCAGCACTGGCCTTGCTGATTCTTTCATGCCTCTATAAAAATGTAACGCTTATTTCTAAAAAGTTAGGATGAGAGTAAAAGGCCACAGGCTCTTGAGAGTTGGTCTTGGTGAATCCCCGCCTTGGGGCGTCTGTATTTCTATGGTCTGAGGCCAGAAGACCATTCTGAGGGCCTTCCCAAGCTAGACTGGGATGTCGCTGCTTCTGAACCATAACTGTGACTTAGACATAGAATTCTAAAACAGTTATGGAAATAAGTACTAGCCCAAATGTCCTGGACCTTGCTGCTCAGGGAAGCTCTGCTGGGGTATAAATAAATTAATATATCCTGCATTTTACTATCTCTTTTTTTACTGTCTTTTCGTTGGAGTCTCAGGAGGCTGGTGGATAAAGAGGAATGAGAGGGTGCCCAGGTAGAGACAGTGGGAGATCATCAGAATAATAGAGTCTTTTTCCATTCTTCAGACTGCAAAGTTGACTTGTCGTTTTTAATCGATGGGAGCTCCAGCATTGGCAAACGTCGATTCCGAATCCAGAAGCAGTTCCTGGCTGACATTGCCCAAGCTCTTGACATTGGCCCTGCCGGTCCACTGATGGGTGTTGTTCAGTACGGGTAAGTGCAGTTAACATTCTGAATCCAGAAACCCAGTGATGCCGTGTACTTAATTTTATGCCACGAATATTACCAACGTGTTCTAGAGCACAGATTTGTTCTTTTCCCTAATGCAAATGTAAATGAGAAAAACTGAAACAATCCAGATGCCATTTAAGAAATCTGAGACTCCCTGAAGGAAAGGATAGGTTAATAAACACTTGTAAGTCAATGGTATTTGCACCCATGATTGGTAGAGTATTTGTTTGTCTGGGAATTAGGAGAGCTAGGTGCAAGTCTTAGCTTAGCCACTAACAAGCTGTGTGACCTTGGGCTAGGCCTTTACCTCTCTGATCATCAATTTCCTCATCTGTAGATCAAGAAAGTTGGATCCCCATTCAACTCTAACTATTAGAGCATTTGTTTGAGGTACTGCACCCTGTGCTGCTACAATCTATCCACCTGTAGGTAAGACACCTGCAGAACACAGCACTTTAGGTTGTACCTTCTGTCTTCTCCAAACAACCTGAGGCCTCTGCACTGGTGCTAGAAAAGCTCATCAGGCAATGGGGAAGAACGGGTGGGCAGAAAGATGGCCCCTGTCAGTCGGATGAGCACCTAGGTGACTGTCCCCAATTCATTTTATTATTTACTTAGAGTAAAATTCAAGGGCTCATATTGACAGCCAATCTCAACCTTCTTCCTCTTCTTTGGGATAATAAATTGCTCTTATTTCAGATTTGCATTGGTTTCTCGATAAAACAGATATACAGATATTGACAGGCAATCAACAATCAAAAGAGCAAGGATGTATAAATCTCAAATGCATGCATGCATCTCAAGTAGGTGGTCTTTTGACCAAGAACCATTGAGGGTGGGATACTCGTCACATCTTCCACAAAGGACGACTGAAAGTGGAAACTAATAACATTGACCTTGGTGCCTCTTGCTGAGAAACGGCAGTCACAGCTTATTCACTCTCCTGAGAAGTCAAAACATCCACACCTGACACTACCCAGGGGGGTCTCCAGCCCCTAAAGGGTTTCCCAAGGGCCTCCTGGAGCAGCCTTTTGACCAAGGTTGTTGTACTGAAGCCACTAGAATATTTATGTTTGTGTTGTCAAGAGAAATAAACAAAAGCTTTATTTTCAAAGGAACCTATAACATTTTTTATTTTTAGAATTAAATTCCAATAACACATTTAGTACTGTCTTCTATTCATGTGAGGAAAAATTAGGAGATTAGTTAACTGGCATTTGAACGTAGTCAGAGTCAGTTATATAAAAATAACCAATTGCTGCAAATGCCGCCTCTCAATGTCAAATGATCTGTCTAGAGGCTTTTGACTTGAAATAAGAAAAGAAAGATTTTTTGGTTATTGTTTTCTTGTTTTCAAAATGTCAACCCCTTCTCATTCCTGTGTTACTTTTTACAGATAGCAAACAAGGAGCAGGCTTTTCTAGGAGAAAATGTAGGCATTTTAGTGCCAGATGTCCCTAGTCAGTTTTATTGGGGGGTTCAAAACTTGGTGTGTTATCTTGCATTAAAAATAGCTGCTTTCAAAGCTTGTGTATACCAAGGTTTATAGTATAATATGAAAATAAGGTGATAAATATGTCAAGGAAAAGAAAAATGGCCTGAGAATAGTGTTGCTGATGAGAACATGGATTAAGGGACAAATGTAGCAGGGAAGGGAAAAACAATAAAGATGCCTCCCCTAAAATCATTTTCTCTCACATTTTCCTGATGTGATCACCACTCACAGGAAAGAGCTTCCCCCCATGCTTTTCAATTTTACTTTCTAAAAAGTCCCTTGCTATCTGCCTTTTTTCCGTCCAGGGTCCTTATTAATTTGGGGCACTTTAGGGAAACGTGCGTGTGTCCCTCCGTTTTATGCTCACATAAGCTAATCCATCATCTTCTCCCTCCCCCGGCAACAGGGAGTAGAAAACACAATGAGCCGTTGCCAAGGCTGTCTGAATTCTGGCCTTAGCTCCGCAGTGTGACCTTAAGCAAGTCACTTAACCTCTCCGCGTAAGTGCTGCCATCTGTAAAGCGCGGAGGTCAGAGCGGATGATTTATCAGGGCTCTGCCGCCCCGGTGTTCTGCGAGTCAGTGACTGGCTCTGTATTCAGAAGACATCCAGTAAATGAACGTGGGACTAACAGACTAGATGAGCCACCTCCGCCTTCCTTCCAGCCTCGGGGGCCCGGTTAGGTGGGAGGATCAATGATGAATTGATGGGTTGCGCTGAGGTTATACACCCATCCGTGGAACGTGGGAAATGAAATAAATTGCAGGGCAGCCTAAGAAGGGCGTGAGGAGGCTGAGAAGAGAGGCGTTCATCCGGCTGAGGTTGCCTTTGTCTCAGCTGCCTGGCTGCCCTGCCTGGGTGGCTGCCTTCAATCCTTCCTTTGTCGGGTGGGATTGGTGTGTACAGAAAAAGGGAGCGAGGCAGGAAAGGGTAGAAGGTAGATGCAGATCTGTGTTTCTGGCCAGTTGGGGATCTGATTGCTCTCGTGGCATTTTGGGTCCTCTCCGGCTTCTAATGCCCTCTTTACTTCCACTTGAATCGCCCCTGCTCTCTTGGAATCACAGCCCTGAGGCCTTACAGAGCACCTGGTTCTTCCTCACGTTACAGTGAGGAGATGAAGGCCTACAAAGGAATGACCTCCCCGTCTAGAACGAGCACTCAAAAGACAGGCCAAGGCTGAGGAGGACCCAACCACAGGAGGAGGGCTGGTGACTCAGAGTTCCTCCTCCTCCGGGACCACGAGGACTGGGACCCCACAGGATTCCCTCCCTTGGTTTTCCTTAGGAGAGTGGAGTCAAAATTTAGACTTTTAAATTTAGAACTTAAAAGACTTAAGCTTAGAATTTGAAAGACTCATAGTAAATATTAACAAGAAACAAAAGGGAAATAAGAAAGAAAAACACAAGAAGTATTAAAATGGTATGATTTGCAAAATGCGGTGCATCCTGATTCTTCGGTATCCTACTTGAAGATCTTTTGTGTCCAAGGAACAGAAAACCACTCCAGGTAGCCCAGGGGAGTGTTCACAGGACTGATGGGTCGTGGGTCATGCCTTCCTCCTCCTCTCTGCCTTCTCCTCTCAGCAGACCAGCACTCTCTGCCAGGCTCTCGGTTTCCTCCATAACTTCACCTGGTGCTGGCTGAGTTCCCACCTCTGCTCCGGGCCCAGGGACGGATGTCTCAACCACCTGCAGGGCCCCCAGCCCACAATCGTGTTAACCTGTCAGCAACCACAGTGTCCCTACCACAGTTATTACACACCCCCAGCAGGAGATGTAGCATAGGATACAGCCTCAAAGAAGTTGAGTGACTTCCCCGGGAATACTAAGCTAAATGCATGACCGGGGGAGAGGGCAAATATTAATCTTGGGTTAATCCATAAAATGCCAAACAAAATTGTCTTCAAAGCAAAGATTTTGCTTATCTACGAAGAAAGTAGATGGGCTTTCTATCCCCTGATGACTGAGACACTGTGCTCAGCCCAAGTATCAAGCCCCTGTCTTGCGGATGAATTCTAAGTTAAAATTATGCAACCAACATGTTCATAATTGCACTTAATGCCAACAGATACACTAAAAGGCTAAATGAAAGAACAGCCAGGGTAAGCAGCTGTTAGGTGAACTCTAGTAAACAGAATGACTGTGGCCAAACAGCTTGCATTTTAGCTGCAGCCTAGATCTACAGGTGCTAAGTGTCCTCTAGACGTTCCGTATGCTTTCATTTTAGGCCCCAGTTTTAGTATAAATGGAACAGAATCACATATGCTCTTCATAATCGAATGAGATATCAAAATTGGGAAACACTTTTGGGATAAAAGGAAAACGAAATAGACTTTTCTTTGCTCATGGGTCTGTGACAGTTGCCCTGTTTTAGAGAGTGGCTCTGAGTGGGGCTGCATCTCCTTCGTTGTCCTGCTTCTCAGGCCATCCAGCCTCAGCCCTGGATGGAAGACTTACAGTCACGCCTTCATCTGAGCATAGAGGCTCCCGTAGGTCAGCTGAGCCACCAAGGGCAGGATGATCAGAGTGAAGGGAAGAAGCATTATCCAGTCTGGTATGTTAGGCAAAATAATAACCCCAAGGTTGTCAATGTCCAAATCCCTGGAACCTGTGAATGTTTTACTTCCTATGGCAAAAGAGACTTTGCAGATGTGATTAAAGTTAAGGACTCTGAGATGGGGAGATCATCCTGGATTATCCAGATGCCCTAATCTAATCACACAAGTCCTTAAAAGTGGAGAACCTTTCCCAGCCATTGGCAGTCAAAGGGAGATGCAACATTGCTGGCTTCAAAGACGGAGAAAGGGGATGTGGGCAAGAAACGCAGGCATCCTCTAGGCGCTGGGAAAGACACGCAGACAGAGTCTCCCTAGAGCCTTCAGAAAGAAACACAGCCCTGCCCACACTTTGGTTCTAGCCCATGGAGACCCGTGTCGGATTTGGGACCTCTAGAACTGTAAACTAATAAATGTGTGTTGTTTAAGCCACACATTTAAGCATATGGTCATTTGTTACAGCAGCAATAAGAAACTCATACAGCTGGCAACGAGGACCACTGTGTCTCATTCTCGGAGCCCACAGCAAACCAGAGTATGGGGCTGGGGCAGAAGACGCAGCTGGGATGGGGCTCAGTAGAGGTGAATCTCAGAGTTCAGGAAGAGGCTGCCTGGGCCCTGACTTCATGTTACCTGGGAAGCTTTTAAAAAATGCTGAGGCCCAGGCCCCATCCTAGATCTATTAAACCAGAATCTGGTAAGGGAATGAGGCTCGGGACTTGGTATTTTAATCTCTAATTCTCAGGGTCCCAGAACAGCTCCCCGTTACCTGCCTGGGCTGACTCTCCAGGGCCTAATGGCCCTTGCAAAGACCCCACCATGCTACTTCTCTCCTCTCTGAGATACAGGCAGGCGCACTGTCTAAGGAGCCCCACTCCTCAGGAACACAGAGTCTAAAGGCCAAGTGAGCTGTGAATACAAGTTGCCCAAAGATCTTATGCTTTTTCTGTTCCCTCGCATGCAGTTCTCCTGGGAGTGCATACAGAATGACTGCACTCGACTCCCACCGACGATTCCCTTTGAACTCCCTTCGCACAATCCCCAGGCTTATCCAGGGTCCCCTGAGATCATTCTCCCTCTGGAGAAGCAGATGGCCACCGCAGTGCACATTAGAACCACCTGGGGAGCTCTTAAAACTCCCAGTGCCCAGACCAAACCTCAGATCAAGTGTCATCGAAATTTCTGAGTGTGGAGCCCAGACAGCATTATTCTTTAGAGCTCCCAGGTGATTCCATTGTGCAACCAGAGCATGAAGACTGGAATATTCCCATGGCCTGTGCGTCCTCTAGCAGATCCCATGCCCCTGGCGCTTCCCTCTCCCCACAGGTGACCAGTCCAGAAGGCGGGAGCTCCATCCTCCTCCCTTTCTCTTCCCTGTCTCTCTTCCCTTCCTCTCATCACTGGCAGCCCCACTGCTGATTTTTCTGATTTTTTTTTTTTTTTTGGAGACAGAGTCTCACTCTGTTGCCCGGGCTAGAGTGCCGTGGCATCAGCCTAGCTCACAGCAACCTCAAACTCCTGGGCTCAAGTAATCCTCCTGCCTCAGCCTCCCGAGTAGCTGGGACTACAGGCATGCGCCACCATGCCTGGCTAATTTTTTCTATATATTTTTAGTTGTCCAGCTAATTTCTTTCTATTTTTTAGTAGAGACAGGGTTTCACTCTTGCTCAGGCTGGTTTCGAACTCCTGACCTTCAGTGATCCTCCCGCCTCGGCCTCCCAGAGTGCTAGGATTTTTCTGATTCTTAAAGCATCCTCTAAGACACTGAAAGCGTGATCCACAGTGTTGTCTGGGAGGTGATTAGAAATGCAGACCCTCAGACCTCACTCTGGTCCTGCAAGATCAGAATCTACATTTTAACAAGATCCCCAGGGGATCGGATGCACAGCTGAGCTTGAGAAGCTCTGTTGCCCAGACATTCCACTTCCCCAGCGCTTTCCACACCCTATGACGTGGTTACAGATCAGCAGCTGGTGACCAGTTGGTCCAGGAGCAACTCTTAGATCAGCAGACTGCATGTCCAGATTTCCTCCAGCAGGAAGCACTTAATGCAGGTTGATTTTCTACTCTTTTTGGTAGATGGGTGGAATTACTGTTACTAATAATAATTACAAAGAAACACCCATATAAAAATAAAATTTGATTATAAAACCCTACTCCCTCTTCTCTGATGCTAGGAAATGTGGAAATGGCCAATGTCCATTCGTCAAGGGCTAGATGTATAAAGTCCCTCAGCAGGTTGGCCCAGGCCACTGCACCCTGGGCAGGCCGTACCTGCTGTAGTTGCTTGAGGGGATGGGGGCAGAGTGATTTTCAATCCTCAAGGAATAGGTCTGCCACCCAACCTGCAGCATTTGCCCTGGAACATCCTCCTGATGCTACAGGCATGGTTCATCTCATTGACTAAGTCTACAAGGCATTACATTTTAGCTAGTAAAAAAATTAAAAGGTTGAATACAGTTAGGTTATTTGAATGTAATCTTAAGGTAATACCTTGTTGGAGGAAACAGTTTTGAAAGGTTCTTGCTGGAGGGAATATGATTAGTTAATATTTCTCTACTGGCATAAAAATTCATTTGAGAGGCTTTTTCCATGTGACTAAAAGTATCATGGAGTAAACCAGTAGATTCTGGAACTTTAACAGAATGGGAGCTTTAGGACTAAAAGGGCCTCAGGAGTCCTCTAGAATCTAAAGCTTCCCTAGCTTCCTGAGGATAAGAATCACCTGGATTTCTTACTAAAAAAAATTCCCAGACTCCGTGGAGTTTCTTCCGGGAGAGGCCTGGTCACCTATGTAGTTTAATGAGTGTCCTAGGTGAGTTATATCATCAAGGAGGTCTGGAGCACTGATGATCCATCTCTCTTCCCTGTCCTCAGCCTCAACCCTTCCTAGGAATCACACGTGCCCATCCCTGACAGGTGTTCCTCTTGCTTCTTAAACAGCAGCCAATTCCTATTGCAGAAATTCTCCCTTTCTGCGCACAGCCAACTCTGGCTCCCTGTAATTTCTCTTCGTCAGTCCTAGCTCTTCTTCCAAACCTAGAACAATTAACACTTTCCCCTTGAGCTATCAATCTCTTTGTTTATTTTCTTCTCTTATTTTCAAAGGAAATATTTGATGGTCCTAAGAAAAAAATGTTTTGTTTCCCTTTAATAAGAATTTGTAATAAAATTACAAATGAAAAGATTATTTACATAAAAAATTAGTGGCATACCTCTTTGAGCTTTTAAAATAGTCTCCAAGTCTTAAAAGTAACCAGGCTAGGGTGTCAGGCCATCAGCCTATATATCCTAAAAAAGGACACATGTATTCATGTGCTCTAGTCCCAAGACCTGCCACAGACTGCAGATTCATGATTATTCATTCCTATGATTTAATTAGAGTACAGTTTAGCAAAGATTTATTGGGTGTTTGCCATGTACTGAGCATTATATCATTTGCATGGGATGTGATGTAAAATTCAGGGAAGTGGTTTGATTATGTTTACCTTTAATTCCCTTGGTGCGTGAGTTTCATGCCTTTGCCCCAATCATGATTTTAGCAATTGGAAAGGGTTTCAGGAGTCCTCTGATCCAACCTTTCAATCCATTACGATAAATAAACAAACGTGATAGAGACACTGTTCTTTGGGACCTCACAATCTAGTAAGGGAAGCAGTATTTTTTAAAGAAATTCCATTAAGTAAAATTAAAAGCAGCTATTCATTAGGTATATGAATAGCTCATCTGTGTGCCTCCAAAGATGGATTCATCTACATCTGTGATGTAATAGGGCAGAGGGTGGGTGATCAGTGTGGAGCTCAGAGGCAGCATGGTCAACGCCACCAGGGATGAACGGAGAGAGGAGAGGACATCTGAGCTTGCTTTCTTTTGTTTACTTAGTCCCTGATTACCTATTTCTCACCTCCTGAATGCTAAGCACTAGGGACCAGAAGCTAGGAGAGAGTGCCTGCTGTCAAGTAGGTTACAGTCAATCCTCATGATTTGTGGGTTCCACATTTGTGAATCTGCCTACTCCCTAAAGTTTGAATTTGTTTGTAACCCTGCATTTGTAACTCAAGGCACTTTCACAGTCATATTCAGACATGTACAGAGAGATAGAAAAAAATTTTGAGTTGCCCAATGCACACGTTCCCAGCTATGGTCAAACAAGTCAACACTCTGCCTTTTTGATTCAGCGCTGTTCAAGTGCCCTTCTCACAGTCTTTTTAGTGCCACATTTTTGTGCTTGTCTTGGTGATTTTGCTATTTACAGTGGCCTCCCAAATGTAGTGCTGAAACGGTGTCTTGTGTTCCTAAGTGCAAGAAGGCTGTGTTCTTGCTTACAGAGGAAATGTGTGTTCCATAAGCTTCATTTAGGCAGGAGTTACCGTGCTGTTGGTCGTGAGCTCAGTGTTAATGAATCAATAATTTGGTACTTTCAGAAAAAGGAGAGGAAATTTGCTCATCTGTACAAGAGTCTACTCCAGAAAGTACTAAAATAACATCCATAAAGTGTGATGAAGCTATGGAAAAGAGACTAAACTTGTGGATTCAGGAGATGATAACCGATTTAAAAAAAAAAAAAAAGCATAGTGGATAGCCTTGTTGTGAGGCTAAAAGCCAAAGAAACTTATAATCACATTATCCAAGGTCAGCAAAATGTTAAACCCTTCTCACCTAATGTTTTATTATAAGGAAATACTTATATATACAATACTTATATAATACAATTAATTATCGCATACAATTAATTATTTGTAAGAAATATTAAATTTGGTCTCTTCAAAGATAAACATACGTAAAATAGGATATATATTGATCTGTTCATGAAAACATTGTGACCAGAAGCTAACAGCAACCAAACCCTGTATTTCCAGTGGGAGCAATGGCTCAGTATTTGCCAATTCGGTGCTCATGGCAACCTTATGGAACGTAACTACCAAGAATAACCAGACTTGACTATGTGTGTGGTATGGGAAAGAGATAGGCAATCAACAATTGCCCCACAAAGTGATCAACATTAAGACAGTGCCTTAATGATCAATATTAAGAACATCATGAAAATGACTAGATGACCAAGTTCCACACTAAAGACATTTTTTCTGTAAAAACTTTTGAAAGGAAGTTTTATATTTTTGCTTTTTAAATTATTTGTCTGTGATTTCTTTACAATCATCAGACTCTCAAGAAATTATGCAAGGTGAAAAAAATCTAGCCCACAGATAATTTTTGAATGTATTTAAATTTTTATAAATTAAACATTTTATAATTAATGAAGTCTATATAGTGTTATGTTTGGTGGACTGTTACATATGTATTATTGTCAGTGTTGATTTTGCAATTTTTTCTTTTGTAGCCACTAATTGTTTTGTTGTTTCAACCCATTTTTTAGGCTTTGAAAAAGTTTATAATCCTTGGTCACAAGGGAAAGATTCAGACTTTGGGGACTCTGAAGCTTATACACTTGGGGGCCTTCTTAAGAAAAAGAACACAAAATTACAAGTACCATATAAAATTAGGCCCCTTGGAAGAGGCACTATTAACTCTTCCTAGTTAATCTGCTTCTATGAAGCGCTTAGAGCCAGTCCGATAAAATAGCCACTGCAGAGGCTGCCCTGGGTACAGGAAGACCAGGTAGGAAACTATGGCAATAGTTCAGGAAAGAGAAGATGAAAATCCAAACTTGGAGATGGAAAGGATGGAAAAAATACGAGAGATATTTAAGGGACAGGTATGACAGGACGTGGTATTTGATGAGGAGGGTGTCAAGATCACACATTGCTGGGAAAACTCAATGAGTCAGAAGAGGGAATACAGAAGAGAAGATGGGTGGTTGGGTAGAGCAGGCTTGGAGGATAAATGACTTCAGGTTTGGAAATACAAACCTGAGGTGCTTTCCAGAGGGACCTATATGGGAACTATTTTACATATATTTGGGGTTCAAGAGAGAGGACCAGCAGTTTGCACTGGACAGCTATTGGCACGTGAATGGTCACTGAACCCCAGGAGTTGGTGATATCTCCCAGGGAAGTGCATAAGTGAAGAAGAGATGCATGATGAAGCTAGCACCCTAGGGAACACTAACATTTAGAGGTAGAGATGCACAGAAATAGAACGAAGCAATATTAATACTGTTAATTGAGTACCTGTGGGCGCCACATATTATGCAAGATGTTATAGGTTAAGAAAGCTGAGTCAGGCAGATAGATTGTCAGCTGGGGCTGGGGGTTAGGGAGACAGGTAGCTGAAGCTGGGAGAGTGGGCACGATTTGGGCTTTCCATATGAGGGGAGAAATAAGCAAAGGCACAAAGCTAGAAAACTGGGAAATAGTGAATAGTTCCTTTGGACTAGAATATAGAATATTCTGAAAATGAGAAGGAGAAAGAGGTCAAAAGTAGAGAGGGAGAGGAGGAGGGAGAGAGAAAAACAGAGACAACAGCACTAACAACATAGGTTGGAGTTGAATTATGGATGCTTTAAAGCCAAAATATCAAGTTTAACAGGGGGTACTTCTGATAATTTTTGAGCAGAGGAACTTTGTAGTCAGAGCTGAGACTGAACATGGGAAAGAGTCCTCTGGCAGATGAGCACATGAGTGGCATTGCAGAGACCAACGTAGACAATGATAGAATCAGCCGGAAGCAAGGGGGCCTGAACTCTGGGGGTTTCCGTAGAAAAAGTGAGTGGATGTATGCAGAGTAATTGCCAGGACCTGAGGGGCGGGGACTGATGGGCTTTATCAGTAAGTAAAGATGGGTCTGGAGTTGGAGCCTGGACGGCGTTCCCACTGCATCCTGAGCACAGGTGCGCACACCCACCCTCCGGCACCACTCAGCTGCTCGGCAGAGACTCGTCTCTAGAGAAGGACTCTCTCATTGTGTCTCTCCACTGAATTCATTCTGACTCCTCCCCAGTTAATCTTTTTCAGTTTTCAATAAAGTAGATGTTGACCTTCTGGGTGAGATTTGAGTAGTCTCACCCAGTCACAGGAGCCACAAGCTGAGAAAGGTAGAGCGGTCTCCTTGGCACCACTATTCACTTGCAATTCCAGTGCTAGGAGTGACCCAGGGAGCAGCTAACAGCTGAGATTCTCTCCCTGGAGAGGAGGGTCTGGGGCAGCCTGGGGACACTGGCCCTCCACAGATGGGACCGTTACATTTGCAGAATCCCACTTGACAATAGCCCTGTTCATTAGCAATATGGATGTTTTGACGATATTTTTATCTAGATGAGGAAACTGAATCCCAGAGAAGTTAAGTGTCTTCTCAAGATCACACTGCTAGGAAATGGCACGGTAAAAGTAGAACACATGCCTTTGGAGTCCTGAAATGGCCTGCTTTTCTCCACACACGCTGAGTGGGACCTCAGTCCACAGTGGTGCATTTTGCAAACCACTGCATTAAGGCTTTGAAGCACCTTCTATTCTATTTTCATATAAGAGAATCAACCATGATGTCTGTTTTCCTCCAAAGATAATAATTTTCAGTTAATTTTTATTTCTTGCTCTGACTCTTCAGAGACAACCCTGCGACCCACTTTAACCTCAGGACTCACACGAATTCACGTGATCTGAAGACAGCCATAGAGAAAATTACTCAGAGAGGAGGGCTTGCTAATGCAGGTATGTGATCCAGATTCCAAGAATTCTATTTTGCTACCACAGTTCCCTTTCTACCTAGTTGTCTCCTAACTTTCTATATGGAAGGAGGAAAAAATAGTACTAATTCGTCAATAAATGATTCACATACCATCTGTACTTTTTCTAAAGTATTATCGTGGCTTCAGGGGGCCAGAGTCACTGAAAAGCACATGCTATGGAGTTCCAGCTCGTGTGGCTCCTTGGGGTGGCAGCATTCTTCAGGACAAGCAGGGCTGCTCTTGTGACTATTTCTTGATTGGTCTACAAGTTGTCAGCTATTTAACATTAGATTTTGTGACCAGTTCCATTCAGAAAGCCCCTCAGTGCCCCCTTGAGAGTGCTACTGTTGTAGTGATGACCGCAAAGAGAGACATTCTCTGTTTCAAGCTGAGTCTCCTATGATGTTTGAGCCTTTATGGAATCATAAGAAGTGCAAGGTCTAGTCCTCAGTGGGGCAGGTCCAGAAACTTCATTTTATGTTTTCCCGGAGGTGACTGGGCATTAGGAAATGGTTTAGCACTAACTAAGCTCAAAGACTGTCAAAGAGCCCATGCCAATGCATTAGTTTATAAACAATGGCCTGGCTTTGGGGACACTGGGAGAGAATGGGTTGACTGACCACTTCTCAGGTTCCCTGATAATCAACCTCCTACCATCAGACTCCAAAGAAATGGAGATGTGAGCCACAGTTGCTTGGTTTGGAGCACATGCAGTGAATAGAACTGTCTTCAGGGGCCCATCCACGGAGTTACGATAAATCTGAGTAATTATTTTCCTCCCTACCTCAATGTGCATCTCTGTAGTGACCAGAACAACATTAGTATCTGACAAACACAGAGCCTTTCACTTTTGAAAGGCTAAATAAACACCAGCCAAGTCATTGCTTTGCATGCCCCCAAATCAGCATTGCCTTCATCACAAACATGATAGAGTTGATTTCTGATTTGCTTTCAACTTAATGCTTACATTATCAAAATTCCAATAGAGAAAAGCTTCAGAAGGCACTCCATTTCCTTGATGAGATTAGGGAAGTGTCTTAATCCAATCAGCATGCCTTTTTTAGTGGGTGGCGAGTTCTAATTCTGCCTCTGTATTGTTCAGGGTTTGACTTCAGAGAACAAAATCCATTCAAATGATACCAGCAGAAAGAGATTTATTTCAGGGTACCAAATAGTTTTGAGAATTATTGAAAGGTCTAAAGAAGCAGACTCTAGGCTGAGCTTTCAGAGATGACTTCTAAAGGCTTCTTGAAGAACCAGAGCCTCCAGGGGAGCTGCTACCTCTTCCAAGATTGGGAAATCACCTCTTGAATTCTGCTATGGCAGCCTTTCAGGAATTTGCTTCAGCCAGGAAGCCACCCTGATCAGGAAGCTTCTGTTACAACTGCCAGCTCCAGAACCACATCCTACCTGCCCTATTTACACCCACAAAGTGGATGCTCCACACCCTACCACTCCAACACCATTGAAACTAGCAACCAAACCCAAGCACCCTGCTAACAGTGCCCAGAGAAGTCAAATACTCTACAGATACTTGTCAGCAAAAATAGAAACAAAAGTACAGCCTCTGCCTCATTTTCACCTTCTAAATCTCATGCAAGTACCTCAATTAATGAAACTAAAACAAAGCTATAAACCTAGCTGAAAGGGAGTCTAGACAATGTAGTTTTCAGATTTCTAGCTTCTACTTTCAAGACCCATTGGAAGGCAGACAGAATGTGTGTTGAGCACTAATTCACCATGACCTCCAAATTTAAGGTTAGCTGCGGTCAAGGTGATCTTATGACTCCCTGTGCACTGCCTACAGGTGCCTAATAGTAGGCCAGAGAGACTGCTTGGGTGTTGAGGGAAATTCAACCCTTGGCTATGAAAGCAGTTCTCAGCGGCCAAGGTTTTCCCTTAGCAACTGGGTTCTGAGCAGCCAGATCACATGGGTTCTCCAAGACATTTCTCCAGCAATTGTGTTTATAACCATCTGATGCTTCCATTTGACAGGTAAGATTATACCAACCAGTGGATACAGGATGCTGGCCAAAACCAGAAATGCACTGAATGTAATAATATTAGTTCTAAAGTCTAAAGAAGGTGGCTCTCAGCTTTTACTGAGATTGAGGACTCCTTTAAAAATCTCATGAAAGCTATGGCCTTTCTATCCGGGCAGATACTTATATACACAAAACACTGTATATTATTTCAGGGGTGTTCTGCCATATCCCCCAGAGCCCCAGGGTTCACAGAGCTCAGGTTAAGAGTCCTGACTTACTGTGAGAAGCCATACTGGCTCTAGGGTGACCAGTTATCCCAGTTCGTGTGGGTGAACCTGGGTTTTCAGTGACAAGACCGAGAAAGTCCTGGCAAACTGGGACAGCTGGTCATCCTAGTCGATTCTGAAAATTTCCTGCAGCCCTTCACAGTGTGAAGTATGCTCTTGGGAAAGGCACGTCAGGAGGCTTCGTAGCAGCTCATGACTATTGCACTCGGCTGAAGCAGATTGCTGCCATGGAAATCTAGGCCCAGAGACCTAGAGTAACCTACCCCATACCACACAGCCCATAAGTGGCACAGCCAGGGCTAGAACACAGTCTCTCAGTTCCTAGTGGGTGTAGCTTTTCCCTGGCCAGCCAGACCTATGCCCCTGGCCTGGAACCAGAGAGGAGAAACCACTGACCCCAGAATACAGCCCTTCACAGCCAGCAGCTTCTGAGCCCCCGGCTCACCCCAGGCTGCAGGGGTCCAAGACAAAGCTGCTGTCACTCCAGGCCAACTCCTCCTACCCTACACTCTCTGAAACAACATGGGGCCAGCTTAGGGGCTTAATGCGGGTCCAACACCCAGACAGAGAAGGGGCCCTTTTATTCCTGTGAAAGTCTTTCTCATCTGCTCGGTTGTCCCTAAAACTTTCTTCAAAGCAAGAAACAATTAGAAGTTAAAGGCTTGTGAGCCGGGCGCAGTGGTGTGTGCCTATAATCCCAGCAACTCTGGAGGCAGAGGTGGGAGGATCGTTTGAGGCCAGGAGTTCAAAGTTGCAGTGAGGTATGATCTTGGCACTATGCTCCAGCCTGGGGAAGAAGAAGAAGAAAGAAGAACGAAGAAAGAAGAAGAAAGAAGAGGAAGAGAAGGAGAAAGAAGAGGAGGAAGAAAGAAGAGGAAGAGAAGGAGGAAGAAGAGGAGGAGGAGGAGGAGGAAGAAGAGGAAGAGGAAGAAGAGGAAGAAGAGGAAGAGGAAGAAGAAGTTGTTAAGGGTTTGAAATGAAACTGAAATGGGTAGTGGTGATGGTTGCACAACACTGCAAATATAATTAATGCCACCAAATTGTACACCTAAAAATAAAGTGGCTTAAAGACAAGAAATAAACAAACTGGGGAGGTAATGAGTGTGTTTTTCTGGACCTCTTCGGGGGCTGTGATCTGTTCCTGTACCTACAATCGGCATGATCACTCCAAGTGCAAGTTTTCTTTTTCTTCCAGGCCGGGCCATCTCCTTTGTGACTAAGAACTTCTTTTCCAAAGCCAATGGCAACAGAGGCGGCTCTCCCAACGTGGCCGTGGTGCTGGTGGACGGTTGGCCCACAGACAAAGTGGAGGAGGCTTCGCGACTTGCAAGAGAGTCAGGAATCAACATTTTCTTCATCACCATTGAAGGTGCTGTTGAAAACGAGAAGCAGTATGTGCCGGAGCCCAACTTTGTGAACAAGGTGTGTATTACAACTGCCCGAGACCCACCCAACGTGAGGGCTCCCTGTACTCTGAAAAGTTGTAACGCCATCGGGGTTGTTTTCTCGTTCCTGTAAATGTGTGTGAAGCTCGCTTCTAGGCAACTGGGCCTCCAAGGAGGGACTCATAAGTCTAGAACCTGGAAACCTCTCAAAGCAAAACCCCACAGCCACCCGAGCCCAGAGCGTGGGAGGAGAGGGGAGGAGTGGTGTCCCCCAGGTCTCATGTAGAGGTGCTCCCTTGCTCCTGCCACTGCCCCAGGGGCCTCGCCCAGGCAGTCCAGAGAGCCTTCACACATGCACACGAGCACACGCATGAACACGTACACAAGTGTACATACACCATCTCACAAGCAGACACGCATACACACACACACACACACACACACACACACACATACCCTTACACATATACACTGCAAGTTAATCAAGCTGATAAACAAGAGAAAGGAGGTATTGAACCAGATCAGTGAGATCTGTTTTCAAACACTCCTGCTGGCTCCCATGCAGACACCGGCAGGAGATGGGGTCCCGCAGGTGGAATCTAGGCCTCCCGCCCCTGCTCCACCGAAGCTGCTTGGCTGTGTGTGTTTTACACAGTGGGAATCCACGTGAGCCTTCTTCCAGAGAGAAGGCTCCAGCTTTGAAAAAACCAGCCAGCCTTGGGGTGGGTTGTCCCCGAGGCCCTTCCAGCTTTAACATTGTACGTGTTCAGAGCCAACAGCACCCAACCTCCTGCCCCACCCCAAACTGCTGACCGCTTTCTGCTCCTTGAAAGTCCCTTCTCCTGGACGTCCAGGATGCCGCATGGCTCTTAAGTCATTTGCTCTCTGCTTTTGTCCGTTGTATAGACGTCCCTGGGTCTCAGCCACTGGCACCCTCCTCTTCCCTCACGGGGCTACTCCCTCCAGACTCCCCCCTCCAGGGCCACAGCTTCGGCCTTGTCTCTCGGGCTCTCTGGCCATCTGTTTCCAGCCAACTGACTTTCCTCCAGCTGGTGTCCTGTCAGAACCTTAAATCCTGCCTGTAACGGGCCAAGTTCATGATCTTCCCCACCCGAACTCTTTCTTCCTGTGGACTTGCCATCGGTGGCCCCACACCCATCCCAGGGGGCAGGGTCATCGCAGAATCCCCGTCAATGCTCCGTCACTTCTCTCTCATCCCTCTGCTCTTCCCCGTGCTGGCGCTGCCTGCCTCGCTCAAGCTAGTGCTCGGGGTCAGGTGTGGCTCCCTCCTGGCTCTCCCAGTTTAGCGTAGATTTCACAATGAAGCCCACGTCATGTTTATGATGGGTTCCTCCAGTCCTGCGGGGTCCTTGCTCCAAACCCGTCATGGTTCCCCATTGCTCTTGAGGCTTTCTGGAGGGTGGTCCCAACCCACCTTCCCGGCCCAGCTACTGTGACCCCCGCCACGGGCCCTGTGCACCAGTCACCTGGTCCTCTGTCCACGGCCAGCACCGCTGCTCTCTCCTGCCCTGACTTTACTGCCTGGTGGGAATGCTGCCTCTCCATCTTTCGGCCAGAATTCATCTCAGTCTCGGCCCTCATCTCCCGTGCCGCCTAGTCCATGGAAAGTTATGTGAACCCCAGTTAGCTTTGTACAAGTCAATAAAAAAAATATTTCCTAGGAAAGTTCTAAGCTGTCTCTCTCTCTCTCTCTCTCTTTTTTTTTTTTAAATTATACAAGTTCACGTGTGGTCGTCGGGTCGGACTCCCTGTGACCCAAGACAGGGGTGAGGGAGAAACGCTGCACCTTAGGAACACCGGCCCGGTCCCAGGAGCACTCCAGCCAGTTTGCTCAGTGTTTATTTGCAGCTGCCTTCATTTTTTTTTTGGAACAAGCTTAGGCACAAGTAAATAAATATTCATTGGCCTGGAGGCAGGGTCGTCTGGAGGGCAGAGCTTGGGTGTTGAAGGTGGACAGATTTGTGTTCCAGTCTCAGGGACTCGGCGCAGTCCCTTCACAGCCGGCCTTCAGTTTATGTTCCTTCATGACAGGGGTTATAATTCCGCCTCGTAGGGTTTGGGTGGAGATTTAATGAGAGAATCTTTCCAAGGGCATCTAACGGACCCCTGACACATACAAGTCATTCAGTAACTATGGGACCCCTTCCCAATGGGCACAGGACTGCCTGGAAAACATTTCTTTAGTTGTTTCCTCTGTGTCTTCTGTTTTCCCAGTCAGAACAATCACTCTCTCTGATCCTGTCATGCGTTGGTGCCCACCAGTGCCAGTCCCATGGCTGGCTGCCGGTGCCATGAATCGAGGGGCTTGGCGAGGCAGAGACGTGAAGCTGAAATCAGTGATTTCCGTCTCCCCGTGAATTTGCTTAGTGGTCAGCTTTCCGCTAACGCAGAGACCCAGTCGAGCGAATAGGAGTGAGCCCAGAGATAACCTGGGGGTCTTCGCCTCTGTGAGTGTCTGGCGGGGTGAACTGAGATGGAGAGAGCAAGTGTCAGCTTCCTCACCAGCCCCCACCTGCGATCGCGGGTAACGGCGACCCTGACCTGGCTGGGACCCTCCCCTCTGTCTTCCAGGCTGTGTGCAGAACCAACGGCTTCTACTCGTTCCACGTGCAGAGCTGGTTCGGCCTCCACAAGACCCTGCAGCCCCTGGTGAAGCGGGTCTGCGACACCGAGCGCCTGGCCTGCAGCAAAACCTGCTTAAACTCGGCCGACGTCGGCTTCGTCATTGACGGCTCCAGCAGCGTGGGGACAGGCAACTTCCGCACCGTTCTCCAGTTCGTGGCCAACCTCAGCAAGGAGTTTGAGATCTCCGACACGGACACGCGCGTCGGGGCTGTGCAGTACACGTACGAGCAGCGGCTGGAGTTCGGGTTCGACAAGTACAGCAGCAAGGCCGACGTCCTCAACGCCATCAAGAGGGTGGGGTACTGGAGCGGAGGCACGAGCACAGGGGCTGCCATCAACTACGCCCTGGAACAGCTCTTCAAGAAGTCCAAGCCCAACAAGAGGAAGCTGATGATCCTCATCACCGACGGGAGGTCCTACGACGACGTCCGGATACCAGCCCTGGCTGCCCACCTGAAGGGTAAGCTGCGCCCGCCAGCCAGCCTGGGGCTGCGGCATCTCCGTGGGGCTTGGTGGGCCAGTGTGGCGGGAAGGTGCTGTCTTCTTGTGTATTAGTTTTGTCTACAACTTAATAAAATATTCAAGACCATCGGGAGAGCATCAGGGTTTAAACACTGCAGGCTCCTTGGAGTAGAAAGAGGGAACAAGGACAGGGCCACAAGGGAGTTTTGAAAGTGTAGGGACAAACCCAAGGATTTTTAATGACAGGAACATTAACCCTTTCCTCTATATCCCCCCTGCAAGCATTTCCCACCGGGGTGAGCTACATTAAAAAGAGGATTAGACTCATTACTGTATCTCTATTAAAGACACCAAATCTCTATCTCTATTGAAGATGCCAAATTGTGTTAGTACCTAAATCACCAAATTGTGTTAGTATCTTTTAAGGAAAAATAGTGTTTTTATGGAGATGTACTATTTTTGTAAGCTACTGTTAACCTGATGTTGGGGGTTTGGGGGAAACTTCAAAGAAATTTTGATTCAAAATATTTAAAGATGGCTGGGCACAGTGGCTCACACCTGTAATCCTAGCACTCTGGGAGGCCAAGGCAGAAGGATCATTAGAGGCCAAGAGTTCAAGACCAGCCTGAGCAAAAGCAAGACCCTATCTCTACTAAAAATAGAAAAATTAGCCAAGCATGGTGGCTTGTGCCTGTAGTCCCAGCTACTTGGGAAGGTGAGGCAGGAGAATCTTTTGAGCCCATGAATTGGAGGTTGCAGTGAGCTATGATGACACCACTGCACTGTAGCCCAGGTAACAGAGCAAGACACTGTCTCAAAAAAATATAGATATAGATATAGATATTTGCAGATAAAAATTCCTAAAAGGGCAACAGAAAGTTTAAAATATGAAAAATCAGCAAAATATTTTTGTAAATGTAAACATTTTGTAAATGTTTAGAAAATCAGTCACATTTATGCCTTCATTGTAGAATCTATGTATAATCACTATGCCATAAAATATCAAAAAAATATAAACTAGGAGAAAACCCAAAGTGATAACAACAGTAATAATAAAAGTAAAGCAAGTGGCCAGTGAACACCAAAGCCCTGTAAGTAAGTACTAGTGTGCAGCGCTCACTCAGTGCCGTGGTTGTGTTTTCTTCTTCTGAGCCTACATTTAATGTGGGTTATTTTGCAGGATTTTCTGTATTCTTGAAAGCTGCTTTAAATCCTTCCTAAAACAAGCCTTAATGAATCCGCAGTGCTGGCTTCTGGAAACCAAAGTAACCAGACACTGGGTTCAGGGAGAGTCTTCCCAGTGACTTACCCTCTGTGGGTCCTGTGGGGCACCCTCCTAGTGGTGGGGTGACTGATGGCCTGCGTGCCAGCGATCGCAGGGCCCTGGGGCTCATAGCAGCAGAGTGAAGATGTCCTGAGACTCAGAAGAAACCTGGCCCAAAGTGCGCGGGCAGAGCCGGATGGGCCCGCTCTCGACCGCAAGCCCAGGGCTCCCCTGCTTTCTCTGGGCATCCATCCCCAGCCCATTTTCAGCCCCAGCTTCTGTTGCTTTTGTGGAAGTACCTCCTTCAGGCCTCACCCAGAGGGTAACCTTGGCCTACTCATCAGGGAAAGTGAAGACTGCGGGGAGTGTCCTACGAGCTCTCAGGGTATCGTATTTGATCAGCCTTAATCAATCGGGACCAATAGATGCAAATGACATGCAGGCAGGTTCCTACTCAGCCTAACACCAAGATTTGTCTGCAATGTAACGAGCATTGTGTCCCTGGGAGTCTCTCAGTCAAGGCTGGGTGACCCTCTGTCAGAACTGCTAGGTGGAGGTTCCCTACGACTATGCTGGACTTGAGATCTGAAAAGCTAAATCTCTAATACTGTTTGTGTAGTTTTTATTAGGGGGCAGCCTTTCCATCTTTGAACAGAAAGGAGGGTACAGTCAGTCTAAGCCCAGCTCTGCAGCAAAGCTTCTTTCACTGCCACGTGGCAGCATCTTAAAGCCCAAAGCTGGCTACTCCTGATCTAGACAATATTCGGAGAAAATAACTTAGGTAAGAAAACGGACTGGCAGCTTAAATGCAGCTTAATGGATCACAGTCGAAAAGCAACTTAGACCGGAGCCATGCAAGGCACACACGGCTCTCCAGTCAACAGGCTGGGGCTCCCAGAGGACGCCAGAGACAGTGAGACGGGCCACTGTGGGGTGCGGGGGGCAGGTGCCTGGGCAGGACAGCCACACCCAGGCTCTGCCCTCTGCTTCATGGCTGTTTTCCTCACCCCACTCAGCCAGCCTGAAGGCAGTGTGGGAACAGGCTTTTGTAGAGTAAGGTCAAGCACCTGCTGACCAGCTGCCCCCGCTCCAAATCAAGAACCAGCATCCCAGGTGGGCTCCAAGTATTCCCACTGGGAATGGATGCCTAGTCTCTGAATCCTGTCCTCTCCTCCGAGGGACATCTTGCTCCGCATTGCAATGCAACACCTTCATTCTCACTCTACTCTTTCCCATTTGCAACTAGACATGCTCCAGTCCTGCCCCTCCTAAAACTAAAACATTCTCTTTGACCCTGTGTTCTGCTCCAGGTACCACTTGCCTTCTCCCCTTCACAGCCAACATTTGGGAGAGGATTAGCTGTCTGTGCTGACGCCACGTCTTCCCTTGTTTTTCTCACTCAACTCACAGGAGTTCATCTGGCTTCTTTGGCATCTCCTCCCCTTGAAACTGCTCTCACCAAGCTACCAACTGGTTTTGGTTTTGCTTTTTCTAAACCCACTGAACGCTTTTTGTTTTCATCTTACATGACCTCCGTGCAGCATCCAGCGTTGCTGGGCATCCCTTTTCCTTGTCTTGAACTCTCTCTTGACAGTGATGGAGCAGATGCAGGGTGACCATCTCTGTGGGGCCCTGGGCAAGTGCTCTTGCACTGAGAATGAGGTTGGATTCAATGGCTTATAAAGCCACCCTCAAGCCTAAAGAGATTCAATTCTCCTGCTTTAGTTGAAAAGAACTTGGGAACTAGCTTTTCATGCAGTTAAGACTCCCTGAGGTTTTGTTTGGCCTCCACATGGGTAAAACAAGCATGTGTCACAGAGTGTAATCTGCATGGCCCCAGAAGTTTCATTTGTCCCAAAATATCTTCCCCTCTTCTGCTCATGGGCATGAAATTCTTACCATGTATTTACTCCATTTTGTTCGTTTTTTTCCCCAAAAGACTATCAACTCCTGATATAGCAACTATATCAATTTTTTTTCTGTTGGCATATTGTGGATGCTCTAAACTACTTATTGAGTGAATGGATGAATAGCCTTATTTAGTCTTAATTCTGAAAACCTAGAGTCCTGTAAGGCTTTTTGTTTTTGTTTTGTTTGAGGAGCCCATTTCTGATGTTGGATTTGGTTTTGCCAACAGAGTCACAAGAAGGCAAGGGCTCACTAGCAGTACTTTTTCTTGAGGACATTTCCTTCATCTAATCTTTGTCCCCACAGGAGTGATCACCTATGCAGTAGGTGTTGCATGGGCTGCCCAGGAGGAGCTAGAAGTCATTGCCACTCACCCGGCCAGGGACCACTCCTTCTTTGTGGATGACTTTGACAACCTCTACCAGTATGTCTCCAGGATCATCCGGAACATTTGTACAGAGTTCAACTCACAGCCTCGGAACTGAAATCAGAGCAGGCAAAGCACCAGCAAATGCTGCTTTGCTCACTGACTCTTTGGACGATGTCCAATGCCACACAGGGTGCACACGGGGCAGCAAGGCTTGGACGGGGCTTGGGGAAACAGATGCACTGTTGTTATTCTTTGCCATCATGGTTTTTCATCCTTCAAAACTTGGAGTTAGAAAGATGATCACCAATTTGTAGAATGATCCAAAATTATACATTATTTTGAGGGTGCTGGGGGTTTTACATTTTGACAATTATTTTCAAAATAAACATTCAGAATAGAGTGCAACACTTATGATGGGCTTAAATAGAGCTTTTGTGAGATTTTGTTATTTTTATTTATCATTAGAACTCTGTAGCCCTCAGCAAGTTTCATTTTTGTCATGACAATGTTGGAGTTGCTTAATTAAATGTTTAAAAGGATTACATGCAATATTTCTGGCTGTGTCTTGTGTAGCGTACACAGGGTTTGTCATGCGGCCATCCTCTCCTTTTCTCATTTCCCAGAGCACTCGCCGTGGGCTCACTCCTGGCCCAATGTGACAACACACCCACGGAGGTGCAGAGAAAATGTGCAGCGGCATAGCTTGTCCTGATATCTCCTCCCCCCGTCCCCTCCCCCCAAATATTGTCTGAATCCACAAATACGTGCAACATACTGCTTTAGGAGCAGTTGGTGCTGGAGGACCAAGTTGATCTTGCTTCAAAGTGGTGCCGTAGGCTGCGCATTAGAATCCCTTGGGAGACTAAAATGCTGGTTCCCAGGCCCCATCCCAACACCGGTGAAATCTAAGTCTCTAGGATTGAAGCCTAAACACTGTCATGTTTTAAGAGCTCTCTGGTGATTTTTATATGCTGCCAGGATTTAGAAACACTGAGCTACCTCTGAGAAGTTAGTGTTTCCTGGGAGAGCATCTATTTCTGCCTGTTTTCCTGTGTCCATCCTGTTTAGCATTTGTTCTGGATTTTTCATTTGTTAACTAGGTATTATTACTGATAGTTGCCTAAGCTGGGATAAGTTTGGTTGAACTTCACTTTTTACTTCCAGCTTCTCCAAGAACTCATCTATCCAGATGTGCAATACTTGTGCGATAGGTAAATGTTCAAAAGAATCATAGAGATGATGTAATTGATAGGTTATGTTTTATAAAAATGTGTGCTGAAGAATACTACTCTGAATGGAGGCAAAAAGATAGTAATTGTGTCAATACTTAGGACAAAATATTTACATAAAAAATTAGAATCGAGAATATCATCCAATTAGCAGAATTTGTACAGAGCTCACTGAATCTCTTAGTACCTGGAGAGAGAGTATATTGTCAATTAAAAATATTGTGGTCTACAGAGAAGAATCAATTAAAGATGTCAGCAATTTCAAATTTGTCAGCCATAATATAGTTTGAATGTAATTGCAAACAGTTTTGTCCCAAAACTTCAAAATATGAGAAAACTATTTTTAAAAAGAAAACTCTTCAGAAAGATACCAGTGGCACTCTATTATATTAGTGGCAGACTCAGCTAACAAACTAATTAAAAAACTTAAATAAGGACTAGGAACAATTATTCTGCCTATGTTTTTGAATGTGAAGATAATCCCCATAAAGGAATTTTCCAATACTGCTTTAATGTATAAGTTATTTTGATTTTCTTCAAATTTATTTTGGAAAATGATTTTCAAATACAGTTATTTTATAGGGACCTTCATATAAAAACCAATTTGTAATCAATAAGTAATTATTTCCAAAATTTTAATTATTTTGGTATCCTCTTTTGTTCACAAAACTGTCCCCAGTTTGGAAAATAAATTATATGGCCATCCTAGTTATAGGTATTATAATTTTGAAGATAAATGAAACCTCTTCCAATGGGCCCATTGTCTACATGGTATCAACAAATATTTGAGTGTGTATGTACTGTGTGGAGGAAGGGATCATAGGCATGAGGTGGTTGAGATGCCAAGAGGCTACAGTGTCATCAGAATTGTCCATGTGGATGTTCAAGTCACCAAAGATAGTGACAGGAGTTGGGATGGAGGGAGAAATAGTGAGCCAGGCTCTGGTATCTTCCTAAAATGGGAAGGAATGACTGGAAGGTTGGGAGAAGATAGCAGTGACAGGATGAGGGGCTGTATTCAGAGGAGAGATCTTCAAGGGAGCTGGAGCTTTGAGGGACGGAGGAAGGGGTGACTTGGGAGGGACAATGGGGCAAAGAGCAGACCTAGCCCCATTCCAGGCCTGAGATACATGGGCTGAGACAGAACAAACAGCCTCCGCTTGGGTGGTTGCAGGAGAAGACCTGGTTTCAGGTAAGTGTGGCAAGACGGTGAGGGGACTGAGGCTTTTGGGAGTTGCTAACAAGAGAGTGGAGCTTCCTGAGTTCTAGTGGGAAGGTTGGGTGGAGAGTGGGGTGGGGTCAAATCAGGGTTTGCACAGGGCAGTTTGGAGATAATGGTTCTCGGGATGTTGGACAATGTGGAAGTCTTGGATATAACCGCCACCTGGTACAACCTAAACCGTGCCCAACACTGCTGAGGCAGGACTAAAATCTTAACCCTGGAAACAAAACCTTAGAGGCAATCTATGTCAATCCATCAAACTTCAAAAGAGGAAACCCAGGCCAGAAGAAGGTTGTGTAGATATGGAGGGTCAGAACTAGAATTTGGATCTGTCTGCCAATCGGGTGGGTCATGTGACCACCTTTTGTTGGGGTCAGAGCCCCCCACCTCATGCCCAGCCCCAGCCCCACCCAGTTCTGCACATTCCTCGGCTCTGGTCCAGCCTTTGCAGAGAGCTTTCTGGGTCCTTCAGACTTTAGAACCAATCTCCTAAGGCAACTCTATCTTTCATGGACTCGATAAGAACAAAAAAAACTCTTTCATGCCCTTTTTTCTCAAAGTCAAACAATACAAGCCAACAAGGAACATCAGTACAGCTTCTCTGGGTGTATATGATATCTAAACTCCACTTGACTTAATTTTCCTACTTCTCAGGAGTTAAGGCCTTTTAGTAGAAATTTCTTTGCTTAGGCTCAAAGTTTTGCAACAAGGATCTGCTAAAAATTTCTAGCCAGACTGATAGGATTTAGATATTTCTTATTTCTCTGGGTTCTTTATATCCTTTTGAACAGGGCAAAATCTCCAGTCTTAGTCTATTTTGTGCTGCTATAAAAGAATACCTGAGACTGGATAATTTATAAAGAAAAAGAGGTTTGTTTGGTTCAGGATTCTGATGTCCGGAAAAGTTCAAGATTGGGTATTAGGTGAGGGCTTCAGGCTGCTTCCACTCATGGCAGAAAGCAAAGGGGAGCTGGCATGTGCAGAGATCACGTGATGAGAGAGGAAGCAAGAGAGAATGAGAAAGGAAGGAGGTGAAAGAAAGGAGGTGCCAGGCTCTTTTTAACAACCAGCTCTCTCAGGAACTACTAGAGTGAGAACTCATTCACCACTCCACCACCCCCAGGGAAGGCATTAATCTATTCACGAGGGATTCACCCCCCTGACCCAAACACCTCCCATTAGGCCCCACCTCCTACAATAGGGATCAAATTTCAACATGAGATTTGGAGGGGACACACATCCAAACTATAGCACCTCCATAGAGTAAGTTTCCCAGCAGCAGCCTCAGGGGGCCGGCATGAGTTTATAGAAAAGATAAAGCTTCCGTGTCCAAGGATTTTCCAGCCTAAGAAAAGGAGTTTCCAAATAATGTTTTCTAGTTAAAATTCTATGAGAAGCTCTCCCCTTAGATTACTAATATATAAATATAGTAAGTACGAAATATGCTTGAAAGCACGAATTCAATTACTTTGGAAAGAGACATTTATTCAAGTAATGCCTTTGAGGAATTCACAGTCCATTGAGAAACCACACACAAATGAATAATTAAAATTATATAATTACTATCATGGGATTATGCACAAGGTACATGACTGGTGATTTCAAACAACCTCATGAGAAAGAAAGTCATAATAACGCCTAACAGTGAATGTTTGTCATATGTTGAGTGTTGTTCTAAGGGCTTCACATGTATTAACTCACGTATCCCTATGATTTGCTGTGAGTGATTGTCTTAGTCCATTTTATGCTGCTATAACAGAATACCTGAGACTGGAATGGCAAGAGAGAGGAGAGAGAGAAAGGAGCCTGAACTCATCCTTTTATCAGGAATCTACTCCCACCGTAACAAACCCACTCCTGAGATAACTCCATTAATCCATCAATTAGGGCAGAGCCCTCATGACCTAATCACCTCTCCGAGGTCCCACCTCTCCACACTGTTGCATTGGGGATTAAGTTTCCAGCACATGAACTTTGGGGGACACATTCAAACCTTACCAGAGATACTATTCTTATTCCCATTTTACGATCATGCAACTGAGGCATGGAGATACCAGGTAACTTGCCCAAGGTCACAGAGCTGGTATGAGGTACATTCAAAAATTAAGTCCAGGCAGCCTGACTCTAGGCTCTACATACTTAACCACTTGGCTTCTTATAATGATGGCACATGAAACCACCAGAGTGACTGCATAAAGGAGAGTGAGATTGATGATTTAAAATATACGTATAATTCCACAGAGTGTACTCTCTGGGTCTATTAAATGTACAATGTGAACAGAGTCTGTTAAATGTCCAATGCAAACTCCACTTCCCCCATCACGCCTCCTGATTCTCTGGACAGCCACCCTGTCCTCACTTAAAGTGGGTGGTTTTAATCTACTGTCCACAGTCCCTATGGATTACTGAACACACTGGGCTCCCCTATCATCTTGATAAACTACTCATCCTTCGAGTCACAGTTCAAATGCCACCTCCTCCTTGGAGCCATCTCTGAAATTCTCAGATAGACTTAGGCTTTCTGGATACAGAATCCTGACCCACCCACTCTCCAGAGACCTCCTTTTTGGGACACAACCTACACAAGTCATTAAAGACATGGACCCCAGCAAATGACAACTTTGAATTTAAGGCACCCAACAGTGCAAGCCCGTAATACAATGGCACTGGTAGAATGAGAGGCAGATATTTCAGGAAGAAAGAAACAGAATGTGATGGCAAGAGAAGGAGGGGCTTTAATTCCATCCAGAATGTACCACCCTTTCCAATGCCTCCTACGTTCCTTACTGTGTGTTACCATCACTTGCTTTTCCAGGCCCAGAATCTTCTTTGGGTATCTACCCACAGGGTACTTATGTCCCTCACCTTCTGCCCTCATTTCTCCTGCAGAAATGAAAAATGAAAGCCCCTCTTCCCGTTTACCTTCCTGGGTTTCATTCAACAAACATGGTTTATGTACCTACTATGTGCCAGGTACTGGGGGCACTGGAGTACAAAGGGGAAAATGACTCAGTTCCTGCCCAAGAAGCTGATAGGCTAGTGTGAAAGAGACACGAATAAACAGATAGCATCTGACCAATGTGGCAGGTGACAAGCACGCTTGGGAAGGCTTCCTGGGCTGGGTTTTCTGGGAGGAGTCCATGTCAGCCAGGTGAAGAAAAGTGGAAAGGCGTCCCAGCAGAGGGAAGGATAGCAGCAAAAGCAAGAAGGTATGAACAGTGTAGGGCACAGAGAGAATGGAACTGGAGACAAAGGTGTCAGGAAATGAAGCTGAGGAGAGAGGCAGGGGCCAGGGCACGGAAGACTATGTAGGTTAAGGTTCTCTCGGTTGCAAGCAACAGAAACCTAATTTGTAGTAGCTCAAGCAAAGGGAGAACTTTGGAAGGAAACCGAAGTAACTAACTCATGAACCCCCAAGGCCAGGGAGACAGCAGAGCTTCAGGAATGGGTCAAGGGACAGGAACAGGACCGGAGAACCCTCTCATTCTACCCTCCTCCAGAATGAGCTCCCTGTGGAAATTGGCAAACAACTCTGGAGAGAAGGAATGGAGTGGAACTTCCCTCTCCTTGGGGGTTGACCTCACGCAGCCCCTCAGCAAGGCCACCCAGCAGTCCAGGCTGGCGTGGCTGGTCGAGGATGAGCACGCACATCGCTCTGTCTCATAGGCTAACAACCTTTTGAGGTTCCTTGAAAGTTGCTTTGAACACCAGTGAACACATGTCTTCAAGTTCTCGAGTTTTGGCAAACCAAGTGCAGGCTGAGTGGTAGTCTTCCAGCTCTGCCGTCGTCCTTTGTTTTGCTTAGAAGCTTGACCCGGGAAAGCAAGTGACTACCTCTCTAAAACTCCCACTCACGTCCCTTGGCCTCGACGACCACAGGACATTACTGTTTGTACACCACCGGCTGTTGAAAGGCTGTGCAGACAGACTGTCAGGGAGGCAGATGGGATGCTTCTGGGGTCCACTGTTTCTAGTATGAAGGCTTCACGGAAGAGAAATGTCCTGTCTAAATAACCATCCACGTGGAAAACAAGTAAGGTTGAAAGACCACAATTTCAAGAAAGTCTTTCCTTTTTTTTTTTTCAATGTCCTTTAATTGAAAAATACTGAGCTGAACTTTATCCCTGCCGTCCCTCTTATACAAACGGGGCCTCTAGGCCATATGCTGCCCAAGTAAGCAAATACTGCACTTGGCTTGGCAGCTGAGACTCTGCTATAAAAAACACAATTTCTGCTGAATAGGTCCTTTCTGCGACTGCTCCAGCCTCACACTTGGTTGAGGTGAGCAGGGCGTATCCAGGTTAATGGCAAACTGGAATCTGGGTTCTCGACAAAGAGCCTTTGCATGACTGCCCAAGGCACAGAAACTGGGAGGGTCCGGGAGCCGTAGAAATGGTGCAAACACCAAAACAAGACCCAAGATCCATTTAATTGTTGTTGGCCTGACTTCCCAAGGCATCTGTGAACCTGTATCCCACTATCGTGATATTGATTTTTTCCAATTACCTTATTAAGTCTACAAGTTCTTGAAATCACAGTGAAAGGGAGTTTCTTTCCAACCTCAATAGGAGAGTTGTACCGCATTTTAAAGCCAAAGAGGGAACAGGGACAAGTTGAAAGGTTGCAAAACCACTGTGGTAATCACTGTCTAAAATATGCACCAAGCAAAATAAATGAGCAGACGGAGTTTTCGAAAGGGCAGAGTGTCAGTGTAATTTATTTTCTCCTAAGAAAATACCCTCGTTGAATCGGGAGACAACTGCAGTGTGGAAACTGCGGGGAGCTTTCCAGCTCTGTGACCTAAATGCAAGGCCTGGAACACCCACAGGCCTCTTGTTTCTACCTTCAGAGAGGGGCGTTCTCCTGAAGTGGAAAGTGAAGCTTTCATCCCGGAGACGTTCTAATCCTGGACAGTCAGCAAAGTTCTCCGAGGCAAAACAGTGGCGGCGCCGTGGCAGCCTTGGGGAGGAATTGCCCACGTGGGCAGCAGCCAAGACTGTCCTGGCAGGACCCGCAGGCTTGTTTGGGAGCAGATCTCAGGCAGCCCTCAGAGAACCCCAAAATACTTGACCCCGTGGTCTGCCAGTGAGGGCAAGCCACTACCACTGAGTAGTTATTATCCTTATGACTTCGTTTGCACTGACAGGCTGAAGAGCCCTAGGGAAATTCTGGTGACAATGGTAAAATCAATCATTAGCATCGGTTATGAAGTCCCAGTGTGCCACGAAGTGAACTAGCAGCTTTATACTATCGCTGAATACACACGAAATTCATGTAGTTGCATAAATGTGTACCTTGAAACCATTCTTCTTCCATACTTCATTCGGGAGAGATTGGTTTTGAATGACAATCAACGCTAACTGGGCATCAGCCGTGTGCCGAACGTATTTTCATAATTCGTTACATCCTCAATTAGTATTCCCTGTTTTCCAATGAAGACAGTGAGACACAGAGAGGTTAAGGAGTTGCCCAAGGTCACACAGTGGGTAGGAAGGAGAGTTGGACTCGAGTCCAGATTCAGTGCTGTCTTCATGAGTGCACATCCACCTTGCCCTCTCTGCCTTTTCCTCCCTCTTCTCACCTGTGAGTCACCAGCCACTTTGCCCTCAGCCCTGTTTCCCTCTTCTCCCCCACCCCTGCTACCTACCTTCTTTTCAGTCTCACAGCAGAGAACCATCTTTTCAGCGGCACATATTTTGTCCCTGTGTTTTTGCTCTACTTTCTACCCTGCAACATAGAATCCCAGATCTTGGAAGGCTGGAAAGTTACTTAGAAGTTGTCGTTTGCCTTTTGCCTTCTGTGTCCTTTGTCATGTTTCCCTGATCAGGACACAGAGTTGCTTGCCAGGCCAGATGACGTTAGTCCATTTGCTGACAGGTTCTTAAGATGGTTTCACACGGAATGAGGGGCAGAGACTGCGCATGCTCTGGACAGCTGGAGGGTGAAAGGGAAAGGCAGGAGTCCTACTGTTGGAACCCTTCTTTTAATTTTAGAGAAAAAATATTTGATTAACAAATTGTTTTGAATTTCAAGGGCCTCTGAACATCTTCAAAAACTAAGCAGTTTAGTTTAGTTGATTCGAAAAATTTTTCTTGACCCAACTCTAATGGTATCTGAGGATAATTTCCCTGGGTGCAAGCCAGTTCAGGAGGCACCCTCCAATCCAGGCTCCAGGGTAAAAACCCTTCCCATATCCAGGTCCTTCCACAGAGCACAGCGCGGTGGCAGCTACAGGGAAACAGCTCGCCCTGCTGCCCTGCAGCCTTGCACCACGTGGCACGTGGACAAGGCCCGACTGCAGTCTGACTCCAGTCTTGATGGAATGTCCTGAGATCATCCCCGAAACACGGCAAGGCAGGCAGTTTGTGAGGAGCTGTCACAAGGCCACTTTCGTCCACATTTCTATCTGTGGGAGGCTTCCCCAAAGCACTTTCTTTTCAGCCTCCCTCGTTTCAGCGAAGCCTGGGACTCCACACCTCACTCCTCCTTTAGGATACAGCTGCAGGCTACAACATGAATTCACTGCCTTCTAGAATTGGTGCCCCGACACGCATGATGCCGCTCACCTGGCTCCTCTTCTCTGGGTGGTGTCCTGTGGGACAAGGGAGTTAACACCACGCTGTCCTTGCTTTTGCTGACTATGTACGTAATAACAATCTGAATCCATTTGAGTTCAAACCTGCAGCTGAGTGGCAGGCCCACCCAGCCATGGCAGGAATCTCTCTTTCGCAGGAACTGCTTGACCACTTGACAGCAGCTGTTGTTTTCCTTGTTTTTTGTTTTGTTTTTTTTGTTGTTGTTGTTGTTGGGCTTTTTTAAGATAGAGTCTCGCTCTGTTTCCTGGGCTAAAGTGCCGTGGCGTCATCGTAGCTCACTGCAACCTCAAACTCCTGGGCTCAAGCCATCCTCCTGCCTCAGCCTCCTCAGTAGCTGAGACTACAGGTGTGCACCACCACGTCCAGCTAATTTTTTTCTATTTTTAGTTGCTCAGCTAATTTCTTTCTATTTTTATGCTGAGGCTGGTCTGGAACTCCTGACCTCAAGTGATCCTCCTACCTCAGCCTCCCAGAGTGCTAGGATGACAGGCGTGAGCCAGCACGCCCGGCCCCAACAGCAGCTGTGTTTTAGGTGCCCTAGGAAGCCCTCCACACCACATTGTCTCCCAGGAGGTTTCTGAACACCCCTATCCTGCACGTTCATAACAATGCCCAATCCTGCCCCTGCTGCAAATGATCTGCCGGGGACTGGGAAACTGCTTCTTACTACAAAGCAAAGTGCAGAAAGAAGAATCCTCTCTTCAGATCTCTGAACGTTTGCAATGAAATGGCCTTTACCATACTGGGGGTGCCCTGAAAGCCTCTGGGCCGGGACGGGGTATAGGTTTTGCCTTGGCAGATCAAGTAGTAGTAGTGACTAAAGAATCATAAGAAGAAATATTCTGAATTTTTAAGATTCTCTTAAAGGGGTGCTAAAATCTAATTTCCATGTCTGTCATGGGAGAGTGACGGGGCAGTGTCAGCTCTCATAGTTGGTATTTACCCGTCTCTAAGGCTTAAGGAACAAGGCAGCATCTTGAAGAAGCACACGTGGGGAATTCAAAGAGAGCTTTCTTAGCTTTTCTTCCTGAATAAGGCATGGCCTATAAATTCTCTTAAACGGATCTCTTTATTTGCTGGAAAATATTAGGAATGGAGAAAATTAGTTTTACTTTAGTTTGATTCCTTTTCTAAGGAGGTTTCCAAATAAATCACCTGGAAACATTCAGGTTATGAATGTTTCTGAACCAAGAGGTCTTTGTAATGTGTTGCTTTTGGTCACCAGGTCCAGAATTCTCCACAGTGAAGTTTCTCGCTATGCCGCAGGCGAGGCACTGTTAACAACTGCCCTAGGTTTGCAGGGGGGTGGGATGATGGAAAAAGGAATTGAGAAATTGGCCGTTACAATATTGTTGGAATCATAATGTCAAACCTTGCTAATCCACATGTAGGTTGACATGGATTCGCTTCCACTACAGCTTTCAGCTCATCATTATCCACCCTGGTCTCAGGTCGCCCACATGGCTCATTTTCAAGATTAAAATCACCAGAATGGAACTTCTCAAACCATTGGCATACTGTGCATTCATTAGCCACATCCTTCCCAAATACTTTGTTGATATTTCGAGCTGTCTGCACTGCATTGGTTCCACGATAGAACATATTTGAAAATAACACAAACTTTTGACTTCTCCATGTATTCACAAAAATTGCTCTAAAAAAATTTTGAAAGATAATCACAAGCCAAAACATGTGTTTGAAAGACTGAGGATGTATCTTCACAATAAAAATACAACAAGAAGTGTTAAAGTAAAATGTCAGAGATATCAACTGTCAAAATTAGTACTTAAGGAAATTGGACATTTCATACTTAATAACCTAATTTTGTAACAGAGAAAATGCAAAATAGGAATGAATGCCTAAAGAGAGTTGTGGCAGAGAGCATTTGTTGACTAAAACTCCTTCCTTGCTGTTTTTTACCACAGAGGTAGCAAAGTGAGATTCTCATTTTCTCAGCATCCCTTACATGTAGAGGAGGCCAATGAGATATGCAAGGAAGTGCGCTGGGAGGCCCCTTAGATTTCCTTTGTCATCTGTCATCAGTCAGCTTGAGCAGCCATAACAAAATAACATAGACTGGGTGGTTTAAATAACCAGAATTTACTTCTCACAGTTCTGGAGGTTAGAAGCCCAAGATCAGGTTGCCAGCATGTTGAGTTCTGGTGAGGGCTCTCTTTCTGGCTTGCAGACAGAGCTGCCTTCTTGCTGTGTCCTCATATGGCAGGTAAAGACAGCAAGCTCTCTGGTGTCTCTTCTTCTAAGGGCACTAATTCCAGTATGAAGGTCCCACCTTCGTGACCTCATCAAAACCTAATTACCTCCTGTGATATTATGATGTAATAAGAAATATATATTTTTGCCAGCAACTGGCACAGAGCATCTAAAACCCTTGGAATTTCCTGACTGATAGGGGTGAGAGGGCCACCTTTTGTTATTCACAGTAAGTCTCTTTCAACTATATCTGAATTTATGCTAATGAGGTGACTCTTAGAGGATGGGATCTCATTGCCAGGAGAACCAACTACATGATTGGAGGGTTGAAACTTTCCCTCTGGGAAGGGAAGAGGAGCTGGAGATTGAGCATAATCACCAATGGTTAATGGTTTAATCAATCATGCTCAATGGAACTTCCTAAAAACCCTAAATGAAATGGCTCAGAGAGTATCTGGGTTGGGCACATTAAGGTATGGGGAAGGTGGAGCACCCAGAGAGGACACCACATACCCCAATCCCATACTGTCCCCTATGCATCTCTTCCATGTGGCTATTCCTGAGTTGCATTATCCCTTATAATAAACTAGTAACTGTAAGTAAAGTGCCTTCCTGAGTTTTAGGAGTCATTCTAGTAAATTATCAAACCTGAGGAGAGGATCATGGGAAACCTTGATTTGGTTGGGCAGTAGCAACGTGGGACTTCAGATGAGCATATGAAGTAGGGACAGTCTCATGGAACTGAGCCCTTTAACTTCTGAGATCTGGCATTAAGTAGACAGGTCAGGTATGGTAGCTCACGCCTGTAATCCTAGCACTCTGGGAGGCTGAGGTGGGAGGACCCCTTGAGATCAAGAGTTCGAGACCAGCCTGAGCAAAAGTGAGACCCATCTTTACTAAAAATAGAAAAAAGTGTTGCATGCCTGTAGCGCCAGCTACTCAGGAGGCTAAGGCAGGAAGATTACTTGAGCCCAGGAGTTTGAGGTTGCTGTGAGCCAAGGCACTCTAGCCCAGGAGACTCTGTCTCAAAAAAAAAAAATGCCTCTAAATAGACAATGTCAGAATTAAACTGTAGGACACCCAACTGGTGTCCTGAGACAGTTGGAGAATTGCTTGGTATGGAAAAAAAAAACACACATTTGGTGTCGGAAATGTGTGAGTAGAGAAATGGTTTTTTAATTTTCCTCCCAAAGGCCCCGTCTCCAGACACCATCACACTGGAGTTTAGGGCTTCAACATATAAATTTCAGGAACTCACAATTCAGTCCATAGCACTGTTAAAAGGTGAAAGGCACTAATTAGCCTGCCCTTCCTGTTTTTACCTTCTTGGCCTTGAATTGGGATAACATAACTATTATGTTATTATGAGAGCCATATCGAAGCCATACAAGAGATAGAAAACTAAAGATGACAGAAAAGCAATACAAAAAGAACCTGGGTCCTTCTTGATATTTTTGAACAGCAAACGCAATGCCAACAACTGCCTTCCTCTGGACTTCTTGTCATAGAAAACCCCAACTGGTTTAAAAGGCCATTATCTGTTGGGTTTTCTCACATGGAGGCTAATTCCATTCCTTGCTGATATAGAAGGTAAATTGTCGCTCCATAAGTTAATATAACTATATTAGAGACAGAAATGGTCTCAGGAGTTTTGCAGGGCTTTGCCCCGAAGGAATATGTGAATGTGTTAGTTTGCATATCAAAAGCTGCTTCACCTCAGGAGGGCATCTCAAAGGTCAGTAGCAGCTGCTTTCCAAGGTGATGCTGCAGTCTCAAACCTGTGGTTCTCCCCTGCTTTGAACAACAAAGCAGGTCTGCAAGGAGCCACAGGATGAGAGCTGATCAAAGAATGCCCACTCCAAGAGACAGACACCTGTGGCTAAAAACAATAAGCCCAAGGGACAGTTCCTGCTCAACTTCTGATCACCTGTCTCCATTTGCAATAACTAGATAAAGAAATATGGAGCCACTATATCTCTGTCTGGCCCTTCCATTAAGTGATAGCTTTATCTTAGAACTTAGAAATTTATCTTTGAAAGATTTTGTAAACATTTGTTCACGCAGATAGAGTTAGTTAAGGGATCTAAAGAAGCCTTTTGAAATATTTTTAACCTAAAATGAACTACCTGTTATTATGTAAATCTGTTACCCCTGGCAACTGATCACTGTACCTATAAATACCCATGTAAAACTTCATTCGTGGCCTTACAATTCTTGGAGATATTCGTAAGGACCCTTGAATACCCC